>NW_019154121.1:5861046-6227964 GCF_002288905.1 Enhydra lutris kenyoni | reverse complement strand
AACGCATTCATTTTTGCTGAGCCTGAACCGACAAGAGCCATCGCAAACTTTTTCAATACAGACTTCCAGGCAGCTCTACCAACTAATCTTTGTTTGCCCAAGAACGAGATGTCTATCTTCAATAACAATAAAAATAATCTTTTATTACCTTAAACATATATTTAAAAAAGTTTAAATATATACAATCTAATAAGCATCTTGAGGGTAGGATGGCATATGCTATTTTTGTCCTCTCCTCCCACTGTTCTCAGCACTCAAGGAAAGCTCAACAAATATTTGAGGACTGAGAAGGAGCCTCCTCCTATTACTCCCTTTTTCTGATTTTTAAAAATTGAAATATAATTGACATACAATATTATGTTAGTTTCAGGTGCATGATGCAGTGACTCAACATTTATAAACATTACAAAATGATCACCATAATAAGTCTAATTACCATCTGTCACCATACAAAGTTAATACAATATTATTGTTTATATTCCCTATGCTGTACATTACTTCCTGGTGACTGATTTATTTTATAACTGGAAGCTCGTCTCTCTTGTTCCCCTTCACCCATTTTACCGACTCCTCCAACCCCCTCTTCTCTGGCAACCACCAGTCTGTTCTCTGTATTTATGAGTCTAGTTTTGTTTTTTTATGTTTGTGTGTATGGTTGTTGTTGTTCATTTGTTTTGTTTATTAGGTTCCACATATAAGTGAAATCACAAGGTATTTATCTTTCTCTGCCTGACTTATTTCATTCAGCATAATACCTTCTATGTCCATCCGTGTTGTTGTTGCAGATGACAAGATTTCACTTTTTTTTTTTTAAAGATTTTATTTATTTGACAGAGATCACAAGCAGGCAGAGAGGCAGGCAGAGAGAGAGAGAGGAGGAAGCAGGATCCCCGCAGAGCAGAGAGCCCGATGTGGGGCTCGATCCCAGGACCCTGGGATCATGACCTGAGCCGAAGGCAGAGGCTTAACCCACTGAGCCACCCACGTGCCCCAAGATTTCACTTTTTTATGGCTGAATCATACTCCATTACTTATACTACATCTTCTTCATCCATTCACATGTCGATGGACACTTAAGTTGCTTCTACATTGAGCTTTTATAAATAGTGCTGCAGTGAACATAGGGGTACATGTATCCATTCTCCAGATCTGTGCTTTCATTCTCTTCTCAATAGATTCTTTCTCAATCACAGGTACCAACCTCATGAGCACTGCCTGCTTGACAGGGAATGATGTGACCTCACAGGTTTATCTAGTTCATCCCTCTGCTCCCGAACAGGCAACTTCAGCCATTCAGTCAGTTGGAAGAGGACAGCTGTCGGGGTCAAGAGTTCTTTCTTGGAAACGTCTGCTGGTAAAACCAGCGGAAGGTCTTTGGACTTGTTTGCTGATGACTAGTTGGCCCAAAGGAGACTAAATTCTGACCATAGATGTTTCCTTCTGAATATATCATTAGGTCTGGTTGTGTGCCAGACCAGCTCAGAGGCAAGACTTTGTAACTGTGCCTTTTCATTCATTATTATTTTTAGGGCAGATCTGTTTCTCATTGACTGGGGTTCCTTGGGCCCCTCCCTTGCCTTGTCATGCTCAGGACAGCCCACTTGGCGGCTCTCCAAGGACCATGCTTGCCCAGAGGTGCTGTTGCCTGCCTCTCCTGACTGGTGGGTACAGGCCTGGGCTAAGGCCGCCTTTGTTCTCTCACAGTGTGTTGCTTTTCCTTGGGTTTGGATGGCTCAGCAAAAGTTATTGGATGCTCTGCAGGGTGAGAGGCCAGAGCAGCAGAGTTTGTGTTGGGAACTATGTACATTGTTCTGGGTTATACTCACAGTGCCTGTATTTTTCCTTTCTGTCTGACAGGGTGAACAGTATGGCACTGGAGTGGGGTGGGGAAAGGGTCATGCACAAGTCAATGCATTCAGCCTTGCCTCGTACTAGGGAGGGTCCTTTCCCAGCAATGTGAGGGCGGGCGATGGCCCATTGGGGAGAGGAGGCCAATGAGGGTGTGGTGAGACAACTGTTGAGACTCAAAGCCAACCCCTAAGCATCTACAGGGAAAGGGGGAAAGAGAGAGAAACAATTAAAGGAAAACAAAAGATGGTAATAGATCAAGGAGGTAGGGAAGAGGATAAAAATGGGAGGAAAACGTTTCTTCAATAAATCCGTTCTAAATTAGTTCAGCCTCATTTGAACTCCTACAGAATCTATTATATACACCAAATAACTCACCTCACACTGTATTCAGGTGTGACTTAGATGCTGGTCTAGCCTTGCCTTCCTCCTCAGAAACTGTCTTCCTCTTTGGTCTGAATTCCACTCCACAATGAGTGACCATTGAAAGCCCCTTGCTGTGCTGTCTGCATCTCCCAACCTCACTTCCTCGGGCTTCTTGTGTCTTCACTCCTCAGACTGTGGCCTCCCCTACCTCACATCATCCTCCTCAAAGCTGCTGATTTCCTTGGGGGGAAATAAAGTCCACTCATGCCAAGAATGTCACAGCTGCAGAAAGTTTATAAAGCACTGGGGAGTAATAACGTTCTCCTGGGAACAGCTTCTGGCTGCCGGCTTTCACTCAGCTGCCCTCTTTGCTTTGTCACATGTCTCCTAGGTCTGTACTCCCACCTACCCACAATTCCCTCAGTGTGAGACTTTTAACTCTCCCTTCCCCTCTGACACTCCTCTCCAGCTAGTTCTCCGGAAAATACATTTCCTTACCTTTTGATGGCACTCTACAGTTTATGTTTTCATAAGCCTCGTTTAAAAAAAATCTTCATAATAATTTTACGAAATTCAGATATTAATTCAGCTAGTACCTAGTAGAACTGGGCCTTAAAGCCACACTGTGTTCCTCCATGTGCAGCATCCATCCACCTCTCAGGAAGAGAGAGGAAGGGCATACAGGGTGCTGGGTGTCTGAGGCGGAGGAGAGTGTGAACAGATATGAGGGGAGACCCAGGGCTGTGGAAATATTTCTCAGGCCCCAGGATCTGCCTGTTGGCTTTTGTTTTCTCCTTCACTGTTATGACCACAGTTACTCTTCAGTTATTCATTCATTCCCTCATTCATTTATTCACCCAACATGTCTTAGTGTCTACAACATTCTAGAGTGTGGTGGTGCTTCTGTTTCCTTGGCTTTCTCTGGAGCACCTCTGAGCAGCCACGGGGCTGGTGTTCCGGTCTGGAGCCAGAGGCAGACTCTGGAGAATTCTAGCAACAGGAGGTAAGGGAGCCCCTCCTCTGCAACAATTCCACCTCCCTCTTTTTCACTCACAACCTCGGGCAAAGAGTGAGACCCACATGTTTTTCTATTAATATACTTAAGACTTCATTTTGGAGTAACACTCCAAAGCCCTCCATCTTCCAGGAACTTCTCAGATGGAAGCTGGGTGTGGTTCTCACCCAGCTGATCTGCTCTCTCCTTCATGTGCTTTCTCCACAAGGTTTCCAGAACCCCTTATCTCCTGGTTTTCTCTGTACCTCATTGGTTTCTCCTTTCTAGGCGCTCTGAACTTTTCCTCTCTTCATGTTGCAGGACTCCAGGTCTTAGAGAATCCTTGGTCTTTTCTTCCCCACTACACTCACTTTCTCAGTGATCTCATCCAATCCCATGCCTTTACCAACACATGCCAACAACCCCCACATCCATCCCAAGTCCAAGCTAGTGTATCATAAATACATCAAGCTTCATAGCCCAACAGAAACTCATCATCTTTCTTCACAAACCTGCTTTGTCTGTAGCTGTCTCCACTTCAGTTGATGGCAAAGCTACTTTCCCAGCTACCCAGGCCACCAGCCTCAGAGCCATCCTGACTCCTTTCTTTCTGTAATTGACATCTAATCCATTGGCCTGACATCAGTCCCATCTAGCATCTCCCACTTCCTACAACTGCACCACTCGTGTCATTTCCTATCTCTCTCCTAGTTTGTTGCAACACTCCCTAGCTGGTCCCCACGCCTTTCCTCTTGTCATCTATACTCAACGCAGCTTCCAGAGGGATCACTTTAAAACATAAGTAGAATCATGTGACCTTCCTTTTCCCCTTACTGACAAACCTTGGTGTTGTACCTGGATACTCAAGTACAAGTCAGAGTCTCTACAATGGTGAAGTAAACAATCACATAAATGGCTGCAATTCTCCACTCCTCCCTGTATCTGCCAACTTTGCAAAGTAACTGTACAACTCCTCCCAGCAAAACGTGGAGTCTTTTTCCCCACGCCTGAATCTGGGCTGGCCTTGTCATTTGCTTTGGCTAAACACAGTGTAGAGGATAGTGTGCCACCTCTGAGCCTGGGCCTTTATTGGAACCCTGCTGTGCCCACATAAACAAGTCCAGGCTAGTCTGCAGGATGGTGAGAGACACGTGGTCAAGTCACCTCCTTGCTGCAGCTGGCAGCCAGTCAACAGTCAACAGTCAGACATGGGAATGAGGCCATTCTAAGATAGCCAGCCTTAAACCAAGCCACCACCTCATCCTCAGTGAGCAAATCCAGCTGAGATAAGCCTAGCCTGGCCAAGATCAGCAGAGCTCAGCTGAACCACAGAATGAGGAGCAGTAGAAGAGGCTTATTGATTTTAGCTACTAGGTTTTGTAGCTGTTTTTTATGCAACATTTTTGTGGCAATAAAAAAGTGATACAAATGACCCACAAGGCCCACCATGATCTGCAAATTCTCTTATTTCTCTGACTTTATCTTCTACTTTCTGGAAGCCTATTCACCAGGATCTCCTTGCTTTTCCTGGACTGTACTAAGTGTGCTCCAGCCTCAAGGCCTTTGTACTTGCTGTGTTCTCTGCCCGGAATATTTGTCTTTATATATACCCACTGCTACTCTGATCATTTCCTTATATGCTTAAATGACACTTCAGTAAGGGTGATATTCAAAATATTTTTAAACATTAGGACAAGAGAACTGACTAATAGGGATCAGAATAGAGCAGGATCAAGGGTCCTGGTTGTCTGCTGCTGAGCTAGGAATTCATCTTTTAACAGCTGGACTGTGGGGAAGTTTCCAAAAGAGGGGCTGGGACAGCCAACTTGGACAAGGCAACAATAAAGGGGCTCTAGACCATGCTAGTTGAACAACTGGTAAGGAAATATTATGATATTTTAACAGAAAGATCAGCTCTGATTATGAGGAAGATGTCCGCCCACCATCCCATCCCCCATCTCCCTCATTCCAGCATACTCTCTAGGTACCTTGTTTTACTTCAATTTCTCCAAAGCACTTTAATCACCATCTGATTTATAACATATTTGTCTATTTACTTGTTTATTACATTTCTGCTCTTCTTTTAGAACAGTGATCCAATAAAAGCTTCTGTAATGATGGAAATGTTCCACCTCTGAGCTGTCCAATATAGTAGCCATAAGCCACACATGTTTAGTAAGCACCTGAAATGTGGCTATGGTGAGTTAGAAAATTGAACTTTTAATTTTATTTAATTTTTATTACTATAAATTTAAATAGCCTCCTTTAATTAATTTTTAAAATTTATTTGTTTGTTTTAGACGTAGGGGAGGGGCAGAGGGAGAAGGAGAGAGAGTATTACGCAGACTCCATGTTGAGTGGATCTTAACATGGGGCTCGATCTCACAACCCTGAGATCACAACTTGAGCTGAAGCAAGAGTCAGACACTTAACTCACCTAGGCACCCCACCTTTTGTAACTATTACCTATCATAGTGAACAGCACAGCTCCAGAATGTAATCAAGTAAGGACTTTTGCAACTTCTTCAATACTGTATCCTCAGTGCTTAGAACAGAATTTGGCTGAATAAATGAATGAGCAAACGAATAAATATGGTAGGCAGGGATGGCATTAGATAAGAGGATCTGTCCATACCAAACACTCTAATTCCCATTGGAGGCTATGATAGGGGGCAGTTTGGGGAACACAGAAAATGGACTTCTTACCTACTCCCCACGTCAAGCTCTCAGTTTGGTGGGATATACTGAGGAGGGGAAGAGTCCTCATCTGGATCACAGTGCATTTATTTTCCACCCTTATCTCAACCAGTTAACAATGGGCCAGGCCAAATAAGAGGTTTTCACTGGCCCATCCTTGTGGAATATCAATGAAGAACAGGACCCTATAACACTGGTATTTTCTTAGCTCCAGTTTTCAGGGGCACCTAGGACAGAGATCAGATGCTACAGAATGACTCCCCTATGAAAGCAGAAAAAGCCCACATGTGGGAACTGTTCTTCCTACTGACACTGTGGGGCTGGGAAGATCAGCAGGGAGACATACCTGCACACAAGTGTCAGGCAGTGCTCAGCGACTCTGGGGACCAGTCGCAGGCATGCATGCCAACAGCAACCAGCCCCAGCCACTGACCCAACCCCAGGACCAATAGTAGCTAATATTATACTCTTATTGCACTATCCAAACTGGTTTACTTGTGACAGTCCTAGTTATACCTGCTGTCCCAACACGCAGTCTGTGAAGCGTCCTTTCACTATCAAAAGTGTCCTGATAAATTATAGAATTTGATAACTTGTATGGTCATCTCATGTCTTATTGAGCTCTTACTGTGTGTCAGGCATTGTTTTAAGCATTTCACTTTTTTTTCTCTTACATTTATACCTTGCAACCCAGAGGGTAAATATTATCACTACTCAACAAGGAACCTGAGAGGTGAAAGGGTTGGCCTGCTGTTCCGGAACTAACAGGTTTAGACTTTGGTGGTAACTGGATAAATAAGCATCAGGAGCCTCCTTCCTAGGGCTCTTAGGAACGTCATGCAGATCAAGCATCTCCTCCCAAAACATGTTTCCATTGGAGAGCTGGCCTGCCAGGGAAGAGTCTTTCCCATGTCATACAATTGCTTCTTCACCTAAGCAATTCCTGGGGTAAAGGCGCTCGTGTCTGTTCTCATGGGACCATTTCTCGAATCCAGCAAAGCAGTGCTCACACTCTGGCCTAATGTCACAAGAGCCAATGCTTCTCCCATGGGAGGATTTGAAACTCTTGGATGGGGCCTTCCAGGGCCACGTCCAAAGAAAGACAACAGAGGCCATGTTGGAGAGTATGGGAGGAGAAGTCCAGTCCATTCCAAGCCTGGTGTCTTCTCGATAGACTCAGCATGTCAAATCAGGGCTGAGGAAGAAATAGGCAAACCAGAATTTGGTTTGAGGAAGAGACAGACACCAACCACAGTTCTGCAATTCAAAGCAGAATCAAATTAACTCATGGATTTGGATGATTTCCAGTTTGCTTATAAATGTCACAGAAAGGCAGTGGCAACACCATGGCTATATTCCCTCTTTTTTCACTTTTCTTTGGAGTCTTTTTTAAAAGAAGCTTTCAGCTCAGTGTATCATTGAGAATGTTGACAATAGCTTACCACTGAATAGCTCTTTATCATATAGAAAATGTCTTTCAAAAAAAATGTCTTTCACATCTGTTATTCCAAATGGGCCTGACACCAACCTAATGAGGCAGACAATTCTGTTATTAATAACCTTGTTTTAAAAGCGAACCCACTAAGGTTTAATGAAGTTAAGTGATTTGCCCAAACTCACCTGTGCTGTGACAATAATAAGCGTCATTTACAGAGTGCTTAAGTGCTTTACATACATCATTTCAGTGCTCACAGCTGATCATGAGTGGGAGATGTAGTTTTCCTCGAGAGCAGAGCCTAGGTGGGGTGCCTGCCCAGAGTCAAAAGTCATCTAGCTGGGAAGCGGTGGAGCTGGGAGAGGAGCTCAGCCCCACTCAGAGCCCAGTCTGATCTGAAATACCATGTTTTTCCCAACACATCAGGGAAGCTTATGTTTCTAAAGTTTGACTTGAAATGGGAGGAACTCTCTTACTAGGAGCCAGGGACTCTCAGTGGACAAAGGGAGATGGGTGAGAAGGAATCCCAGAGGGTCTGAGAAGTGTCCACACAACTAATCTCTTTACAAATATAATCTGATTTGTATACTTGACTGCTCTGTGAAATTGGAGTTAGTTCCATTTTACAGATGAGGAAACTAATACTTTGTGATCACAAAGCTAGTTAGTGACAAATTCAAGATGTGAGCTGATTTTAAAGACCATGCTTTTAACAGAAGACACAATTTACATATAACAGAAGGCACAGATTTTAAGTCTACAGTACCATGCATTCTGACAAATGTATATAACCAGTGCTCTAAACTGTACCTATTATACAACATGTATATAGTTGGTTCTATGTCTATGGAGAACTGACACTTATACAAGTCTACAGATCTATCTGTAGAGAACTGACATCTTAATAATTTTGAATCTTCTAATTCATACATATATCATGCCATTACTTAAGTTCTCTTTGATTTCTCTGAGCAATATTTTACAATTTTCAGGTCTTGAGTATCTTTTTTAGATGTACATTCCCAAGTATTAGATGGTTTTTTGATGTTACGATAAAGAGCATTTTCTTAAAAATTTCATTTTATAATTGTTGGCTATAACATACAGGAACACATTTTACTTTTTTAAAACCCTGAAATTTCATCCAGTGACCCCAGAAGACTTTTAAGTAGTGCAATGAAATGATCAAAGGGGTATTTTAAGAATAATCAGAATAGTTCACCGCCATGTTGGTTGGATGCATCCCCATGAGCATATGGGAGCCTTAGTCTGGGCCAGGACCAGCGCCGTTTGTGCTCCCGTTCAAGGGTGTTTGCCTTGGGGCCAGAGAATGTGGATAGATGGTGGCAAACCCATTCATCACCCCAACTGGCAAAACGGCTCAAAGCACAGAGCCCAGGAACGGGAGCGCAGGGGCATCCTCTCAGGCTGTGAAGACTGAAGGAACGTTACTATAAATGATATGCTATGCCACAACTCTCCTGCACCTAAGTTGATGGAAGCTGAGGAGGGAATGTTAACTATACAGTTTTTGAAGCTCAGGTGAATTGTGAGGATGTGCATTTATACACAAGTTTGTCATCAGCTTCTCCTTTTCTGCACCCTGGCTTTCTGGCACTGACTGGGAAATCTTGCTGGGATCCTGACAATCCTGTATCATTTTCTGCTTCTATTTTTACAAATCATTGGGCTGGACTTGGCAGAACTTTCAAACACCCCTTTACTTTGTAGGAACATTCCAAAACTTTAAGCTTATTATTACTAAAGCAGGGAAGTTGACAGAAAGCTTTTAATTTGCTTAGAAAAATGACAAAAGAAGAAAAAAGCCAAAAAAGCCCAAACATCCTCACCTTAAATATCCTGTTCTTTTCTTTCTTTTTGGTAACTCATTTGCTTACTCTGATAAGTATAACATTTCATGCCTTTCTCAATATGATTCAAAATTTCAAAATACACTCTATATCACAAATAAAAATGAACTGAACAATGTCAGAGCAGATCTATTTTCAAACTCGGAATGCTTGCAAAGGTTCTGACATGTTTCTTCTCTACAAGTTCAAACATATTTATTTTAAAAGTGCATTTTCAAGGTATCTTTACTGGTGTTCAACTGCGAAGGAATGGAAGATGTGGGTAAAATTCACTGGAGCCTGGAGACAGTTACTGTATAGATTTTTTTTTTTAATCTCGACTCATTTGTAAGTCACCTTATATAGCTTTGACAGTGTGTATATTTATAGAACTCTTCAAAGTTTCCTTCAAGTCTATGAACTTATTACATCCAGAGTGTGATGTATGGAAAGGTAGGAAAACTTTATTTTTGGTGCTCTTGGAGGGGCTCTAAGGGCAGATCTAATCCCACCGCATCACCTCCCAGGTGAATACAGCAACACCAGAGAGGCTGTGTAATCTGTGAAAGTCACATAGCTAGCTGGGAGTGTAGCTTGGTTGAGGACCACACCTCTTGATTCTTGAGAGGATTCTTTCTGTTCCTTTACATAGCTTTAAACTGTCTCCTCCACTTTTTTTTTTTCCCCCTCCTCCACTTTTATTTTCCCAGTAGGACCCTGGTACCTTCATCTTGTCCCATCACAGCACCCTACTGACCTTACATCCTTTATCAATCCCTGCAGTTTTCAAATCAAAATGTACCCACCCCCATTTCCTCTGTGTTGCTGTTCCTGGGGTCCTACCACTGTTGAATCTGAAGAGCCAATGTGGAACTGAATATTAATGGCTATTCATGGTTCAGTTTTGCTTCTTGTCTAAAGAAGCTTGAAAGCCTTATCTCATGGGCAACTAATCACAATATTTCCAAGAGTTAAATTTATTGACATCTCACTGTGTGCCAGACACTGTGCTTAAGGATTTCATATAAATTATGTCACGGATATTGTGTGCATTATGTCATTATCTCATTTGAGGAATGAGTTATAAGAGGCAAGTCCAGTGAGTGATATATTTAGAGACAGGTGGGGTTATCCTGCCCCCTTTTTAGTGATATCATTCAGGCAACAGCCTGCTGTCCTGGGCACAGGGCCAGAAGTTGAGAGGAGCCTGCCTTCCTCTCCACGTTCTTCAGTTTTCTGCCTACTGAGTCCTATGTGCATGCCCTGGAATGCCCAAGCAATGGGCATTGCTGCCTGCTGGGGCATTGCCACAGCTGCTCTTCTAGCTAAGCTTCTCAGAGCTGGGGCTGCTAATATGCCCTGGGTATTCCAGGGCTCTGAAACTCATTGTTTGCCAAAGGGCAACAGCCAGGCTGCAAAACACCACATGTGGCTTAAATGGAGAAGTGCCTAGAAAAGAGGCTCTTAATGTTAAGTTAATCATAGTTTTCTACTCAGCAAATTGCCTTTAGTACTCATTCTCCTGATTTGACAGAACAAAAACAAAACAAAAGGGTAACTGTCAGACAACAACTGTCTGAAAAAAAAAAATCCAAATCTCATGGACCTTCTATAGTGCCTTTACTATAACTCTTGCTTGAAATGATTGCTTTAGGGTTTACTAATATCTCCAGTGAAAGATCCAATATGGAAACACCCCCATCTGTACAGCACTCTATGGTTTCAAAAGCAGTGCACAATAGCAACTTTGACTTTCAACACTGGGTGTTTTGGGGGTTTATCTCTCAGATGCAGGTCTTAAAAGTTGGGGTGCCAGATGTGGGGTTTGAACGCTTTGCTCCTCAGGGAGAAGCTCAGGGTTGTGAACTCTCTCCTGATTGTGGGTCACTGTGCTGGGGGTGGGGGTTATGACAAGATTGTGTCTCGGCCTCTCTTACCTACTTCAGTGTGGGTTTTCTCTTGTTTGCCCCACATGTAGGAGTTGTTCAGCCATTTTTTGTTTTTGTTTTTGTTTTCTAGAGGAAGTGGTTCCATGTCACTGTTGACTCTATGTGTCCATGGGGGGAGGTGAGATCAGGATCCTCCTACACTGCCATCTTGAACTGGTCTCATAGCAACGCTGAGAAGGATATGCAAATTAGTGAAGGTAGAGGTCAACTTCAAATACAATGTTCTTTTCTTACCTACTTCATACAGCTATACCTTTGGCAAATTGAGCCATGAATATACAGAGGTTTCTTATACCCCACTAGGAGTTGATGTTTTTATATTGCAAACACCTTATTTTGTCCCCTTTGAGAGTGTGTTGAAAATTCCCAGGGTGCTCTGAGTGTCTTATTGAAAACAACGACTAATAGGAGCTATTAGCACATGTCTAGTCTCCTACTGTATGTGTACTAATTTCCGTTGTCCATCTTTTTGTTATCTGATTCATCTATCATTGCATTGGAAAAGTATAGCATGAAAACTCCTGCAAAACCACTTAATTTTGTGCGTGTATGTGTGTGTGTGTGTTTCTTTGGAATGAGAATATTAAAAAAGATTCATTAATAAAGTCATTCAACAGATACACTGTGGATTTGATCATCTGAGCTAGTAAAGACTAATCATCACTGGGGATCATAAGTGTCAATCATCATCTCACTCTGTGTCAGTGATGAACTAAACTCATCCCTCAGACTGGAAAACAGAATTGAGTGGGAGGAGCCAAGTGGATGAAGAAAGTTTTAAAAGGGGCCATATAAGTTTTAGGTGTTTTTACTAAAAAGACAAAGTTTTAGCTAGATCATTCCTACATGTGGGATAGATGACACCAGAAGATAAACAGAAAGCCTGAAGGAAAGGATCTCTGGAGAAGTGTCTGGATATTTACATCAATCTGCTTACATTGGATCATGTTTAGTTATCTTAGAATCTTAATTGTTATCTTATATAATATTGAGCTATTGGAATATTCTTTATTTCATTTGCTAGACTCTTTAGGCATTGTATTTTTAAGAAGAGATAACTTTCATACTATTTGTATATTTTTATTTTGTTTAGCTTTATCTGGGACCCAAGAACAGAAATGATAAAAGGAGATTCCTTCCCCCAACTTGTTCAGTATCTTCTTGGGGCCCAGATACTATGAAAAATTATCTTAGAAACTTTTTTCTGCTCAAAACTGGCTGACTTTTGTCTCAATAGAAGGCTGTTTCCTTAAGTCACCTTCACCCCTTACCTTAAATTACAGCTAGAGAACTTAAAATGGAGAATTTCTAGTCCAGGATAAGCAATTATGTGGTACAAATTCCTCCATTGCCTCTTTCCTTGATCACCAAATGAGCACATTTTCCCATTGAACCTGGCTGTGTGTAGGTAGTAATATAATTCCTATTTTACAGATGAAGAAACAGAAATTTAAGTTAAATAACTTCTGTAATTCTCTATGACTCTGAAGCCATTATTTTCCAGGGAATCAGTACCACTTGATCAGAGTTGGCAACTAATATGAAATTTATTTGCCACCATGGTCTACTTCAACCTCGTTAGTTTTCATGAGGAGCAGTAAGTCCAGAGAGTTTGAATAATGTAAGAGAAAGGGCTTTGTAAATTTGTAAAGAATGCCAAAGATGTTAATTAACATCTTTTATTTAATTGATTAATAAATTAATAAATAATAATTAATTAATAATTAATAAAAATATCAAGGATACAAGCCCAGGTAAGTTACAGCAATTCTGAAATTTGAGTGAACATTGGAATCACCTTTTTGGTTTGTAAAAACAGATTGCCGGGCCACACCCCAGAGTGCTGATTCAGTAGTTTTAAGGGCCAGGCCAAGAATTTTCATTTCTGACAGATTCCCATGGAATGCTGGTGCTGCTGGTCTATGAACCACTGGTTTGCAGCTTACCTGAACTCAAATTTCTTATCCAGAATATTTCTTTATTTTCTTTTACATGGTTCCTAAGTTTCAAAAATATTTTATAAAATATAGTTTCTTTACTATTGCATGTGAATAAATTTTAAGGCAGGAAAAGAAAATCAAACTGGCTTTTGTAGATGTTTTTCTTCAGCTGTCTAGCCTCCCTTCTTGTGTATTCAATGAAATGTTCATGTTGATAAATGTAAATATGTAATCATTGGACAAGAGCCAGCATGGATTTTAACACTAATTGGAAGAAAAATTGAACCTAGATATATGAGAAAAGAATTAGAAATCAGGATAAGGATAGAGTAGGTCATAGGAAGTTAGGAAATGGGAACCATTTGTAAAGAAATGCATTAGATAAAGCTTGATGTTTGAGAAGAGAGCACAGAGATTTGGGCACCAAAGACTTACATGATACCTCAGGTATCAATGAATCGATCTGCGGTAGACCCATTCATTGTGCATGAAAGATAATCAAATGAACTCTGACTCATTTGTTTGCAGGGCCACTATGTGAAGTAGGAACGAGACTTTTCTAAGGAGGCTTCAGAGAGCAGAAATGGTACCAGTATGCCAAGATTTAGGGAGGCAAAGATAGAACTCCTTAACAACCACTTCAACTGGAGATGTGCTGGGTTGCCTCCAGCACAGAAATTCCCTAACACTGGAATTGTCTGAGTCAGGTGAAAGGAAAGGAATTTAAGCACCAAGTGTGGAGGCAAGCCTTGGAGATGGGGAGATTAGATGAGTCTGAATTTTTCTGGGACCAGGGGAACTCGAGGACGCTCTAATGTAAAGTAAAAATAAAAACAAGGTGGTAGACAGGAGAGAGTGACTTACTTCACTGATGCTGGGAAAGAGGTTGGGCTTTGGACTCACAGGACTAGTTCAGCTTGCAGCCCCATATGTCCTTGCTGCTCTCTATCCCTCAGAGACACAGTTCCATCACCTATGGAACAGGTACAGAAACAGCTGCCTAACAGTGTCCTAGTAAGCAGTAAATGGTGTGCCACACAGAAATCGCCCATACTGTCCCTGGCTGTAGGAGTTTTATAAATGTTCATTATCCTCTCTTCTCTCCCTTCTGGAAAAGTAGGGAAGACTTGATCCAGGAAATGGCTGAATTTAGGAAATTCAAAAGGATAAGGTCTCTAAGAACTGTCTTTGAGAAGTACTTTCACAAAAGAGATAATGTTAAACTTTGCATCTTCCTCTATGCTTCTCTATTTCCTTCTCTGGACCTGAGATCCCAGAGATATTTCACTTTAATAGCAGTTTCTTGAACACAATGGCCTGAATTTAAATCAGTAAGAATCAGTGAGTACTGACAAATCGATTATTCAGAAAAGAAGAGAGGATTAGTGGCTCAAGATTCTTCCTCCAATAGGGTACCTCTTCCCCTAAGGCTCAGGTGGCAAAAGTGAGCCTTGATGGCAGCACAGAATCTTTCAGAACTGATCAAGGCAAACAGAAATTAAAGCAAAAGCTGATACAAATAAGATATTTAGGTTGCAAGCTGATACATACTGGATGGGCCTCGGTTTGGGAAGGAGAGTGTTTTATTCAGCTTTGACCTAAGCAAGTGTCAAGAAACAACTGAACTTGTCTGAGAAGCTTTGTTAATATAACTACTTTCTGAAATGGGGTGTATAGATGGTTATGATATCCATCACATGTTATCAGGCTAGGAAAGAGGGGATTATGAAAAATTTGTTTTCAAAAAAGACTTTGGATCTGATAAGGTAGAGAATTACTGATCTGAACAAACAGCACCTGAAGTTTCACTGGCTACTTTCAGTAATGGTAGGGAGGAGAGGATTAATGAGACTGGAGGAAAGGGCATCTGTTCCCAATGGGAGAGACAATCTCCTCCTTCCACTAAACACACGGAGCTTGCAGCCATCTTGTGACTATCAGAGGACAAAGGTACATACACTAAGGGTTCTTGAGCAGTGGATTTACAGTCCTGAGACACATCTGGAGCCTGCCCTGCATATAGACTTTGGAATGTGAGATAATGAATTTCATAATTGTTTAAGTTAGCTTTAATTGTGTTTCTTAGGCTTAAAGCCAAGTATACTCTAACTATAAAGGGTAAGATGGGAGATTAGTTGTTCTTGTTATCATCTCTAAAGCAATTGATTTTTTTAAAAACACTATGTACTGCTATTATTTTAAATTTTTTGAACAAAATTTTAAGGGATCTTTTTTTTTAAGTAAGGATGGAGGACTACTGATGTAGATGCTAATCTTCCTTTTATGCTTCATAAAAACCTCAAAGAGCCTTGGAATTTCAAAGGCTAAATCAATCAGTTGATTTAATCTATTTAGTTAAAAAAATAGTTAATTCTGTAAAAATTTAGAGGTGTTCTGTTTTTAGCTATCAAGGGTAAGCAATAGTTTAAATGGCTTCATTATTTCATTTTCTGACCAGTTATGTGGCCTCATGCAGATAGGATATTGTAACATCAGAATTTAGTAACTAGTAATATTGTACCAAGTGTGATTAATACATTGTGCAGCCAGAACTCAATGAAGCAATTTTCAATGTCCTATAAATAGCAAGATTCTGCAAAAATGAGGGTCGTATTCCTGGCAAATGTGTCACAGCTAATGTCTATCAACTGACTAATGTTCATTAGCATTCAACCCATTAATAGATTGTCTTTCTGTGGACACTTCTGTTCTTAATTTATAGTTCTTTGTGGTGTCGTAGAAATAGCATGTTCTTTGAGGCTAAACCTGGGCTGAAATCCCGACTTGGATACTTATTAACATGGTAACTTTGGTCAAGTTAGTTGATGTCGCTAAACTTTAATTTCTTTGTTTATTAAATAGGGATATAAAAACAAACTATATCATTAGATTGTTATGCAGATAGAATTTAGAATTTAGAAAATAAAAATGTGACTTTGTATATTAAATAATCAATACATATTATTTTCCTTTCTTTCCTTTCCCCTAATTTTCTCATTAAGGATTTCCAAAATCTCAATGTTTAGAATGGAAAAGTGGGCCTAAGCATGAACTGAGCAAACAGGTATTCAGAAACTTCTATGAATGTCTGGTAAGCTAGTGAGACTAGCCATCAAAGACCAATTTAGATGGCTCTGAGGAGCCTCCTGGGATAGAAGGCAAGCTTTCTGTTGTTGGCATCAGACATAGCTGAGGATGTCTGGGGTTTTTGTGGGACTGGACAACTGCTGTCCAGAGCTGAGACACCTCTGCGTGGGGGTGAGAGTGGGAGGCTCCCCTTTGCCACCACTGAACTCATAGACAGAGGGAAGGGTGACACAGTAACTGCTGTTCACAGTTTTGTTTTGTATTGTTTTCCCATTCACTGCCTGAATTCTAGAACAAAGATCCTGTAAAAAAGCAGTAACAGTTTCTAACAAGATATTGGGATAGATAACATATAGTGTTATATTAGTTTCAGACATACAATATAGTGATACAACAAATTCTATGTTCACCCTATGCTCATCAAAACACCCTATGCTCATCAAAACACCTTATACTCATCACAACAAGTGCCCTCCTTAATCCCCACCCCCCATTTCACCCATCCTCCCACCCACCTCCCCTCGGTAACCATCAGTTTGTTCTCTACAGGTAAGGGTCTGTTTCTTGGTTTTTCTCTCTCTCTCTGTCTTGTTTTTTCCCCTTTGTTTATTTCTTAAATTCTACATGTGAGTGAAATCATATGGTTATTTGTCTTTCTCTGACTTATTTTGCTTAACGTTATACTCTCTATGTATCTCTCTCTCTCTCTCTCTCTCTCTCTCTATATATATATATATATATATATATACTCTATGAGTATCCATGTTGTTACAAATGGCAAGATTTCATTCTTTTTGATTGCTGAATAATATTCCACAGTAGATATACCACTTCTTCTTTACCTGTTTTTCTACCAATGGACACTTGGTTTGCTTCCATAATTTGGCTATTATAAATAATGCTGCAATAAACATAAGGGTGCATGTATCCCTTTGAATTAGTGTTTTTGTATTTTTGGGGTAATTCTAATTTTAACTTTTTGAGGAACTTCCTCAGAGTGGATGCTCCATCTTGCCTTCCCACCAACAATGCATGAGGGTTCCTTTTTCTTCATATTCTTTCTTAACACTTGTTTCTTATGTGTGTGTGAGATGATATATCATTGTGGTTTGCATTTGCATTTGCATTTCCCTGATGATGAGTGATGTTGAGCATCTTTTCATGTGTTGTTTTCATGTAGGCCATCTGGATGCCTCCTTTGGAAAAATGTCTGTTCATGTCTTCTGCCCATCTTTAATCAGATTATGTGGTTTTTTTTTATGCTGAGTTGTATAAGGTATTTATATATTTTGGATAATAATCCTTTATCAAATATGTCATTTGTAAATCTTTTCCCATTCAGTAGGTTGTCTTAAAGTTTCCTTGGTTGTTTCCTTTGTTGTGTGGAAGCTTTTTATTTTGATGTAGTTCCAGAAGTTTAGTTTTGCTTTTATTTCCCTTGCCTCAGGAGACATCTAAAAAGATGTTGCTACCATCGATTTCAGAGAAATTATTGCCTGTTCTTCTAGGATTTTTATGGTTTCATGTCTCAAATTTATGTACTTAAGCAATTCTGAGTTTATTTTTGTGTATGGTGTAAGAAAGTGGTTCAGTTTCATTCTTTTGCGTTGTTGTTCTGTTCCCAACAACATTTGTTGAAGAGACACTCTTTTGCCTAATACATATTCCTTCCTCCTTTGTTGAAGATTAATTGTGGGTTTATTCCTGGGCTTTCTATTCTGCTCCATTGATCTATCTGTCTTTTGTGCCAATACCATACTGTTTTGATTACTACAGCTTTGTTATATAACTTGAAGTCTGGAATTGTGATACTTCCAGTTTTGTTTTTCTTTTTCAAGATTGCTTTGGCTGTTTGGGGTCTTTTGTGGTTCCATACAAATTTTAGGATTGTTTGTTCTAGTTCTCTGAAAAATATTTTTGGCATTTTGATAGGGATTGCATTAAATTTGTATACTGCTTTGGGTTGTATGGAGATTTTAACAGTATTTGTTCTTCCAATCCATGAGCATGGAATGTTTTTCCATTCTTTTAGTGTCTTCTTCAATTTCTTTCATCACTGTTTTCAGTGTACAGGTCTTTCACCTCTTTGGTTAATTTATTCCTCGGTATTTTATTATTTTGGTGTGATTGTAGATGGGATTGTTTTCTTAATTTCTTTCTGCTGCTTCACTATTAGTGTATAGAAGTGCAGTGGATTTCTGTACACTGACTTCATATCCTGTAACTTTACTAAATTCATTTATCAGTTCTAGTTTTTTTGGTGGAGTCTTTAGGGTTTTATGTATAGAGTATCATGTCATCTGTAAATAATGAAAGTTTTACTACTTCCTTACCAATTTGTATGTCTTTTATTTCTTTTTGCTGTCTGATTGCTGTGACTAAGACTTCAGGTACTATGTTGAATAAAAGTGGTGAGAATGGACATCCTTATCTTGTTCATGACCTTAGGGGAAAAGCTCAGTTTTTCACTATTGAGTATGATGTTAGTTATGGATTTTTCCATATATGGCCTTTATTTTGCTGAAATATGTTCCCTTTAAACCTGTTTTGTTGAGCGTTTTATTATGAATGGACATGGTACTTTGTCAGATTCTTTTTCTGTGTCTTTGAGATGATCCTTTGATCCTTTGAGATGATCAAAAAACCTTTGAGAAGGTTTTTATCGTTTCTCTTATTGATGTAATGCATCATGTTGATTGACTTATAAATATTGAGCCACCCTTGGATCCCAGGAATAAATCCCACCTGATTAAGGTAAATGATTTTTTTAATGTGCTGGATTTTAATGTGCTGGATTCAGTTTGCTGGATTGTTGAGGATTTTTGCATCTATGTTCATTGAGATATTGGCCTATAGCTCTCTCTCTCCCACTCTCTCTCATGGTGTCTTTATTAGTTTTGGTATCAGGGTAATGCTGGCCTCATAGAATGAATTTGGAAGTTTTTCCTTCCTTTTCTATTTTTTGGAAAAATTTGAAAAAATTTTGGAAAAGTTTCAAAAAATAAACTCTTCTCAAATGATTTGTAGAATTTGTCTGCAAAATTGTTGGGTCCTGGACTTCTATTTGTTAGGATTTTTTTGATTACTGATTCAATTTCCTTGCTGGTTTTTGGTCTGTTGAAATTTTCTATTTCTTCCTGATTCAGTTTTGAGAGGTTATATGTTTCTAAAAATGTATCCACTTCTCAGTCATCCAATTTGTTGACACATTTTTCACAATATTCTTTTAAAATCATATATATTTCTGTTATGTTAGATGTTATTTCTCCTCTTTCATTTGTGATTTTGTTTATTTGGGTCCTCTCCCACTTTTTTCTTTTCTTCTTCTTCTTCTTCTTTTTTTTTTTTTTTTGGTGAGTTTGACTAAAGGTTTATCAATTTTGTTGATCTTTTCAAGGAACCTACTCCTGGTTTCATTTTCATTAATCTGTTCTATTGGATTTTTTTAGTTTCTATATCATTCGTTTCTGCTCTAATCTTTATTATTTCCTTCCTTTTGCTAGTTTGAGGTTTTGTTTGTTGTTCTGTTTTTTTTTGCTCTCTTAGGTATAAGGTTAGGTTGTTTATTTGAGATTTTTCTTCCTTCTTGAGATAGGTCTATATTGCTATAAACTTCTCTTTGAACCATATCCAAAAGATTTTGGACCATTGTGTTTTAATTTTTGTTTGTTTCCAGGTGATTTTATTTCTTTGATTTCTTGGTCAACCCATTCATTGTTAGGAGCCTGTGATTTAACCTTCATGTATTTGTGGTCTTTTAAGATATTTTCTTGTGGTTGATTTCTAGTTTCATAGCATTGTGGTCAGAAAGATGCATGGTATGACTTTGATCTTTTTGAATTTGTTGAGACTTGTTTTGTGGCCTAATATGTGATCTATTCTGGAGTATGTTCCATGTGCACTTGAAAAGAATGTGTATTCTGATGCTTTAGGATAGAATGTTCTGAATGTATGTGTTAGATCCATCTGGTCCAGTGTGTCATTCAAAGTCATTTTTTCCTTACTGATTTTCTGTTTGAAAAATCTGCCCATCCGTGTAAATGGAGTGTTAAAGTCCTCTACTACTATTGTATTACTATCGATTATTTCCTTTATGTTTTTTATCAATTGTTTTATGTATTTGGGTATTCCCTTCTTGGGTGTATAAATACTTACAATTGTTATATCTTCTTAGTGGTTTGTCCCTATTATTATCATTATTATATACTGTCCTTTTTTGTCTCTTGTTACAGTCTTTGTTTTAAAGTCTGTTTGGTCTGATACAGTGTTGCTATCCTAATTTTCCTTTGACATCCATTTGCGTTCTGAATATTTCACCATCCCCTCACTTTCAATCTACCTGTGTTGTTAGGTCTTAAGTCAGTGTCTTATAGGCAACATATAGATGCATCTTTTTTTTTTTTAATTTAGTTCGTCATTCTATGTCTTTTAATTGGAGCACTTAGTCCATTTACATTTAATGTAATTATCAACAGATATGTATTTTTTGCCATTTCTTTTACTTGTTTTGTGGTTGTTTTTGCTCTCTTTCATGGTTTGCTGGTTGTTGGTAGTGATATACTGGAATTTATTTTTCTTTATTTTTTGCATATTCACTACTCATTTTTGATTTGTGCTTACCCCTCAGTTTATATATAACACCTTCTGTATATAAGAGTCTATATTAAATTGATAGTCACTTAAGTTTGAACCCATTCTTTATTCCTCTTTCCCGCCAGTGTTCTAGGTATATGGTGTCATATTTTACATCTTTTTATTTTGTGAATCCCTTGATTGATTTTTACAGATATACTTATTTTTACTGCATATGTGTTTCCTGCTTTTCTTACTCTTATTCGTGGTCTTTCCTTTCTACTCAGAGTCCCTTTTAACATTTCTTGTAGGGCTAGTTTACTAGTCATGAATTCCTTTAGTTTTTGTTTGTTTGAGAAGGTTTTTATCTCCTTCTAATCTGAATGATAGCCTTGATAGATAGAGTATTCTTGGCTGAAGATTCTTTCCCTTTTAGCACTTTGAATATATCCTGCCCTGTCTTCTGGTCTGCAAAGTTTCTGCTGAAAAGTCTATTGATAGCCTTATTAATTAATTAACTAATTAATTGTATATAACTATCTTCTTTTCTCTTGGTGGTTTGATTTTTTTTTATCACTACTTTCTGCATCTTAATTACTATGTGTTCTCCTCTAGGATTTTGATAGATTCCAGCCTTACACTGAGGGCTTTTATCCACTTCAAGTTTATCTTTGTGTATGGTGTAAGAGAATGGTCAAGTTTCATTCTTTTACACATAGCTGTCCAATTTTGCCAACACCATTTATTGAAGAGACTGTCTTTTCTTCACTGTATATTTTTTCCTGCTTTGTTGAAGATTAATTGACCATAGTGTTGTGGGTCCATATCTGGGCTCTCTACTCTGTTCCACTGGTCTATGTGTCTGTTTTTGTGCCAGTACCATGCTATCTTGGTAATCACAGCTTTGTAGTAAAGCTTGAAATCAGGCAATGTGATGCCCCCAGTTTCATTTTTCTTTTTCAACATTTCCTTAGCAATTCAGGGTCTCTTCTGGTTCCATACAAATTTTAGGATTGTTTGTTCCAGCTCTTTGAAAAATGCTGGTGGAATTTTGATCAGGATGGCATTGAAAGTATAGATTGCTCTAGGCAGTATAGACATTTTAACAATGTTTATTCTTCCAATCCATGAGCATGGACTGCTTTTCCATCTTTTTGTGTCTTCTTCAATTTCCTTCATGAGTATTCTGTAGTTCCTTGAGTACAGATCCTTTAACTCTTTGGTTAGGTTTATTCCCAGGTAACTTATGGTTCTTGATGCTATACTAAATGGAATCAATTCTCTAATTTCCCTTTTTATATTTTCATTGTTAGTGTATAAGAAAGCAACTTATTTCTGTACATTGATTTTGTATCCTGCCACATTACTGAATTGCTGTATGAGTTCTAGTAGTTTGGGGGTGGAGTCTTTTGGGTTTTCCATATAAAGTATCATGTCATCTGTGAAAAGAGAGAGTTTGACTTCTTCTTTGCCAATTTGAATACCTTTTATTTCTTTGTGTTGTCTGATTGCTGTTGCTAGGACTTCTAGTACTATGTTGAACAACAGTGGTGAGAGTGGACATCCTTGTCGTGTTCCTGATCTCAAAGGGAAGGCTGTCAGCTTTTCCCCATTGACAATGATATTTGCTGTGGGTTTTTCATAGATAGATTTTATGAAGTTAAGGATTGTTCACTCTATCCCTACACTTTGAAATATTTTAATCAGTAACAGATGCTGTATCTTGTCAAATGCTTTTTCTGCATCAATTGAGAGGACCTTGTGGTTCTTCTCTCCTCTCTTATTAATTACTATGTGTCCTGGTGTGGCCCTCCTTAGGTTGATTTTGTTGGAGGATCTCTGTGCCTCCTGGATCTGGATATGTGCTTCCTTCCTCTGATTAAGGAAATTTTCCAATATTTTTTTTCAAGTAAATTTTCTTCCCCCTTTTCTCTTTTTCTTCTTCTGGGATCCCTAGAATGTGAATGTTATTACACTTGCTGGTGTCGCTGAGTTCCTCAAGTCTAGTCTCATTTTATGTACTTTTTTCTCTCTCACATGCTCAGCTTGATTTCTTTCCATTTCTCTGTCTTCCAGGTTGCTAATTTGCTCCTCTGCTTCCTCTAGCCTATAATTTATTCCATGTAGTGTATTTTTAACTTACTTTTGTGTTCTTCATCTTTGATTGGTTCTTTTTTATCTCTTTGTGAAATGTCTCACTGATACCCTCCACTCTTTTCTCAAGTCCCATGAGTATCTTTATGATCATGACTTTCAATTCCCCATCAGACATTGTTACTTACCTGTTTTGTTTAGGTCTCTTGCTGTGGTTTTGTCTTTTTTTTTTCCCCCACTTGGGACATATTCTGCTATCTCCTCATTTTGTCTAACTCTCTATGTCTCTTTCTCTGTGTTAGAAAAGTCAAGTATGTCTCTTTCTGTTTATGTGGTGGCCTTATGAAGACGAGGTTGCATGCCCTGCAGTGCAGTGTCCCTTGTTCACCAGAAACTGGCATTTCAGCAAGTGTCTCCTGTGTTGCATGCAGCCGGCTGTTGTGCTTGTCCACTTTTCTACTCAGTTCATCCATTTGCAGAAGTTCTCTTTGCCTGCTGTGGGGGCATGCAATTTTAACAAGTTATGTGCTGCTTGGCTTGCAAAATGAGACCTGCTCTGCAGAAGGTCTGGTCTGCCCTGGGCTGATCCGCAAAGTGAGCAAAACGAAAAGGGTGCACAGTTTTACCAAGGTGTGCCTCAGGCCTTCACAAAGCCCACCTCTGCCACCTCCACCCCAGGTGGAGTACATGTGCAGGTGGGGAAAGGCAGTGTTGGCAAGGTTTGTGCTGGTCTTCTGGGAGAAGGGATCAGCAGTGCTAGACTGAGGCAAGTTGAACTGGGAAGGGTAGGTCCATGGAAGCACAGGGGGAAGTGGAACTTGGTGTAAGAAAGTCAGGTAGTGAATGTCAGTGCTATGCTTGTTCCCAAAGATGGTCATATTTTTCTGCTGGGAGGCCAGGGAGGGAGATGGTGCCTGCCAGCACCTTGTTCCTGGGGTAGTACCTCAGTGATCCCTACATCTCAGGGACATACTCTGAAATGAGTAAACTACTCTCCCTCTCATATGTCCTAGATGTTTTTAAAACTGCTGCTTCTATGTTGTATCTCTGTGGGCTGTGTGTTGTGTTATCCCTTTAAGGGGGGGGGGCAGCTTCCTCTTACCCTACCCAGAATCAAGCCCACTGATTTTTTAAAATTCCAGGCTTTAAGTCCCACTCATTGTACGAACTCATGAATTTGTCTCCTCTTTGCTTTCTAAGCCAATGTTATGGGGATTCATCTTCCCTGGGTAGGCTCCCTGGGATGATAGTCTATTTCTCTCCCCTTGGGATCATGTCCTCCCACTTCAGACAGCCATAGCTTGTTTAGCTCCCCACCACATCTCTGCCTTTCCTAGCTTCTTTGATGTGCTTCTTCTCTACTTTCAGTTGTGGAGTTTGTTCTGCCAGTCTTTGGGTCATTTTCTGAATTATTTACACTGATGTGAGTGTTATATCTAGTTTTATCCATGGGATGAGGTGATCTTAGGGTTCTCTTAGTCTGCCATTTTCCTAACCTTCTCCCCACTATCTCACAGCTCTGAGTAAGGGCAAATAATAAATATTTATTCATTTCTCTTTCTGACTGGTTTTATTTGGTGTCAAAACAATTGGTTGAACAGTGCACAACTGAGGCAGGCTGGTTATCTGCTACCATGGTTACCCAAAAAACTCTTAAAGAAAAGTCTGTATTTCAAAATAAATGACCTCAGTCACAGTAGTTGTGTGAATAGTTACAGCCAGCACCTTTCTTTAAGACAAGACCTGAAGGATAGCTCCATGCCTGTCTTGACTTCCACCACCATAAATTTAATGCAGCTTGTGGCAACTGGTTGCTGCCAATTTGTATAAGGAAAGAATTCCAGGGCAGATCATATTCAAAAGGGACTCAGTTTCTGGGCACTCCAGAAATGTTAAACCTTATTTTACCTCTTTTCAAGATCCAGTGCAAAAAGCTGTACTGAGCATTTAAAGAGGTTGGGATAATCTTAGTAGAAGAAGTCATTTTTTTTTTAATTGTTGCACCTGGCATCTGGGAACTTAAGAACATCTTATTACCTAAGAAAACTGAGGGAGAACTTAAGTTAATTTACTGTTACAATGACAACCCATGTGACATCTAGGATATGTGCTTTGCAAAAGAGTTCAAAGGTTTGGTTTAAAACCTATTCCTGGATGAGAGGAAAGGAAACCAATTACCCGGGAATGGTAGTGATAATTAAGACAATGTTATGATTCACTAAGAAAAGCCTGGGTTATGAACAATGAACACTGGCATATAAATTACCTCAGAGCAGAGTTTAAGGATGTGTTCTTTCTTATTAATTGCTGGTTTGGTGAAATGGTCTATAAAAGTTATTTTTTTTTTTAAGAAACAAAAAAAAAAAAGTCCACAGTCTCATCATAGCCTTGGCAAATTTCACACATTGCAAAATTTTATGACCTTGGAGTGTCTTTAACCCAACATTTATCAGCATGAACTGTAATTTGGTTTTATATTTTTGTATAGTAATCATGAGATATGATCCCGTATGGAATTTCTATAACTCTAGTCTTCTATTAAATAGCATAAGTTGAACTTTATAATTTAGCACACTGATTATGTTCACTCATTCATGTAAAATGTTCCCATCTTTGATATTATCTCTTCCAAATCAAACCCAAAATAAAATTTATTTTGTCTGGATTAATGTATTTTGGGCCATGGATTGGGTTTACATGCAGCTGCTGAAGCAGACTGCAGTGAGCCGGATATGATCATTTTGGCCATCTTCCCAAACAATCCCAATCATGGAGTCTAAGTGCCAGATGGAATGGTATAGTGGCCACGGTGATGGGATCACAGCTCAGTCAATCAGTGAGTGTAACTGACATCCATCCAGCTTCACCAGCTGGTGGGTGAGAAAAAGTATTAACATTTACAATAATGTTTCCTAAATTTCAATAGCTCTGGGCCACCCCCTCCCACCTGTGTGCATAGGTAGTCCAGTTCTTTTCAGAGATGCCCAACCTCAAATACTTCTGAGTGGTTTTAGCGGGGCTTAAAGTTATAGCCTGTAATTTCCCAGGTTTCCACCAGTTTACAGGCATGTGAAAGTCCACTCTTTCTCCAAGAGCATTTCAGGATGGGAGGAGTGGACTGCCTCACTTTGGAACTAAGCCACTGCTGACAACACTTGAGATCTTCTACCCTAGGAAGCCCTCAGCTCCCCTCTTTTCCAGTGTTCTCTTGTGCTACTTCACTGCTTGCTGATTTCCCCTGGAGCCCTGTGATCTGTGGCCTGATGTACCTTGGTCCATGCAGTTGCCAACTTCTGCTGAGCCATCTACTGCTGGGCTGCCTCCATCTGGATTTCTAGTGAATTTTCTCCACCTAGTAAGATAACTGACCTCCCTTTCTTTTGTCAGCTGCTCTCAGGAAGCAGTCTTAGAACAGAGAAGCATAGGGCCATGGCTGAGAAGTTTCTTTTTCATTTAATGTCTTCTTCATAGAGCACAGCCTCATACTGTATGTGAAACACTGCTCCCAATACTCACCAACACTTGGATGCTAAGGGGATCAAAGGATTGGTTTTATTAAGGCTTGTTCAGTAATTTTCAACATGCATGGCTATCTGGTAAAGGAGGAGTGGAGAACTGAACAGGCATCTGAGGCCAATGCGTACCTTCTCACTCTCTTCTTTATGGATTGAAGAGGACTCAGTCTGCAAGTTAGAGGTGGCTTGACATATTGACCCAGTTACAGGTGAAACTGAGAGCAGTTGCATTGCATGGGGGAAGTAGCAGTAAGGGAGGGAAAGGAATGTCAGGTAACCACAGTGTGGTGGCCAAGTTGAAGCTCTGATTAAAAAGAGCCACCAGGGTGCATCTGCTGCAGTTGAAGACTTTTTAAAATACATTTTTTATTAACATATAATGTATTATTTGTTTCGAGGGTACATGTCTGTGATTCATCAGTCTTAACACAATTCACAGCACTCACCATAGCTCATATCCTCCCCAGTGTCCATCACCCAGACACTCCATCCTTCCCGCCCTCCTCCCCTCCAGCAAACCTCAGTTTGTTTCTTGAGATTAAGAGTCTCTTATGGTTTGTCTCCCTCTCTGGTTTCATCTTGTTTTATTTTTGCCTCCCTTCCTCTATGATCCTCTGTCTTGTTTCTCAAATTCCTCATATCAATGAGATCATATGATAATTATTTCTCTGATTGACTTATTTCACTTAGCATAATACCCTCTAGTTCCATCCACATTGTTGCAAATAGTAAGATTTCATTTTTGAAGGCTGCATAGTATTCCATTATACACACATATGTATGTGTATATATGTATATATATGTGTGTATACACACACACACACACACACACCTTCTTCTTATTCTTTTTAAAAATATTTTATTTATTTATTTGACAGAGATCACAAGTAGGCAGAGAACCAGGCAGAGAGAGAGGAGGAAGCAGGCTCCCTGAGGAGCAGAGAGCCTGATGCTGGGCTTGATCCCAGGATGCTGGGATCATGATCCAAGCTGAAGGTGGAGGCTTTAACCTACTGAGCCACCCAGGCATCACATATTCACATCTTCTTTATCCATTCATCTGTTGATGGACATCTGGGCTCCTTCCATAGTTTGGCTATTGTGGACATTACTGCTATAAACATTCGGGTGCATGTGCCCCTTCGGATCACTACATTTGTATCTTTAGGGTAAATACCTAGTAGTGCAATTTCTGGGTTGTAGGGTAGCTCTATTTTCAACTTTTTGAGGAACCTCCGTACTGTTTTCCAGAGTGGTTGCACCAGCTTGCATTCCTACCAACAATGTAGGAGGGTTCCCCTTTCTCTGCATCCTTGCTGACTCCTGTCATTTCCTGACTCGTTAATTTTAGCCATTCTGATTGGTGTGAGGTGGTATCTCATTGTGGTTTTGATTTGTATTGCTATGATGCTGAGTGATGTTGAACACTTTTTCATGTGTCTGTTGGCCATTTGGATGTCTTTTTTGCAGAAATGTCTGTTCATGGAAGACTTTTATTCCATAGAGGAGATAGGGAAGGAGTCTGGGAGTGGCTCTGTGCTTTTATCACAGTAGCTATTGCCCCCTTCCCCAAACCTTCACCACAAGGGAGGTCTTCAGTCTCTGGCCTTGACCCCCATCTCTTGCATGAACACTCAGTGGGGGGAAAAGACTGCAACTGTGTGTAAATTCCTGTTGCATATGTAGCTACTAGGGGTTCTATAATCTAGTGCTAACCCTTGCTTGGCCTTTTGTAATTTGTTAAAAATTTCAATTTAGCAGCTCTTTCTTCCTAGTTTATGTGATATTCAGCATCTGTTCCAGGTTAGCAAGAGCTTACATCACATCTCTCCTTGGATGCACTTACCTTCTCAGATTTCAGGATAGTGGGTCACCTTGTGACTTCAGCAGTCTGAAGGGTTCAAGAGAAGCTATTATTCTACAGATTATCCAGTCTTTTCTTGTTATAAGTGTGGAAGTGATGCTCTAATCTTCTATATCCTAACTGGAAGTGAGAGCTTTCTCATGTAGAACTTTTAAGTCATGTTAAGGAGTTTATATTTTATCCCAAATGCAGTAGGAATCCACATGAAGTGTTTATCAGGGGATTAGTTCATCTGGATTTATATTTTTAAAAGATCACATGTTTAATATTTGCTGGACATCTGCTGTATGCCAAGAATTGGAGTTTCCAAGATAAATTTAAAAATAGCAAGAACAATGCCCTCAAACAGTTCATAATTAAGCAGATTAGTCCTGACTATAACAAACAGCTTAAAAAAATTTCAGAGTAAGTGCTATAATGAATGTCCTGGGAGAATTAAGAAGGGAGAATTTAATTTTGGTGCATAAGGTTAGAAATGGTAGAAGAGGACATTTGAGCTGGATCTTGAAACTTAATTTCAGAGGAACCTTGAGTGAGTAAGAGAAATGTCTAAGGTTTTCTTGTAAATTGCTTTTTAAATAACATTATTTCAATTTCCTGAGAAAGGAAGGAAAGCATTCAGGTTTATCAACCAACTACCCCATCAACAACAACAACTAAAATCTTTCTTTCTTTTTTTTTTTTTTTTTTAATTTAAAAAGGAGTTCCTAGAGGCATCTTGGTGGCCCAGTTGGTCAAACATCTGCCTTCAGTTTAGGTTGAGATCTCAGGATTCTGGAATTGAGCCCTGCATCAGGCTCCCTGCTCAGTGGGGAGTCTGCTTGTCCCTCTGCTTCTCCTCCCCTACTCATGCTCTCTCTCTCTCGGATAAATAAATAAAAATCTTACAAGAAAAAAAAAAAAGAAAAAGGAGTTTCTGGCCCTCGGCATCTGTACATGATGGCTAGTTTACCAAAATAGAGCAATAAAAGTCATATAACAAAACAACTTTGGAAGTTTATGATTGTGTATCACTGTAGTTCCTAAGCTAGCCTGCTATTAGAATTTCCTTGAATGCTTTTACCAATGGAGATCTCTGGGCTTAGCATCCGAAGGGTGAGATTCATGCTGTGAAGGACAGGATTCTATATTTTTTTGAAGCTCTTAAGATGACTCTAAAGATCAGCTAATATATGACAAGTGGCTTGTCTCATATTTACATTTCTTTGATCTTAGTCTCCTCCAAAAGCAGATCCTGACTTGCTTGCACATTTGGAAGGTGATCCCAGAAAGCATAAGTGAAGAAGTAGGGAAAATAAAGCAGAAAGGAAAGAAATCAATAAAAGATAAGTAAATGAGCTCATTATTACTTTGAACATGTGAAACTCAACCCAACTGAGAATCTTCTGTGGTGCCCATACAAAGCCTTTCCTGAAAAGGCAAACTGGAGAGCCATATTTTGATCATGTAAGTCAGTTTGCTTGCCAAATTTTGACCACTAAATCTCTGTTTTCAGGGATGGGTGTCTGGCTCAAAGGTCACCATCTCTAAGCTACCTCGTGTCCTATGGAATAAAAGATAAGTCCTGATGATCAGATTCTCTCAAAACAGCAAGGCAGTTGGAAGGGATATTTGATACTGGTTGTGATGCCATGAATTACAGATGTCTCCATGATAAGTAGGTAGGAGAGAAAAGAGATACCATTGAAGAGAGCCAGAAAGAACAATAAGTCTCTAAATGTTTCTAAGTTACTGATGGCTTCTCTTGCTCCCATGAGACCCAAATGAATAAACTATACCTATAGTTCTTGAGACTAAGTTGTCTTTTCTTCTGTGGGTCCATGCAGAAAATCTTTACAGAAAATCTCCCATTCCTTGAGGGGAATTGAACGGGTCAAGCTTTGACTTGAACAATTAAGGAAAGAGCCATAGAGCCACAAATCAAAATAACCTCATAGTCCAAAACTTTAAAAATGTGGGAGCCTGGTGGTGGGTATTAAGGAGGGCACGTATTGCACGGAGCACTGGGTGTGATGCATAAACAATGAATCTTGGAACACTGAAAAAGTAAAATAAAATTTACAAAGTAAAAAAAATAAATAAAAACAATAAAAAAATCTGGGATCAGATAATTAGAACTTGATTGTAATATAATTATAATGATAATTCTAAGTGTGAGTAATTTTTTTCTTCATAAACCTGTTAGTCCTGTGGTCAAAATAAACTGATTTGGAAGACATTTATGTCTAAATGCAAAGACAAAAGATCAGAGCTTATTTTTGTGGGGAAAAAAAAAAATCTTCTAATATATCTCCAAAAAGCTGAGCCAGGCACATGGATTGTTCTTTATGTATGTTTTCTGATTCCTCATATAGCCAATTCAAGGAGAAGAAATACAGGGCACCTGGGTGGCTCAGTCAGTTAAGCGTCTGCCTTCAGCTTAGGTCATGATCCCAGCATCCTGGGATGGAGTCCCACATCAGGTTTCCTGCTCAGTGGGGAGTCTGCTTTTCCCTTCCTCTCTGCCGCTCTATCCACTCATGCTCTCTGTCTCACTCTCTCAAATAAATAAGTAAAATCTTAAAAAAAAAAAGAGGGAAAATACTACAATTTTGGATGGTTGTTCTTTTCAACCTACAAAATGAGTGAGAAGTTCAGTGCTCTGTATTTCTTAGTCTCGGTCCAGTAGTCAGCTTCTCACAGTCAGTCATTAATACCCAGGTAATCCTCTGGTCGCAACTGATCTTTGGAGCAGAGAACTTGGTCCACTGGAATTGCCCCAGGCCAAATTCTGTCTTTGGTGAACTTGTTGCTCTTGTGGAAGCCAGTGGGTAATGCACCCATCCATGCATATGGAAAATCAGGTTTCCCAGACTTTTTTTTTTTTTCCCCAAGAGTAGCTCTTGAGGGGAAAGAGCTGTGCAAAATGGGATTGACAGAAAGGAGGAGGACTTTTAACAGCTAGATAGTCTGGACTTTGATTATGTTTATTTTAACAAATACTTATCACTGTGTGTTTAGCACTGTTCTCAACGTTATTTAAGGATAAAGAGAAATGTAAGAGCCATCATTTTCCTCAGAGAACCTACACTAGAGATGAATGACTAATTATAAAATAAAGTAATATTTCTCTAGCACCACATAATTTATAAATTGCTTACATTTTTGAGTGCATTATATCTATAAAACACATTTACGTGTAGTTCTCCATATATACATATATGTCTATGCCTTTATGCCTTTATTCAGTTCTCATAACAACCCTCCAGAGTAAGTGGTATTATCATTATTCCATTTCACAAGCATAAAAAAAATGGGTTGAATAAACTTTTTCATAACCCCTTGTATACTATCCCATCCTATGCTTACCACACTGTGTAAACAAATCTGTTTGTGTGTTCATCTCCCTCAGTGGACCATAGGCCGGTAAACTGAAACAGGGTCCTCTTCACCTTTATATTGCCAGACCCTAACATTTGTCAACCATTATTGAATCTCAGCCCCTGGTCTCCAGATTACCTGCCTTCTGAGGCTGCTTGTCGATCAGCACTCCTGGTTCCTGTGAATCTCCATGTCCCCAGCTGTACTGCATTTCTCAGATCCCTCCACCCCCCAACACACTGTTCCCTCAACCCCCTGCCTGCAAACTGCTTGCTAGATGCAGATGAAGATGATTCCCACTCTCTCAAAGGCCATCAGCAGGTTTCCTGATATGGGCAACTCATCAGAGCTGAGGAACGTGGGACTGCTGTGATGAACAATTCTAGGATCCTTCCATAGGTCAGTCCCTATACTCGTGTCTTTATATACCTTATTTAATTTATACTGAACAAAGAACCTACATATTATTACAGATAAGAAAATAGGTTGCAAGAAGTGGTGACATGCCCACAGATCACACAACTGCAAGTCAGAGCTGGAAGATCACACAACCAGTAAGCATAAACATCTGAACTTACCTTCCCTGGTGTCCTTTTAAAGGCCTGCTTTGCTTTGAAATGTGTAGAGGTTATGAATGAATCTGCCCAAGAGCAAGGTGTTGGAGAGGCCGTTGCAATTATTCATTTTATCTCTTCTCTTTCCAACATCCTCCTCCAGACTGTGAGCTCCTTAAAGGCTGGGGCTGGACTTTATTTGTGCCTAATGCTAAGTACATTGCCTGGAACGGTGGGTGTTATAAAAATGCTTGATGAATGAATAGTGAAGAAAGGACTTTCTTTGCCCATATGCAATTTGATCTTGAGTTTATAGCCTCTTGGTGCTGATGTCCCATTCAGCTTTGTAGGCACCATGCTAACTACTATGATTAGGATCACTTGCACGATACAGTCTCATTTCTTTAGTCACTACTTATAGAGCTTTCCTCCAACTGAAAATAACTTAAAAAATAGCTGTCACACAACTGGGAACAATAAAGGATAAGCCACATTTTTTAAGGCAGCATGTGAGGTGATTTTGTTAGCATCCATGAAGCCCCAACCAGGATCTTAAACAAAATATCAAAGGAGAGAAGATTAGTCTTTGGGCAGCCTATCCTGTATCCTGAGTCATCCTCTCCTTTGTCATCTAAGAAACTGATGATGACCTTTTCATCTCAAAACCCTACCTTTCCTCTTGAGTTGATTTTTGTTCCAAAGTTTCTTCCCTCCTCCACCCCATCAACATATCTATGTCCCTACTGGCTAGTCTCTGCTAGGTGTAAAATTACTTTCTTATGTAATTTTTATTGATACATGAATGACTGATACATAGTCATCCTCTGGTTTTCTTTTTTCTTTTTTTAAAAGATTTTATTTATTTATTTGACAGACAGAGATTACAAGTAGGCAGAGAGGCAGACAGAGAGAGAAAGGGAAGCAGGCTCCCTGCTGAGCAGAGAGCCCCATGCGGGGCTCGATCCCAGGACCCTGGGATCATGACCTGAGCCGAAGGCAGAGGCTTTAACCCACTGAGCCACCCAGGCGAACCTCTGGTTTTCTTTTTAATTAAGAGAAAAAATATTCAATCAAAGTGATTTTTATTTTATTTTATTTTATTATTATTTTTTTAAAGATTTTATTTAATTATTTGACAGAGATCACAAGCAGGCAGAGAGGCAGGCAGAGAGAGAGGAAGGGAAGCAGGCTCCCCGCCAAGCAGAGAGCCCTATGTGGGGCTCGATCCCAGGGTCCTGGGATCATGACCCGAGCCGAAGGCAGAGGCTTTAACCCACTGAGCCACCCAGGTGCCCCCAAAGTGATTTTTAAATAGTAAACTACTTTTTTTATTTGCTGAGGATAAGGAGGTGAACCATGCCTAGTCCTTGTACTCACACAACTGACATTCTTACTGTGGGGAGATGAGAGACAAGGAAATAAATAAGTGGGGTTATTAGCAAAGCTTCAAGTGCTGGTCTTAAATTTATCAAGACCGTGAGCATGGGATCTACTAGAAATCTATAGATACCAGAAATGAAATTGCTGGTAGGAAGTTTCTGCTGGCTATTGCTGTTGCCTTGTGATCCAGTCCCATTTGGTTTCTCTGAAGGCCCTGAAAAATCATTTTTCTTGTTTATGATGACTTAGGAGGTAATGTGGTGGTCAGAAAAAGGGGCTTTTCTGAAAGAGGTTGCTGAGGACTTTTTCTATGTGGTGAGCAACTGAGGTTTATATTTGTAGCTTAACCCATAAAAGCTCCAAGAAATAAAGCCCTTGCAAAAGAGAGCCCAGGCACCTCTTCTCTGTCATCCAGGAATACTGACTGTTACTTGCTGTGCAGGTTGGCTATGGGGAGCAGGTGAGCCAGTAGGAAGCACCCTCACTCAGTGCCTGGGTGCACAGCAAAGGTTCAGGATGTGTCTGATACTTTTCTGTCTTTTTCCCGGATATTAAGTGAGAAACACGTGCATAAGAAATTATCACACAGTATAAGTGCAACATTGAAGACACCATTAGATATATCTGTAGCTTAATGCAATGAGCATAGGGACAGAAGGGGCCAATTCATTGGTGATGAGGAGATGGTCATAGATATTATTTTTAATATTTGAGTTGGATTTTGAAGAACAGGTGGGATTTAATCAAGTAAAGAATAGAGGTGGGCTCTCTAATTAGAAGCAATTGTACATGCATGAAAAGGCACAGAAGCTTGATAGAACATAGTTTCATATTACCAGGAATTAGAGTGCATTTATTCATTTATTAGTTCATTTATGTGTTCATTCAGCTAGTGTTTATCCAGCACCCATGATGCATTCATTACATTTACTGGAAGTTTTACTTATATTATTTTTATTTTATGTCTGACCACAAGTTAAACTTAAAGAAATTGCTTCTTACCAGCTCTTAACAAGCTAAAGTAAAGGCCTACATGTAGCTGGAGAACCCTGGTTTAAGGGTTTTTTAATCTGCCCAGGACATCCTGAGACTTTTATTGACTTGCAAAACTATTTAGCCATTAGTTTCCCCAGCTCCAGACGAAGGCTCACTGCCTTTTTGGATATGTTATGTGTTCTACAATCATTTTCACCTGATGAATGACATAAGACTATAACTGGCAAGAAGATGCAGCTAGAACTTTCCTTACCTTTAATTTAGACCCATGGAACTTGATAGATCCTTCTCAGTACAGCTTACCTATGTGAGGTAGACTGCCCTCAAAGTTCATATAGTGATGGCACCGTTCTGAGCACATATTAGAGAGGACTGAGAGTGATTTACTGAGTTTCATATCTCCAGCTTTCATCCAGACCTACAGAGAAGTTGGGTTTTTAAATCTCTTCAGGGACACTTTATATCTGATGTAGACCCTTGAGTGGAGATAACCAATTGGGTTAGATTGGATGAAGGTAGAAATGCTCTGAATCAGGAGTAGATTTGGCTGCTTACAGTGGAAATTCAAATAAATGACTTAAAGAAAACCAAGGCTTATTTCTCATGTTGAGGAAATATAAGGCAGCCATCTGGGGAGGCATGGGAGCCCCACAGCCATCCAGAGCCATGCTTCTCCTATCATTCTGCTCCACTATCCTTAGAGTGCATCTTCCCTTTTCAAATGTGCCATATTTCAAGACAGTCATTGAAGCTTCCATCTCAGAGTAAAAGGGAGGGAGGAATAGCAAAGTGTAACTTTCTTCCCACTGCCTGTTCTCCTTTTAAGGCATTTTCCATGGAATCCCTCCCAGTAATTTTTACTTCCATCTCACTGACCACCTGCATAGAGGAATAAATATAGACTTTTAGTTGGGTGTATTTTCACCTGGAATAAATCAGGCTTCTTTGTGAAAAGCAAAAGAAGAGAATGGATAGGTAGGTGAGACCTGAGCATTGTCCAGCTTTTTGAGTCAGGAATCAAGCTTCAATGGGCTTTGAAGTCTCCAGAACACATCTGGGACTTACCGTTAGGGAATAGAGCACAGAGTAAGATAATCTTCCACTGTGACTTCTAACCTCTATCCCTTCTCCAGATGCCTGGATAAAGGTGTTCTAGGAAGTTAACTAATAAAGTGTAATAAGCATCAGTGAGCATCTAAAAGTCAGCTTCAAGTAGGGAATGGGAGTTCCCAAGAATTTCAGTAGATGCCATTCTGCTTAACCACAGAGTGTGTAAGAACAGTTTTTGAACTGAGTGGTATTAAATGAATGGAGGGAAAGGGACATTTTTTTTCCAGGTCAGGAATATTAAATTTAACAACCATCGGTTGAGTACCTGCTATAGGCAATTCCTTGTTTCTGGCTTCAGTTACAATATTCTGCTCAACAAACATCCATACTCCCTTTTTATTACCTTCATCTGGTTACTTAGTGGTTTCTGTCAGAGGTCAAACATGTGCAGAGATGGATATAACACAAATGTGCCATCACTGTTCCATCTTATGATGAATCATTTTAAGAACCAATGTTAAAGAACATTTTGCAATGAAGTGAAGGGACTATCCATATTTGTTTACTTCTGCACCAAGCTACATAAGGCATAGAAGAAAAAAAATTTTGATGTGGTCCTTTCCTTCAATCTCACTAGAATGATAAAAACATATAAAATAGTTACTACTTCAAATAAGTATCAAACCAATCAAAGAGGTCAGCGATGGGATTATAAGTGGTTGCAAGAATAGGGAGCTGCCCAGAGAAAAGGAGGCTGGTGAACCATAGTGGGTAGTCCAGTATACAAAAAGAGGCAGTGACAGTGGGATCCATCATGAGGTATCAACCCAAAGTGGAGAAGTCGGGAAAGCCTGGAGTTGAAGTAGGTGAATGGGAGTTAGTGCCTTGATATCCAACCCAAACAAGAGGGTAGAAGTAGGAGTTTAGCTATTGAATCTAATGTTGGGGTGAAGAGGTCAAACCTAGCATAAATAATAATAGGAGAATATAGTATGTTCCTTATTTTAGACTTTAGCACAAACAAATCTACACAGTAGGAACAGAGATGAGATTGATGATGGCAGGACAGGGACCGTACTCCCTCTCCTCTGATTCTAAGCCCCCTGCTGTGGGAAGATTAGATACGTCCTGGAAGTTATGTGTAGCAACCAAGCGAGCATGGGTCTATGAGAGCTTGGGGTTGTGATTGCAGCCCCCAGGGGGGAGCCTGTCAGATACTTCTAATAGTTCCATATCAGACTGCATAATGCCCGATGCCAGGTTAATTGAATTTCTTCAACTGACAATTCCTGTATCTTTGGTTGACTTCATTAGAGACGGTAGCCTTGACATTGCCCCTAGAGAATCTCATATTTCAGGAGAGAATTTTCAGACAATTGGAGGAAAGATCTTGTTGAAGGACAAGACACCAAGATGGTAAGCTGTGTAAGGCAGAGGGACTCATGGCCAAGGTATATAGCTAGGCAGCATTAGTTATTCATGGTCTCCACAGAAATAACAATAGGTCTTATTTTCAGTGACTAGGTTGAAAGTGTGTTACCTTTGGGAAGCAAGTGATAAACATTATGATCTGGATATTGAGGTGAGATTAATGGCCTTACAAAGGATTGAAATAATTCTTTACATTTCAGTAGAAGCAGGTATGTCTGCAGTCAGAGTGTGCTGACCATGTGCTCTGGACAGTGTCAAGTGCTTTCAGTTAAGTAGCTACCATTTTTGAGCATTACCTATGTGCCAGGCAGTGTGCTAAGTGCTATAGGAATATACCTTCTACTTATTTTCTTCTTAGGAGAACATGCTTGAGACAGAACCTTACCTGTCTTATCACAACTCTACAGGTCACATAATATGGTTCTATGGTTTTCACATAAACAAACTAGGGTTCAGAGTACTTAAATAACTTGCACAGAATATCAAATCAATTAAATCACAAAGTTAGACATTCAGCTCATGATCTTCCTTGACACCCACAGTAATTGTCTTGAGAACAGAAGCCACATCCTTTTTCACCTTTGTGAACCAAGTATTAGAAAACACTTGTGTTGTTGTCATAATGAGGATAAGCACACTACTGAGTTGTTTTTGGAACCATATGTTACCAACAAGATTTTGCTTTCAAGGATTCCTCAGCTTCAGACACCTTTTGATTGGAGCCCTGGATTTCCAGTCAGGTCCAGAGCTTTTGGTTCTGTTTGTCTTGCTTTCTCTTGCAGTAGCCACCTTCCAGGAATCTGACTGGAGTCACACTGGGACTTAGAGAGCTTGTGGCCTTGAGGTTTGAAATTCCCTGAGTAGACAGTTGTGGGGATAGTTCTTAAAGGTAATTAACTCAGTTGACCTCCCTCTACTCTCAAAGCCTCAAGAGCTTGGCTGGAGAAGCTGTGGAAAGTGTGAGGCAAGGAATTGAATTCATCCTGCTCAACAGTCATCAGTCAGAAGACTGAAGTGCTTTTTGACAGAGTGGGCTGGTTGCCCTCTATGCACAGAGTAGCTCCACTGCTTGGGGTCATGTGAGGAAGCCTGGTGTGCTGATCTAGCCATTACCTCACCATCCCTTGTGAGATCACGGGCCCTAGAAGGAGCACAGGACCTGGTGGAAGTGATGCAGCTTAGCCCACCTGCACTGAGGTCAAGGAGCCAGGAGACAGTCTTGGGAGCTTTGACAGTAGTGTCACAAGTCAGGAGACCTGGCCGCTTGGTGGGGAGACCGAAGCTCCAGCCTAGTGCCTGTACCATCACCTCCATGAGCTGGCAATGGTAGGCAGGCACATTGCCCCTGGGGCAGTCACACATATTTATTAATGTGGAGGCCCTGATCTCATTGCTTTTTAAATAACATACTGTCTTGATAACTTATTAAGTCCCAGTCATTTGCAACTGACTTCCCAGAAATCAGTAGAAAGAAACTACCTTACAGTCTCTAATAAGAGCTTGACATTACAGAACACCTTCCTGAAAGAACTTCTATGCTGTAATATAATTCTTCCAACTCTCAGTTTACAGGTGGGAAAATGGAAGCATCAATTAAGCAACTTGCCTGTGGCACAGAGTAAGTCTGGGGAAAAAATGTAGAACCTGAATGGGAAATATATGGGAACTCTGTACATTCTGCTCAAATTTGCTGTGAACCTAAAACTGCTTTAAAACATAAAATTTATTTATTTGTTTGTTTGCTTATTTATTTATTTATTTAATTAAAGGGTAGAACCTGCACCTAGCCACTCTGAATTCTTCCTATGCAGATCCTTCTTTGCTTGAGTTATTAGAGGTGCCAGGTGCTAGGATATTCACAACTTAAAGGCAGCTACTAATTCAACCACCCCTGGTAACAGTCCTAATTGATTTTCATTTTTTTAAAGTAACGTAGTAGTTTAAAGTAGTTTAAACGTAGTTTTTAAAGTAACGTAGTAACTTTTTTTCAGCAATAACTAGAAAGACCCAAGGTAGCGTTCTACTGTCTGGTACTATGCTCACATTGCAGGGGTGAGGTGTGAAGAATCTAATTTTAAAAGTACTTGCATCAGGGGCGCCTGGGTGGCTCAGTGGGTTAAAGCCTCTGCCTTCAGCTCAGTTCATGATCTCAGGGTCCTGGGATCGAGCCCTGCATCGGGCTCTCTGCTCAGCAGAGAGCCTGCTTCCCTGTCTCTCTCTCTCTCTCTCTCTGCCTGTCTCTCTGCCTACTTGTGATCTCTGTCTGTCAAATAAATAAATAAAATCTTTAAAAAAAAAAAAAAGTACTTGCATTATGTGCTTCTTCCCAATACTTTTTCCATTATATCATATTGTTTTCCTCAAAGTAAAGAATGATCTCCAATTCAGTTCCAGTTTCTCAATCCAGATTGCTACATAATGTGTTGAATTAAAATGCAGCATATGTACCAACTACTTTTTCTTTTTTCTCTCTTCCTTCACTGACTGCTCCTTCTCAGTCTCCTTGTCTAGATCCTACTCATCCCCTAGACTTCTTAGTAGAGGAGCACCCCAGTCTTAGCTCTTGATCCTTTCCCCCTCTCCAACCAAACTCACTACATTGGTGATCCCACCCAGTCTCAGGTCTTTAAGTGCATTCTAAACATATGCCTTCATTCCAGACTTCTCATTTGAACTCCACATTTACCTGGTTGACATCTTCAACTCATTATATCAGAAACACCAGATGGGGGCTCCTGGGTGGCTCAGTGGGTTAAGCGTCTGCCATCGACTGGGGTCATGATCCCAGGGTCCTGGGACCGAGCTGCACATCAGGCTCTCTGTTCAGCAGGGAGCCTGTCTCACCCCCCCGCCCCCGCAGCGCCGCCTGTCTCTCTGCCTACTTGTGATCTCTCTCTCTCTGTCAAATAAATAAATAAAATCTTAAAAACAAAACAAAAAAAGAAACACCAGATCACCTACAAAACTGTTCCACTTACAACTCCTCTGCATTTTTGATGGCAACTCTATCTTTTAGTGTTTGGTTATCCGGACTCCTATCTTTCTCTCTCATTCCCCATCCCATCAGCCAGGAAATCCTGTTGGCTCTGCCATCGAAATAGATCCATAATCCCACCACTTCCTACTGCTGCCGTTGCTACCACCAGGGTCTGAGCCACCATTTATTTCCAACCTGGATTTTTGCACTGGCTTCCTGATTCTTCCCCCTTATATTTTCAACGTGACAGTCAGAACTATTATCTTAAAATATTAAGTTAGATTATCTTACTCCTCTGTTGGAAAACCTCCAATGCCTTCCCACTTCTCTCAGACTAAAAGCCAAGTCCATACAATGGCCTCGAGTCCCCACATAATGCAACCCTCCTTATATCTTACTGCTCCCTTCCCTTTCTGAGCTCATTTTCTACTATATCTTCTTTCTTGTTGACTCTGCTCCAGGTAAGATCCCACCATCCTGATTTCTTGTCTTGTCTTGCCAATACACTTCTACCTCAGGGCCTTTGCTCCAGCTGTTTCTTCAGTTTGGAAAGCTCTTCCTTTAGATGTCTGTCCAGTTATCCCTTACCTCCTTCCATTTTTTTCTCAGTTCTCAGAATGGCCAACTTTCCTTCCCACACTAAACTAATAGAAATGATGGAAGAGATAACTTTTAAATTAATAAAAAGCATACATAGTTTTTAATCAAAAACAGTGGGAACTGTAATCACAATGGAAATAGTGAGCACTTCCCAAAAGATAGAAAACAATAGGATTAGATTAGAGCAGGAAACCACAGCTCCAGATGTGAGCAAGGCAAGTAGAGAGCATTGCCACAGAAGGTGGAGCTGACAAAACCCCAAAGAATGTGAGAAGGTGACCTGTGCGGATATTTAAAGGAAGTATATTCCAGACAGAAGAAGCAGTTGGTGCAAGAGCCCTGAGGTGGAAGTGTGATTGCTAGGAATAGGCAGAGGCCCCACAGCCAGAGGAAGGGAAAGCATGGACTAGAGGAATGTTCCCATATATTGCCAAAGCTCTGCCTCAGTCTTCTTAGAGAGCATGTAGGCACCATATCTTTGGGGCCTAGACTCCAACATGACAAGTGTCAAGGAGAATAAAGAAATAGAAAATGTAGTTCACAGCATTTTGTAAGGTCATTGGGAACCATGGTTCCCATTGGGAGCCATGGCATAGAAAGATGGTTAGAACAAAAGCTAAATTTTAAGATCTACCAGAAAAAACTGCAAGTTCAGGATCATGGTCAGTGGGTTCAAAGTTACACTCTAAATTACTAGACTAAGAGGCTTGGAGGTCTAGGAAAGGTGATCTAGTGTCTGAGGGAATAAAGAATAGAAAGGCTAACGCAAGCTGTCCTCTAAAGCAGCTGTGTTCCAGTTCATGTAAGACATGTTTGCCAAGCAGGAAGGGACTCCTTGTGGCTGAAGGGAAGGATAAGCCAATAGAGAAGAGAGAGGGCCCGATATTTTGGAGGGGTGTAAGAAGGTGGGAGGTGAGAAGGGAGGAAGGCACAATGGAGAGACCTCTTCGGAAGTGCTTTCTCCCCTCACAGTCCTGCTCCCCCAGAGCTGGCAAGGTATCCCTCTCCCACACACTCATTCTAGTTCTATGATGAGGACACAGCAACTAGGAAGGCAGAAGAAACTCCTTTTTGTAAATAAGTTAGCTTGTTTACTTGCCTTAGTTGTCTTTACTGGTAATAGGAAGAGGTGATGTTATTAGGTATTCTACATTGAAATCAGCCCACGTATCATCTGTCCTGTGTAAATATCAGGCAGCAAAGTTGCTCTGTGATGCTTTCCAAGAGGGTGTCTTAGTTACTTGTATTTTAATATAACTTTAATATTCCTTGAAAATATGAGACCTGACCCACTTAATCAAGTAACACCATTTTTATAAATAGTTATAAATGATAATGTATTGCAGGAAGTCTAATATGGGGGAAATTAGTTCACATCAACAATCAACTTATGAACATGTAACAGGAAGTGTGTACAAAATACTTTGACTATTAAAAAAAAATCTGAAACTGTTATGAAAATAAAACCTACCTATGTCACTGTTTCATAATACTCTCCCACCCACAACATTTCTGTTAATAAAACGCTGGCTTCCTGCCCTCAGCTGAGCGGCTTTCACAGACACTCTTTTGGAAAATCTCATAAAGTATCTTTGCTGCCCAATAATTACATGGGACAGGAGGAGACAGAATATGTGTGGGCCATTGTTAATGTAGATCACCTTCTTCTCAACTCCTGACCTGTGGATTCACTGCCTTCCTTCCTTCCTTCCTTTCTCCCTCCCTCCCTCTCTCTCTTTCCCTTCCTTCCTTCCTTTCTTCATTCTCTTCTTTCTTTCTTTCATTCTTTCCTCTCTCTTTGTTTTTCTTTCTCTTCCTTCCTCCCTCCCTCCCTTTCTCCTTTCCTCCCCCACTCGTTTGTTCTTTCTTTCTTTCTCTCTCTCGTGCGCTCTTGCTCTCGCTCTCATTCTTACATTCTTTCTCTTCAGTTTGAATAGATCAGGTCCTTACTACCTATATGGACTTTAATTCAAACTCCGATCTATGGATAGACTTGTTGGTTAGTACTACACATGGAGCTAGGCTCTGAAGACAAGAGACAACAAAGCACTACTCATATCTTAAAGAAGGCCGCTATCTGGTAGCAGAGAAAGACAGTTCATACAATTCCTGGATAGGGTGTGAGATGTCATGACTGACACTCTCATGAAGGCCTGGGGTAGCCACCTGAATTACCCAGGAGGAAGTCAGGGCAGGGGTCCGGGTGTACCTATCCCTAATCTAACTCTGGATTCAAGTGAGGTGAGAGAAGGCATTTCAGGCAGATGGAGTGCACTGCACAAGGGCTTGGAGAGCAAGACAGTGTGGTCTAGGTGGACAGCTTCTCTGAATCTCCTTGGGGACAAAGAGAATTACTGAATCTTTCTTGCAGAAGGAAGTAGGGGGTTTTCCCTGGTGTGGTGACTCCATTTGCTCCTGGAAGTTCAGCAAACTTGTGTTGGGTTCCATATACTGGCTTCTCTCCCATTGCTCCCAGAAGAAAGGCACATTTCTGTACAACTCAGAAATATATGCAGTAATGGTGAATACTGAAAACATTCAGAATATGTGAGTAATACATTTGTGATGAGCATAAGGCAAGCTGTCCTTCCCTTTTTCCATGAGAGAGAAAGTCTGACACCTGCCAAGCATTAGACAGATGCTGCTATTACTGCTTCTGGAATAAACATAATAACCAGTTAGCATAGGCCCCAAACAACAAGAGGCCCCGGTGTGAAGGAAAGGCAATGCAGTGTTCTGGAAGCTGTTTCCTGCTGCCCCTATGTGCTGGGACTTGTGGAACCCTGGAAGACTTGGTGGGGCACTAAATCTTCACCAGTTTCTTGAATACATCTATTAAAAAAGCACAAGTGTTATCAGAGTGAGATGTCTAATTAAGCTGATACAAATGGTTGCCCTTAGCATGAATTCAATGATACTAAGCATGCTCTGATGTAGAGGACATAGAAGACAGCAAAATTTAATGGAAAGAAGGAAATTTGGAAAGGTATGGAGCATGCGTAGGGCAGGTAAGGGGTAGTAACAAGAGGCTATTTGTGCCATTGGGGGGAGAGCTATGCACTAGAGCAAAAGACTTTTTTTTTTTTTTTAAAGATTCTATTATTTGGGGTGCCTGGGTGGTTCAGTGGGTTAAGCCTCTGCCTTTCTGCTAAGGTCATGGTCTCAGGGTCCTGGGATTGAGCCCTGTGTAGGGCTCTCTGCTCAGCAGGGAGCCTGCTTCCCTCTCTCTCTCTCTCTCTCAGCCTGCCTCTCTGCCTACTTGTGATCTCTCTCTCTCTGTCAAATAAATAAATAAAATCTTTTAGAAAATTCTATTTATTTTGAGAGCAAGAGTGAAGGAGAGAAGCAAGAGCATGAGTGGGAGAGAGGGGTAGGGGGACAGGGAGAAGCGGACTCCCTGCTGAGCAGGGAGCCCAACATAGGGCTGGATCTCAGGATCCCAAGATCATGACCTGAGCTGAAGGCAGATGCTTAACCAACTGAGCCACCAGGTACCCCAAGAAAATAGAAGACTTTTGATAAAAAGAATAAGGGAACAAATTCTCCCACCTCATAAATTTGCACAGAGCCAGACTTCCTACTCTGAAAAACGAGGAGCATACCTTTTGATATCCTTTGGCCAATTACAGCATATACATTCTATCTCAAGGAAAGTGGGAACAAATCAGAGGGAACAAATGTCTAGTACTAGGTAGATCATGGGGTAGTGGACATCAGGGGAGCCTGAATGTTATTTAATAGTGATGAAATGGGCAAGTGACACCATGGCTGCTTTGCTACTTCCCGTTTAGAACAAGCCATCTGACATCATTATTCATTCCCTTTCACCTGTTCCTCCCCGACCATATTTATTTTCTATTGCTGAGCAATAAATGACCACAAATTTAGGTCAAAATTATCTCACGATTTCCATGGGTCATAAGACAGCAGACATGGTGTTGGCCAGGCTGAATTCTCCTCTGGAGTTTGACTGGGGAGGAAGTCTATTCAGATTGGTGGAAGAATGCACTTCCTTGTGGCTGCATGACCAGGTGTCACAGCCTTTTACTGGCTATCGGCTCAAGACTGGCCTCAGGTCCTAGAGCTTCCCACAGTGCTGAGGTCACTCATCATGCTTTAGCACATGGACTTCTTCAACATGGCCATTCATTTCGTCATGCCAGCAAGAAGAGATTCTTGCTCCCATCTGCTAAAATGGAGTTTTCTAGAACACAAGTGATGTCATCACCTTTCCCATACTCTATTGCCCGGAAACAAGCTTCAAGGGGGGAGGGTGTCCTACCCCTACTCAACAGGGGTAGCATACAAGGGAAGCAGGAATCATGGGGGTTCTCCTAGAACCTGTCCAGCACCCTCACCTTTAGTGTTGTGCCTGGGTCACTGTCCCTAACACTCTCCTCTCTAAATTACATTCTTACCCTCCACTCCCAGGAAAGACTTCAGACCAAAAAGACATTGGTGTCACTGGGTCTGTGATCCGGCCTGATACATGGGTGTGAATTAATTATTTTAGAATATGAAGGCATTTTGATTTTCTGAAGCTCCCATCACCTCGGTGGCTGGGAGTGATACTTTGAGCTAGAATCTACGTCTCATTCTGAATCCAGGCTTTTTGTTGTTCCTGTTCCTTCTATCCCACAACATCAATATTTACAGCAGCTCCTCTTTCAGGAAAACAATTTCACCACAATTTTTGGCTTCTTGTTTTCCTTCCTTGAGTGAGCATGTGACACACTGCACCTTTTACCTGCGGTCTTTGAATTACTGTATCACTGGCCAGTTTCACCTACTCGGTCCCCTTGCGCTCTGCATCTCTGCACTAATGCAATTTTTCTTGTGAGTCCTTGGCTTTGTCTTCCTGCATCTCACCTGCCTCTGGGGAAATTATCAGCTGTGAGTGAGGTAACGCAGTCTGCATGGTGCCCTAACTCTGAGGAATGCCTTCCGCATAGCCAATTGAAAGGTATCAGGCTAAGAAAAACATCACCAATGGCAACTTAAGCCCCAAACAGCTGCTGATGCAGCCTAATGAACGCAGTGCTCACTGTGATTGTATAGCATTTCTGCATTTCTTACATACTGAGCAGGACTCTAATCTTCATTACTCCAGACTTGTCCCCCCCTCTCATACATTTGCTTGAACTTTCTCTTCTTTCCACATTATCTTGTAGACTTTAGTCGTTGCCAAATGTTTTAGGTCCCAGAGACCTGACTTTTTAAAAATTTTCTACTATAAGCAAGTCCTCTAAGCCATCACTCAGTGGCCATATCCCACATGAGACCAAATCCTTTATGCTGCAAAGGGACCAATTAGGAAACTATTTCTCTTTTCCTAAAGGAATTCGTCATGGCTCAAAATAATTCAGCGAAATTCCAGAATTTTCTTTCTCCCAGCATGGTTAGCAGCAGGAAAAGTCAAATGTTCCTTCATGCCTACGGCTCACTCCCCATTTTGACGAAAGGTTTGACGAAATTCAGTTTTTAAAAAAACATTCGGTTGAGATCAGAAAATCCCAAATGTTTTTCAGCTTGAAGTTTCCACTTCTCAACTGTTTTTATATCCTGTTGGCTCAGCCTAAGCCACTGACTAGTTGAAAGTTGTGTTGGTCAGAGGCTTGTTTATTTTCCAGGCCACTAGGAGGACTTGTGGGATATAACTTTATGGCTCTGTATCAAATTCATCAGGAATTATGTGTGTGCTACAATACATATAGGCAAGAATAAACCTTGTTTAGCCTTTACTCTATAAAAGACGTTCCTTGGTGAGTTTTTCCTCAATGGGCAATAAAACATGCAGGCTGCCAATATGACATTTATACACAGATAATATATAACATATATTAACTACATATAGTATTTGATATTATAGACTGATATGTCGACTGTATGCTATATAATACAATATAATATAAGCTCCAAAGTAACACTTGCACGCTGACAGTAAAAAGCCACAATCTCATGCATGGGCCCTGCCTCATGTCCACTAGTCCTGCTCCTCAGAGACAACGAATTTTTAATAATTTCTGTTTTGGGGTTCTCTACAGTTATCCTAAATAACATATTGTTGCTTCTGTTTTTGTAGACTTTAAACATTTAGCTATTGGTTTCATACAATTATCTGTGAGAGTTTAGCTACTGTTTTTCCCCACCCCTCTCTCTGGAAAGTTTTAGGATATTCTGTTAATCTTCGGTGTTCTGAAATTTCACTATATTGTGCTGCGGGGTGTCTATCTTTGTTATTTATACTGGGCACTAAGTAAGCTCTTTATATTTAAAGATACTCTCCCATTATCTCTGAGAAATTTTTGTTTTGATAATTTCCTGCCTTCTGTTATCTCTGTTCTCTCTTTCTTGAACTCCTGTGAATGAAACGTCGGATCTCCTAGGTCTGATCAGTAACATCTCTTGATTTTCACTCATATTTTCTTCCCAATTGCCTTTTGTTCTGTTTCCCTCACACTTCATGTACTGAGTATTCCATTTCAGCGTTGTATTTTTAATTTCCAAAAAAAATCTTTCTGTCCTTTGATGATGCCTTAAAAAATAACATCGTACTCTTGTTTATCTGTGCCAAATGTTCTTGATTGCTTCCAAGTATACTAAACTAGTTGTGTTCTAGTAGGTCCCTTCCATTCCCTAAGCTCTTTTTGTCCTCTTGGGAACAGCTAACGTGTCTATTTATCTTAGTGTTTTTCTTTCTGGCTGCAGCCTTTCTCCAAAGTCTGGTGCTGCTTGGTTGCCTCCCCTGCAAGAGGGCTGAGAAATAAACCGCCTGCCCAGGAGCTCTGTGTGCACTCGCAGCCTGTGTCAGTGGGCAGGGCATCTCCAAGCTGACCGTCATGGGGCCTACAGTGATGGTGGAGATCCCCCAGTAATGAAGGAGGAGAGCATTACTCGGGATCACTAAAATGCATACTGGCTACCTTAGCTTTTCTCCAAGCAGTTCATTCTATTCTGTTAAAGAAAAGCTCTCTGATTATTTCACTCATGGGCAAAAACCTGGATTTACATGTGTGTCGAGGTGAGGGGGAGGTATGGCTGGGGCACCTGTTCTAGGTACAGACCTTCTAGTTCAGTGTTACCTTTTCACTCCCACCTTTCTGAATCCAGAGTCTCTCTTGTTTTTGCTCCCCCAGGTTGGCTACTTCCTGTGTTGCAGGATCCTGCTCATACTCAAGGTTTCTTTTTGTCTTCTTCCCCTCTATTTCTTGACATTCTTCCTTCTCCTTCCTGACTTCTACAAATCAGCTGAAATCTCTCATCTTTCTCCTATTCATTTTATTGTTATGAAGTTGGGTTTTTGCCTTGGTCTCTCTCTCTCTTTTTTTTTTTTTCCTAATAGCTTCTTAATGAGGTCTTAGAAAAGAGAGGTGATAAACATATACTCTCATTCCATGATCCTGAATTGGAAATCTGAATGGGAATCTCATCTTCAGTTGTCTCTTTTGGGCACACAGTTGGGGGTTAATGCCTGCTGTGTTAGTTTCTTTACATAGAACTGCATGGTGTCAAAAAAGCTTTAGATGATAGGACTCACACTGGAATAAATTATTTTTAAAGATGATTGTGAACTTCCATGTCCTTATAACAAGAATCATGCTACCTGCCTTGTATGGTTGTTATGAGAATAGATAGGTGACATGTATATATGTATATGACCAGCAAAATGCCTGGGTCATAGGAGCAAATTAAAACTAGTTTTTTTCTCCTCTCCCTTGTTACTTGCCGAGTATGCATACTAGTTTAAAGTAATTTATTTTTTAAAATTGCATTATTTGATATCAATCATCCCACCCCCACTCCTGCCCTGTAGCAGCCAAAGGTGTCACACACACTAGGTACAGATTCACACAGGACATTCTGCTAGTGATGTGAATGTGGAGGTTGTTGAGTCCCTCCTCGTTGTTACAAATTATAAACTAAAGAAAACTGGTCACCTGGTAGGTTTTGGTTATCATAATTTGCTTATTATTATTTTCTTGCCTCCACTACTTGAACTCCCACTAGGTAATGGAAGCAAACTCTCTCCAAATTTTGTGCAGCTAATGGATTTTACAATCACTGGGTTCAGAAATTTCTTTTAATAGTCTTCAACTAATTGCTTCATTTGGAAGGAGTCGGTATCTAGTGAGCCCAAGTGTTGAAAGAAGGAGCAATGTCACTGTGGTGTGCTAACTCCAGCCAGGAGGACAGAGCAGAGAGAGTCAGCTTATGAATCCAGAAGGAACCCCATACTGTAAATAAGTCAAGAAATATTATACCAAGCCAGGGCTAAGTTGACATGCTCTGGGCATCATTAGCTAGTTAGGTCTTGCAGAAATATGAGGATCATGGCTGGGCGGAGGCCTTGCCTATGATTCCTTTATTCCTAAAGCTGTCTTTGGCTGATGCTCCAAAAAGCAGTGTGTTGGGATAGGATGAGCAAAATTTAGGAGCTAGAGGTCTGTCTTCAACCTTGACCTTGCCTGAGTTTGTTTTCTTAGGCTAATTACACTGACCTCTAAGCTTTGGTTTCCTCATCTGAAGGAAGGGGTTAATAACACTTCCCACTTAGTGTTGTGGTCAGGATTGAGGTATAAGACGCAAAGCAGTGTGATGGGCACACGGGGGATTCTCAGTATATAGCACTTGCTGTCTCTCTTTACCCCATACCTTTGCAGCTTTTCCCACAAGGAAACAACATGGGGATTACCAGACTAGCCAGAGCAGTCTGTGAAAATGCGGAGGATCCCAGGCACTGTTTGGCTGGACCCCGGCAGTTAAATACTTGCTCTCTCCATGACTGGGTGACTCACGAAAATGATAGGTCTCGGAAGACAGGGAGCGCAAATTTAGAACAACCGGAAGAATGGGAAAGTGGATTAAAACTATTTACAAAACAGCAGCATTGTGCAATCAGTGATATTTCTGAATAAATACATTGAACCTAAAGTTTTGTTAAAGGCATTTCTCTTTTTCTCTTTTTTTTCTGTTAGTTTGAGGATTTTTCTTGAGGTTGAGGGAATGAGGAATGAAAGCAGACATTCTCTGTATGTGAAATCGATGGGGCATTTACTCCTTCTCTGGCTAATGGCCTAAAACCAAACAAATCATTATAAAAACTGGAAGGGGAAAAAAAAAGTGTAACAATTTTGTGAGCAAGGATCTTTAAGCCTAGTTAATGAAAGCACCCAGAGTTGAATAAATTGGAAGTGGGACTTCAAAACTGCCCCTTTTATTTGGTTTCTGAGCTTGGGAAGAATCAAAATATCCTCCAAATTTCTTTAACCCCTTCCCCCCTCCCTACCCATCCTAAAATTCCTAGAACAGAAGAACTATGGGGAACTGAGCCATTTCCCCACTCATTGCAGGGTATCTAGAGCTGAAATCTGTAGACAAAGGCATAGATACCAAAAAGATTTTTTTTTCATACTTTCAAATAGATTTCAAAGGCTGTATTAGAGAGGTTGTGGGACAACAGGCATATCTGAAACACTTTTTGCCTTTTTGGCAATTTTTAAAGTAGGTCCACTGGAAGCTCAGCATGAGCCTACTGATACTTTTAGAGGTTCTGACTCACAATGGATGCATGAAGAACTCACTGACTGAGTTGATTTGTTGGGGGAAAAATCCCTTTCATTCCCCATCTTCGAAGTTGAAAACACTTCAGTTTTGCTTACTTAAGTCTGAAAATCTGCTGCCATAGATCAATTTGCTGGACTCAAGATTCGGTTCCCTGTAGAGATTCCAAATTTCATCTTGAGCCACTTAACCATTTTTATTGTAGTTGGCATAGGTTGAATGAGTAAACTAAATTCCTACTTGGGAGCTAGTTTTGATGAGCAGCATAGATGGAAGTAACAGGAGAATCCTCGGTCTTCTATGAGGAAGAATCTTAGAGGGATGGAGAAATACTGGCTGCTCTCTTACACTGTTTTGCTGTGGGCCATCCTCAATCTGTCCCTGGTCTTCCTTTCTCTTACACCAGGAGGCACAAAACAAACTCAGGCAATAGACAGGGAGTTTAGCACACTGACCAAATCAGACACTTCTGAGTTCAAATTCCAGGCTCATTCATCCTGAACTTGTTTACCCTCAGTTTATTCATCTTTACAATGGAATAGTAAGAGCTTCCTTGTAAGATTATGTAAGGATTCAGTGAAACGGTGTATATCAAGTCCTCTGGGTAGCTAGCACCTGGTGTATAGTAAATGCTCAAAAACAGTTGGTATCATTATCACCACCGTGTGGTCCTTGTAGGTATGATCTTTCAGTGGGAATCATTTATAACTAGTTATATGCTGCCCAGCCAGAATCAGTTCCATTTTTTTTAATTTTATTTATTTATTTGACAGACAAAGATCAAAAGTAGGCAGAGAGGCAGGCGGAGATGGCAGAGGAGAGCAGGCTCCCTGCGGAGCAGAGAGCCCACTGTGGGGCTCAACCCCAGGACCCTGGGATCGTGACCTGAGCCGAAGGTAGAGGTTTTGGTTATCATAATTTGCTTATTATTATTACCCACTGAGCCACCCAGGAGCCCCTGGACTCAGTTCTATTTTATTCTGGGTTTTCATTTGTCCTTTCTTGAGCTATGAAAAAATAAGGCACACAAAACACACCACCCTATTTGATCTTGGGAGTAAGATCAGACTAGTAAGGACACATGCACATTTCTAGGATTTCTGCTGGATCTTAAACACCTCACTGAAACTGTATCTGTGTCTTATTTAGGATTCCAAAGCTCTGAATGAGAAGATATAAATAGTCTCAAGGAATTGTAGATGAATTTGGATGGACCTAGACACCTGGGTTGGCTCTTCAGGAGGTACTAAATATCCTCTCTTATCTGTTTTAAAGTTGTTGGTGTGCAGGTCTCATGGTGGGGGAGCTGGAAGAAAAGTAAGTAACAAAGGTTTTGGCCTATTTTCATATCCTATGGAATTTCTCAGGGTTTTTTTTTTTTTTCAAGGTTTACCAAGCATGTGATTCTGACCCCATGTCATAACATTTGTGAACAGCTCTGTGCAAACAATGCTGTCCTGTTTCTCTCCCTCCTTCCAATTTTCTGTACACTTTTCTGGGATGAGCAGAGCCTTTTCATCCTGAAAGCAAGCAGGAGTAGTTAGTATCTTACTTCTCTTTTGACTGTCTTTCCGCCCCCACCCTTTCCAAAATCTTCATTTAAAGATTTGTGGAGTGAATAAGACAGGTCCTGATTTGTTTGTTGTGTGCAGAAGTTAAAAGGAGCCAGAAAGAAAAAGAACCATTTCCAAACCTCAGGAGCTTTAGAAAACATATTTTAATCAGAGAAATTCATTCAAAGGCACATCTTTCCAGTGTATGTAAAATGAACTATTAAAAAAAAAAAAATCTCATTGCCCTTTCAAGAGCCTCCTTGAGATTTATTTATAAGACCACTGAGAGTCAGTCTAAAAATGCAAATTATAAGCCAGGAAGCTCAGAACATCACACATGGTCCTCATTTGCACAAGAGCTTTGCAACTCAGATGACAACTTAAGATATGACTTAGGTAACTAAAATATGACTGACTTGATTTCCCCATTTATGTTCTGTGGAAAGTCCAATACCTTCATAAGAGTTCTGCAAATCCCCAGGGGATTCACATGCTCATGCTTACCTTTGAGCTGAGCAGGTTACACTGAGTTTCACACCATGAAACCCGAGCTTCTTTCCCTAAGTTTTAAAAAAATCCACTCCTGTGAGCCTATCGTGAAGGTTGGTGAAAGCGGAGAAATAAATAAAAGCAACATAAACAACTTAAATTGCTTGTTTGGGGGCACCTGGGTGGCTCAGTGGGTTAAGCCTCTGCCTTTGGCTCAGGTCATGATCCCAGAGTCCTGGGACAGAGTCCTGCATCGGGCTCTCTGCTCAGCGGGGAGCCTGCTTCCTCCTCTCTCTCTTTCTCTCTCTCTCTGCCTACTCGTGATCTCTGTCTGTCAAATAAATAAATAAAATCTTTTTAAAAATTGCTTATTTGCCATGTTTATCTTCAAAGATGTCCCTTAGGTACCCTCCAACACCAGCATCTGCGATGCCATTGGACTCTCCCCGCCCACTCCCCATCTTATTCATTCCTGGCACACAAATTACCATGCTCTCTTTCTCTCTTTTTCTTCATTCCTTTTCCTTCTTTTTCTTTTGATTGTCTCCTGCTTATCTATACCACAGGGTACCACACTTTCAACCTTTCAACCCCCGTGGCTTACTAAGGTATTTTTCCATATAAAAGCAGTTCCTTCCCAAAGAATTTTGGACACAGCTGCTAAGATAATAATGGTTTTGAAACCCTTACAAACATGTTCTGGAGGTTTATGAAAGTTCACTGAAAAGTGACTCCAATCTTAAATTAATTTGAAGAAAGTGCACTATTTAGAGGACTGATATGTTGAATTCACAGGCAATGTGAAAAATTCTTATTTTGGATTTCCAGATTATTTTAATAAAAGAATTCTGAGTTGTTCTTCTTTCCACTTGGCACCAGGATGAACAGAAAGGGCTCTGTGGTATTTCTTTCCATAGTGAGAAGAGTTATGGACACACTTTATTAGCTTCTGAAGGAAGATGCATACCACATGCTTTTAAGCTGTATTCTGTTGTCAACCGGTGGTGTCTAGGCCTGTTCCCACATGGAATGCACATGCACACATAAACACCCACGCCCATCACACATCTGGAAGAATCCCTCTTTTATCCATGGAGGGGGAGGCAGACACTTACATTGGCATAATTTAGGAACCTGGGTGAAGAGCCTTTTTCTTCCCAAAATAAACCCTCCAGTTTCATTCTGATTCCTGAAATGCCTAACAGAAGATTGAAGTTCTCTATTCTACAATTTGATATAGGACTTAAAATGCAGTTCAAGGAAGATAGCATGGTAGTACATATCCTATATGAATTAATATAGGATCTTATTCCCCCCCTCCTTTTTTTTTTGCTACAGTAAAGAAATCCCAAGGGCCTTGAAGCAAGGGGAGTTGAAAAAGTGAGCAAAATGGGAATGTTGTTATACAGACAGTCCACTTACAGAGGGAGAATATTGGAAGGAAAAGAAAACTGATGTTTATTGAGCACCTGTCTTTTGCCAGGCAGTGTTCTGGGGTTCTCCCTATGTAATATATGTCATATAACACTCTAAAGGGAAAGAAAGATTGCCTTTTGCACTCAGCCACATCTGCTCAACTCTTAGTCATCCTGTTGATAATTCAACAAACATCTACGCCCCCCCCCCCCGCATCCATGCACACATAAGCACAACTCTGTGCAAAACATGTGGTATAGATCAGGAGGAACTAAAAAGCAGCACTCTCCAACACGTACTCACTCCAGTATTTACTTGTCTCTATTTAGATGTCTGCAGGGAAAGCCACTCTTTTATATACCTGGGGGAAGAGAAAGGAAGAAGAGTATTAAGGAGACAGGAGAATGCCCATTTTCTCTGTATAAGGTAAGGCTGTCTGTGTCTGTGTGTGTGTCTGTTATGTGTATGTTTTCAGTGAAGCCTGGACATTGTAAAGAACTCTGACCACCTTAAAAGCATGGTATGACTCTACCATTAGAACTTAATAATGACTTGACCATAAACCTCCTTACTAGGGAAAGAAACTTGACAGAGCTTTTTCCTTCCTTCCTTCTTATGCTTTGTAGTAAAGAACAATTCATAGTTCTATTACTTTAAAAGTCTAGCAAAAATAAACTAAGGAGTAATTAGTCATATTTCCAGTAGCCCTTTGAAAAAAGGAGCTTTCCCTGATTCACTTTGAGTGGTTTCTCATGTGGAGAAGAACCAAAAGAAGAAACTGATTTAACTGTTCAAGAGTGATTTCATCCTGCCACCGAATTCAAGTACAACTCTTCTGGGGCCTGGGCAATAAACTGTGACACAGAATCTGGAAGGAGCACCTTCCATCCCACCCCTAAATACCTTCTGCCCTTGGTACAAGGAGATTTGAGAGCTCCTGGACCAAGCAGATCAGATGTGGATACTAGAATTCTCAGTGGGTAATGGGTATGGAAAGCCATCTCCCTGATGCTCTGTAGGCCCCCAATGGAGACAAAAGGGAGCTGGAGCAGGAGAGAGGAGGACTGAGCTGATGCCATGTGATGACCACAACTAACAGGCTCATTTAAGGAAAAATGGCAAAAAACAAAAACAAAAACCCAAAAAACCCAGGGACTCTCCTCCCATTGTAGAATGGGAGGAAGGACTCTATAGAGGCTGGCTGGGGTCCTGCTCAGGTGGGAACTCTCAGGCTTGTAGATACTTGGACTGCACAGCCTTCCTTACCTTGATAAGGTAAACTTCCTTCGGTGGAGGAAATACCCATCAAACACCCAGCTGCATGCAATACATAACTGGTCTCCCCCAGGTCATACCTGTTGTGGGAAAAAACAAGTCTATATCAGGCCCAAGGTAATAATCAAAGAAGCTTAGCTCCCATCACATGGGGTTTCTTACTCGTACTCTCATTCCAAAATCTTCCTCAACCTTGGCATCAGGCATTATATAATTTTTCTTGGGGATAAGGACAGTTATGAGAGAAGAGTGGCTCTAGTCCCCAGGCCTCAGTGCTTCATGGCACTGCCACATGGCAAGCCTCTGTGTCCCAGTGCCTTGCCCTGTGAAACAGCTCTTCCTAATTCCACTAGCACCTGACATCCTTCCTCCTCCCATAGGATTTGGAAAGGAACTGTGGGGACTGGGCCAGGACACAAATCCTTATAAGAAATATGGCCCTGTTTTTAGAATTCTCTCTCTTCTCCACCCCTAGGGGTTTAGATTTCATTTGTCAGCCTGACTTTTCCCTTGGCTTAAGCTCTCTCATATTCTCTAATGCAAAGACTGTTGGCAGTACCATTCACCTAACCCACCAAATCTGCTTTGACATGTCTTTGTCTCACCAGACTCAATTTATGTCAAGGTTAAGGAGCTAGTTAGATTAGATACAACCTCACTAGTTGTATCAGAGGATCTGTCTGCCAGTTCCAGTCCCTAATCCCAAGAACCACCATTCAAAGAGTCTGCCTTGACTTCTCAGAGCTCTTGAGTTGGGTATGCAGATTGTGTTTCTCTGTATCTGATATTTAATTCTCTGTATCTGATATTTTAAAAATAGTGATGTAACTAGTATAAACAATGGCCTGGGGATAGGAGCGATTTATTTCAACTTAGAGAATCTGATAAGATTGCCTAAAAGAGGTTATAGTTGGATTAAGGCTTTCAAAAAAAAAAAAAAGCAAAAATTCAACAGATGAATAAAGCAATAAAGCCATTAATTCATTAACCCAATTCCGTAAGCTTTTATTGATACTGCATTATGTATCTGGCTCTGTTCTAGGCCCCAGGGACTCTAGTGAATAGGACATAATTCCTGTTTTCAAACAGCATGCAGCATTTTCCTTTCAGGCTGAAGAGACAACATGAGCAAAGCATGGAAGTCCCAGAGGCACATGACAAGTTCAGTGAACAGTGAAGCTAGGACCTAGGGTTAATCATGAAAGGGGACAGGTAGGACAGTACAGGGGAAGATAAGGCAAGGAAAAGAGCTGGGGACCAAAAACACTACAGTAAGAGATTTAAAGTTTAATATATAGACTATGGTAAGTCATTAACAATTTTCAACTGAAAAAAGGCATGAGTAATCTATATTTTAGCTCAAAGTCTAAAAGTCTAGTGGCTGATTTCCTATTGCCTAAAACACTTCAAGGGCTCCTCATTCCTCATGAGATAAAGACCAAAATTCTGAGTGTGGACTCTAAGTCCTTGCAATGTCTGGCCCCTGCCTATCCTTGCAGCCTTATCTTAAACCAATCTCTCTTCTACTTGCTGCTTGTAAGCCTCACTGATGTTCTGTTACCACACCATGCCTACCACAGGGCCTTTGTATGGATTGTTTCCTCTTCCAGGAACTATTGCTTAATTAACTGCTCCTCTTTTTGATCTCAGCTAAGTCATTACTTCTTTGAGAAAGCTTTTCCTGATTCCCACTCTACCCCTAACATCTACCAGACCTAATCCCTTAGTATATACACAAGTCTATTTGTGACTCTTTACTACTCTCTATCTCCTTCATTAGGCCATAATCAAGGGAAAGCACTCTATTTTGTTTATCATTTTATCTTTAGTTTTTACTACAGTGCCTGGCATATTATAAACACATGGTCAACATTTATTAAAAAGAAAGAAAAATAGAAAATCATTTTTTTTCTGGCACAATGTAGAGAATGGTTTTGGGTGGGGGCTGGGGTATAGACAGGATGATTATGGAAGAACACTGCAACCAGCACACACTTTAGTCAAGCATATAGCTGTAAATGAATAATCTCTCCTTGTGGCAGCTGAGAGCTCATCAAAGTGGTAAGTCTTCCTCCAGCAGCTGATTAAGCTGAATTCAGGGGCTGATTAACCTCTCTCTCCAGCAATCATCTCAGTCCAGCTCCTGGGTGTAAAAAAGCTCTGCTGTTTTCCATTGGCTAAGTAAGTGCAACGGCTGGTCACAGATCAGAAAGGTGAAGGTATCATCTTGAGCAAGAATGTGCGAAGAGTGGAAAAATAGCTAATTTAGCTATGTATGAATAAAGGGGTTAACACTCAAACTACAGAAAGGAGACAGCACAAGGAAAATTGCTTTATCACAACCATCTCTGAAATTGTGAAGGGCTGGAATAAGTGGGCTGATGAATCAGTGCTTCTCTCTTCCTGCTGATGAGTGTGTGAGAGAAAATGGGCTCAATCCACAGGGAGAGAAATTTGAACAAATTATTTCTCAACATATTTCCAGAGGGAGCTTATAAGGTCTTTGTCTCTGGAGAAAGGGTAAGGTGGAACGGATAACTCACTGCTCTGCTGATGAGCATGGTCCTGCCTTAAGATGGTGTGAGCTGCTGTGGGTCGGGGGTGAGGGGGGCCACACCGTTCCCCTAATCATGCTTTCCACCATTAGGATTATGTTGCCACATGGAGTGTGAGGCTATGGAATGACCACTCTGCATGATATTTCTTGTTTTAATCTGGTAATGCTTTGCAAACCCCATGAATCATCAAATATGCCATGCTTGAAAGATTTTGACAAGTTTTATGAGTCCACCTAATGCTATTTATTTTTGTTCTCTCTGATTCCTTCCCTATAGGGAGGAACACTTTCAAGGGCATCCTTCACAGAATTGGCCAGGTGCCACAGTGGCAAATCCAACTCCATCATCCTGGGGCAGGAAGCACGTTTTGCTCTTGCCAACTCTTTGGTATGGTATTAACATGACTGATGGAGTCAGCTATTTGCACAACCAGTAACCAGAACAAATTCCAGGAATTGGGCATGAGCAAGTGAGATTCTATTTTTTAATGTAAATAAGCCATTCTGGGATGTCCAGATGCATATGTTTGTTGAGGACCTATCTGGTAGAACTTAAGATTCACCCACAGGCTCTGTCCCTAATATTTTTGGCATGGCACCATGCCTGGCTGGTCCTCCATGATAATTCCACCTTTGGGACATGGCATAGAAAGAACTATGAATAAGCAAAATCCCCACATGGAAGTGACACAATAGCCCTCTTCCAATCATTCTAACTAATTAGTTTGACGCAGTAATCTAAATCTGTGTTGCCTAATATAGTAGCCACAAGCCACATGAAGCTACTGAGCACTTTTAATGCAACTAGTGACTACATCATCACAGCCCATTTAATTTCAACATCATGAGATTTTGATTAGTATCAAACTTCAGAACAAAGTGGGAATCCATGGTAGTGAGTTTGAGAACTCTGGCTTAAAAAAAACTAAAATTTCTACTGCATAATTTCCAAGAGGTTTCAACATGACAATATTCATTATATCTTTCTCAGAAGGGGATGCTGTAGGTTATGTTAGGCATGGTATCTAACCACAGGAGACATCCTTATTTCCATAGCATATCTTAAAAAAATATCATCTGGGAAATGACTCCACATGAATAGGACCCAGAAGGAATATGCCAGTCAGAGATCTATGCCTTTCATGAGAGAAGATGTGTCTTTGGACTGTGAACTGCAGGGACTTAAGACTTACTTCCTTGTTACGTATTTATTCATACTGTTTTTGTGAACTTTGACATCCCTTATCAGCTTTGCTTTATAGTGACCTTAGTGACACCGCATGTCCTTTCAAAAAGAGGGAATTGACAAGATGAGCCATACGATCTTTTCCAAGTTTAAAATTTTATGGCCCATTTATTCTGACTCTGAACCTTGAAATTTTTAACTTTTATAATACTTTCAAGCCCTAAGTCAGAAAATTAGCTGCAGTTTTACCCAGTGGACTGTAGCAATCTACTTCCCCTAGTGCCTCCAACTGCAAGGAAGGAAAGCTGACCATGAAGATAAGCATACAATCCTGAGGTATAGATGTACATGATACCGAACCAGGAAGGGGAATGCAGACACTTAAGAAAAGGTATAGACTTTTTATTAAAAAATAAGTTTAGTGTTCTACAAGGACTTTAGATGATAGGAGTTTATCGGGATAATAATCGTAAGCTTCTGAAGACAGAGCAGTGACATTGTCAACGATAGACCAGGAGCAGAGAGTGGTTGGTGAGGTATCTGTGTGTAACTGAAGGTGATGTGATTAAAATCAGAAATACCATTGGAAATCATAGCAGATGCCCCAGTGGGAGATTATGGCCCAGGATTATGCCCAGGTTTTTATCTTGGACAACCAGGTAGATGGAAGTATTCATTCCAGGAAATGGGAAGTATTGAAGGATGGGCAGGTTTGGGGGCAAGATAGTGACGGCATCAAGTTGTGAACGTGTGAACTTTGAGATGGCTGTGATGTTGTCAAAGTGGTTATGCATAGTAGGATGTTGGAATATAGATCTGGATCTTCATGGTGAGGACGTAACCAGAGATGGTCAATAGTTTGGAGGACTGGCTAATGAAGAAGTAATGTTTAAGGGAGAGACCTCAGGAGCTCCAACACTTCCCTACTGTATAATCTTGAGCAAGTTTCTTTACCTCCCAATACCTGAACTTTATCGTCAGTAGAAGGGGGGTAACCATAGTTCCTACCTAAGGAAGTCATTGTGAGGATTCAATGTTTGTCTGTGTAAAATGTGTACAAGAATGCATGACATGGGGCCCCTGGGTGTCTCAGTCAGTTAAGCTGCTGCCTTTGGCTCAGGTCATGATCCCAGGGTCCTGGGATCGAGCCCCATGTCGGGCTCCTTGCTGAGCAGGGAGCCTGCTTCTCCCTCTCTCGCTCCCCTGCTTGTGCTTTCTCTCTCTCTCCCTGTCAAATAAATAAATCTTTAATAAAAAAGAATGCATGACATACTTAATAAATATTACCACTACTATTCTCTCCTCTTCTAAGAGAAAGAAACTAAAGCTGAGAGTGGATACATAATTGGTTGAATTTGACACAGCTAAAGTGGTCGTGTCAAGTTTCCAACCTGGTTCTTCTTGAGATACATCCAGTGTTCCTTCCATTATATTACTGTGGCCAAAGCTTTAAACATTCAGTGCATTAGCTTCTCATTTGTGTAATGGAATACTAGTAATGCAAACTTTACAGGATTATCATAGTATTTGTAAAGCATTTAAAACCACGCCTCAGATGAAGTGCTATTAAAGGTTTGCTACTTCAAAATAGAATATTCATAATCGTAATAATAACAATAACAACATTTTGCCCATGTCCCTCTGTCTAGGAGAATAAAAGTGCATCCTTTTGGAACTAACTCAGGCAAGGTGTATTAAGGCTGGATGGGGGTAGGTGGGTGGAGGGGTTTAGCAGGGGCATGTCGGATGCTTCCTGTGCATAAGGACATCTGTGAACAAGCTGAGTGGAGCCCCGGCCAAATCACTGTTATTCTTTGGACTGGTCAAATGGACTTGGGAGGGGGTGGGTAGAGTTGCAAATTTTCAAATCTTCCAAATCTGCAGATCTCCAGTGACCATGGCCACATCTGGTGTCAAAGGAAACATACCTTCAAAAGAAATAAACACGTCTACAAAATGAAACTTGAAGATAGGCAAATAGACGGTAGAAAAAGAAGGCCCTAGGTACAAAAAAAAAGGCAGGTCAAAATAAATCTGACTCCTGGTTTCCTACACTTTGATCCATTCGTGTAGCTTTCAGGATTTGTTTATGATTATTTGCATAGTTGAGAACCTCTGGGGCTTTTTGGTTGTTTTTTTTAGTTCAAAATCCAACACAGCAGGATACAAGTTTTATGCTTCTATGCTCGTTTTATCAGGAAAGAACAGAGTGAAAACTTTAATCTACCCCCCCCGCCCCCACTCGCAGCATTGCTGAGATGATTTAATGCCTCATAACAGAAGTAATTTTGTGATAATGACACAAAAGCAGCAATTAAAAAATATTGCTTGTTTCAGGGCCTATAAATCGGTTGCTGGTAATTGACAACAGAATGTGTTTTCTAATCCACTGAAATGATATCTTATTGCAAGCTGGCATGGTAATTACTGTATTTGTACAGTACCAGAGGACTTCCAGCCCGAGTTTGACAGGGAGTTGATTAAATCACCCAGGTGTAATTGAAGGTTTTGATTGCATTGCCTCTGAGCTGATCAGCATTAGTAATAGCCTAGCTTTCTCTGTCATGTGTTTTTAGAGCCTGTGGTATATCAGCTCTTTCAATCTCCCTCCCAGCCCTCAGCCTCTGTTGTGCCAGTGTCAAGGGGAACCAAGAGGGCTCCTCAGAGCAGAAAAAAATGAGAACAGACAGCAGATCCCTCGTGCTGGACCTAAATGACATCATTTGAAACAAAAAGAAACATGTTTCTAGCTGCCTGCTTTGTTTCTTTGGAGGAAGAGGGCAGGACTAAGGCATCCAAAGATGTGCTTGCTTGTACACGGCCCATCAGTGTGGCACAAGTATGTTCAGGTTATAAAAGAGAAGGGATTCTACTCCTTCTTTGCTCCCTTGGTGATTTCCACTTGTCCCGTTTCAAAAGGGGAAATTTAACATGTCAATTTCAAATGCAGCATTTCAGTTTTCAAGAAAGATGTTGGGATTCTGTATTGTGAAGAGACTCTGAATTCATTGGTATTATTTCACTTATTGATGTGGTATTTTCTGAGTGATTGTTTTGCATAAAATCACATTACAAAAGAGAAGGGAAGCGAAAACGCATAAATAAATTCCAAAACAACGCTGAACATGATAAAACCCTTACAAATAATATAAACTAATAGAGGTAGAAGCACAGAAAATATTCAACAACCCATAAGCACTTACTGACCACCAGCTAGGAAAGTCTTTGAATGATAAGAGAATAAATAAGAATGGATTTCTCCCCTCTGAGAACTTACAGTCTAATCAAGAAAACAGCAATAACAACAGTAAAATGTTAACACCTAATATATATTTTTTACTTTGCCTGCATTATTTCTTTGAATTTTCATAATAACTTCTGTGGGAGATGCAATCTTTATTCCCATTTTGCAGATGGATGAAATGGCTGTAGAGAAATTAAGTTACATAACCTTTCCAAGACAAACTGGAAACTGTTGAATTTGTGATCTGAGTCCAGGTCTTTTACAATAATCAGGTAAAATAATACTCATCCCCGTTTGCAAATAAGAAAACTGAGGTAGAGAGATTAAGCAAATTGCCTACATTTAACTGTTAGAAAGTGGTAAAGTGTAACCATAAATCTGTAATCTAAAAACCATAAGCCAAAGCAGAAATAAATGTTTCAGTACATCTAAGAAAAATACTGTGTGAGCACCAAAGAAGAGGGAAGTAATTCAGTTCAGGATTGAATAAGGAATCCTTTATAGAGGATTCAGCTTTGAGTTGAGACCTGAGAATAAAAAGCAGAGGTGGAAATATTAGAAGGGCTTCTTTGCACTGGGGAGGTCAAGTCCAAATCAAACGTTTTTTTTTAGCTACCTATCAGCAGATCCAACAATGAGCTGGACAAAAAGGAGAAATTTGTTTTATTTATTTATTTTTAGTAAACTCTACACCTAACACAGGGCTCAAATTCACAGCCCTGGGATCAAGAGTCATATGCTCTTTCTACTGAGCCAGCCAGGGGCCCCCAAAAGGAGAGAATTTTTAAAAGCAAATTTGCTGGCACAATTGGAAACTTTGGAGTATCCATGAATTCCTTTATCAACTCCTCTCCCCATCAGGGTATGACCTGATCACTAATTACAAACTCTGGTCACTTTCTTCCAATAATTAAGTGTGGTGGCCAGTACTGAGCCAGCTGCAGCCCTATCTGTTTTCTAGAATGGATGGAATCTTGCAAAAAAGAGCCTCATTTCAGGGTTCTGTCATTTTTTAGCCTCAAGGGAAAAACTGAGCTCAGTTTCACCTGAAGGAGGCATAGCAGACCCAGGAGACATGGGGCCCTTTCCAGGGAGGATCAGAAGAACTTGATGGGGGCTGCAGGTAGACATTACTATGTTTGCTGTTCTTGAGAAGAAGCCTACAGAGGTGAAGTTTTAGCACAGGTCCTCCTTCCTGGGATAGCACCTGTGGGCACTAGTCAGCCTCTAGAAGCCAGCCCTGCATGTTTAGTTGTCTGGATTTATTTCCTTCATGTTTAAACCAGTGAGACCATTTTTATACTATTTCCTCTGGACAATGTCGGCTCTGTCTATAGGGATTAAGCAGAGCTTTGAAATCCAAAAGGAGAGGAACAGTGTTCACTGAGCGTTGAGCACATTGAGTAAAGAATGACCTCTCGATGGACTTTGTTTCCCATGACAAAATATGTGGTGAGCATCAGCTCAAGAACACAGTTTTGGAACTTTGCCATTGCCTGCGCTAATGTGGCCGAAGTCGTTCTTAATCCTCTTCCAGAAAGGCAGGGTGGGGACTAGGTTGAGGCAAATAAGGCACTAGATTTGGGAGCAAAATTTAAAGGGCACCTTGATTCAAAATCTAGATGACTGCTACCCCTCCACCCAAATTAAGATGAACATAAATAAAGACAGGTTTAGTAATACAGATTTTTCCTTTTGCTTTAAGTTCCAATATGGTTTGGCAGAGGGCCAGCCTTTAGTAAGTACCCTGATGTGCAGCTGCTGAAGAGAGGGAACAGAGCCCACCACATCAGTTGAGATCCTAAGGATAAAGTCTGGCCTTTGGAAGACCTGATGGACTAAGATTTGATTAATAATGGAGATCTTGTTCTAGTGCCCAAGTGACTGAAAGGATTCCAGGGTATCTCAGGCTTAAGACCCATTGCCACACAATTCTGGAGGGTGCACTCACCATCGTTCCCAATATTGTATTGGCAGGTGCAGCCAGAATGTACCTATGTAGTCACAGAACCTGTGGACCAACAGACATAAGAATTAGCAGAGTGACTAGTTCATTCTCATTGCCGAGTAGAAAGATGGATGAGTAACTGAATAAATGGATGAAACGGGACACAAATATAGGACATTCCAGGAAACTGTGATGGCATAAATGTTGGTTTAGGCTTGACTGTATGTCTGCGATGAGAGCACACTCAGTTCTCTACAAATCTTAAGACAGGGAAGATATTGAAGTATTACAGGATATTGTTAATCACACATTTATTCAGCAGCTGCTATATGTTGAGCTCTATAAGGTGTGTTTAAATTTGTTTTGTCATTTTTTAAAAGCTCAGTTTCTCATCTATTAAAATAGACACAATTAAACCTATTCCCAAGGTTATAGTGAAGATTAGAAATAAATTGGACCATTTTTAAATTACTGAATTAAACTGAAATAGGAATATAAAAGAAATACAAAATATAGTATCTACATAGTATCTTGACCTGAAATTAAATGGAAACTGATAGTATATTTCTGTACAAGATAAACTTGAAGTAACACAGAATTCGGCACATCGTTAGTACTTAAAAAAACGTTTAATATGTAAGAAAATGCAAGATAAAAACATTACATTAACATAATATCTTCTGAAGTAATCACAAATGCTTTTTAAAAAAATTTTTTTAAGAAATACATTATACCTACTAATTATGTGCATTACCCTATCAAGTGACAAGGTTTAACTTTCAATCAGGGGCCAACTGGAAATAAGATTATATTTATGTGCAGCCTCTCTGTGTATAATCATAACAGAGTTATTAAAAAAAAAACTCTACTTATTCTCACAACATTTAACCATGGCTTGATCAAATATCAAATTGATCTCAGCTGATCTCAACTAGAAAGTGCCATTGTTGGGTTGGGGGAGTCACTTGAAAGAGGGAAGAAAAAAGCCTCATTTTCATGACATGATTTATCCTGTGACACACAATGAGGAACTAGATCACAGGAAAATAAACAGAGCAAACTGTTGCTCATGTTCTAGGAAACAGACCCAGATGGGTAAAGTAATTTGCCAAGGGCTGCATAAGCAAGTAAGCAGTATCGGGTTTTGAAAATGGATCTTCCAACTCCAAATCCCACAAGCATGCCATAGCATCACTTCATAAATAGTTTCACTTTCTCACTTCCAAATAATTTCCTAGCTTGCCCATGTCACCCCACTGTTCTATCAGCTTCTATCTCCACCTCTGGCAGGGACTTCTGTAAAGCCATTAATTACCTGCTAATTTTCAAATCCAATTATCTTGATACAATCTTTATTTTCCTTTTCTCTTTAGCATTCTACTATGCACTACTGCCTCCTTGAAACTGTTTTTCCTTGACCTCAATTATGAACAAAATGACCCATCCAGTTTTTCAAATTAAAATCGCTGTCATTAATGCCTCCCCTCTCCATCTTTCTCTCTCAAACACACACACACACACACACACACACACACACACACACACAGAGTATTGAATTTTGGTAACAAAAACCTAACAAATAAGTCTAGTAAATATCTTTCCAGTCCTCTGTTCTTTTTTTAAAATATTATTTTATTTTTTCAGTGTTCCAGGATTCATTGTTTATGCATCACACCCAGTACTCCATGCAATTCGTGCTCTCTTTAATACCCACCACCAGGATCACCCATCCCCGCCCCCTTCCCCTCCAAAACCCTTCAACAGACTTCTGTTCTTGATCCTGTCTCTACTTTGGTTTCTTTTCTGCCGACTAGAATCTATTGTCATGTTTCTGAACCATCTCTATTTCTTCCGTGCACCCTGCTACTCCACTCTTCACTAGATCTAAAAACATGACTCTATGGGAAAGGCAAGCAACAGGAGAAAGGTGTGTTATCATGTGGCAGTGTCTCCAATACAACTTCAATGTATCAACCGTATCAAAGTACAGAGGCACCTCCTCACTTCTGGGTCATTTCCCTCCCTTCTCCCCTCTCCAAAGACCTTTACAAACTGATAGGAGGTCTAAAGGGTGGTAAACTTTGAGCGTGTGGAGCTATGTGGAGGATGTGAAAGTGAACTGTGGGTAGCAGATGCAGCGCAGGGTGGCAGAAATAACACCAAACTTGAGTCCTGTCTCAACCACTTCCTAACCATGTGACCTTGAGCCAGTCCCTGAATTTCTCTGAATTTCAGTTTTAGAGTGACAATAATAATACTTGCCTACAAGGTTAGGTCTCAAATAAATATTAAACATAATATATATTGAATTACTTTGTCAACAATACGTAGACTGCATACATACTAGTTATTATTAGATTACAAATGGAAAGCAATTTGGGAACTATAGCTTACCGAAAGTGAAGGGAAGATAAAGTGGCAGTGAAATCAAGGAGATGGATAAAGAAATAGGTTGGGATGTAGTAGAAATGGCTTAATGCAGATGTTTGAACCCAAAATGAGAAAAATTACAATCTAAAGATTATGAGCATAATCTTAGGCTGTCCTAGGTTAGAATTTGAATTCTCCACTTACAACTGGGGTCCATCAAATGAGTTAACAACCCTAAAGTAGTAATAATATTTCCAAACCTTTATTTGTATATCGCTAGGCATTGTTCTAAATATTTACATTATTATTTTTGAATTTCAATTTCTTCATGTATAAAATGGCATCAGTAACTATTGTACTTTCCTAATGAGATTGCTGTGAGAAAAAAATTAACAAGGTCTTGGCCATGTAGATACAACTCAAAACGTAGCTGCCATTATCTTTCTTAGCTATGGAAATATTAAGGGCAAAAATGAGTAAGTGGGTAGACATGCTTCTTTCTATTTCTCCTGCTAAGTATAGTTACAAACTCTGCACATTATACATGAAAGAAATGTAAAACTCAAGGTGGAGCAAAGAAGGTGGGCTGGCTACAAACCTTGGTTAGGAGGTATAATATGACAGTGAGTTTTTTGGGTTCTCTTTTTGCTTCCTATATCCCAAACCTAAAGCTGAAGAAGCAAGCCACCTGGAGATGCCAGTAGGAGCAGACAACAAAAGTCCCAAGAAAAATCTGCTGTTTCCCTATAACACCCAGTGCTCCATGCAGTATGTGCCCTCCTTAATACCCAGCACCAAGTTCCCATCACCTCACCCCCCTCACCCCTCTAAAACCCTCAGTTTGATTCCCAGAGTCCATAGTCTCTTATGGTTCTTCTCTCCCTCTAATTTCCCCCCTTCATTTTCCCCTTCCTTCTCCTAATGTCCTCCATGCTATTCCTTATGTTCCACAAGTAAGTGAAACCATCTGATAATTGTCCCTCTCTGTTTGACTTATTTCACTTAGCATAATCCCCTCCAGCTCAACCCATATTGATACAAATGGTGGGTATTCATCCTATCTGATGGCTGAGTAATATTCCATGGTATATATATGGACCAGATCTTCTTTATCTATTCATCTGTTGAAGAGCATCTTGGCTCCTTCCACAGTTTGGCTATTGTGAACATTGCTGCTATGAACTTTGGGGTGCATATGGTCCTTTTTTCACTATGTCTGTATCTTTGGAGTAAATACCCAGTAGCGTGATTGCTGGGTCATAGGGTAGCTCTGTTTTTAACTTTTTGAGGAACCTCCACACTATTTTCCAAAGTGGCTGCACCAACTTGCATTCCCACCAACAGTGTAAGAGGGTTCCCCCTTCTCCACAATCCAACATTTGTTGTTTCCTGTCTTGTCAATTTTGCTATTCTAACTGGTGTAAGGTGGTATCTCAATATGGTTTTTATTTGAATTTCCATGATGGCTAATGATTTTGAACATTTTTTCATGTGTCTGTTAGCCATTTGTATGTCTTCTCTGGAGAAGTGTCTGTTCATGTCTTCTGCCCATTTTTTGGACTTGATTATTTGTTTTTTAGGTGCTGAGTTTGAGAAGTTCATTATAGATCTTGATATCAGCCCTTTATCTATAGTGTCATTTGCAAAGATATCAGCCCTTTATCTATAGTGTCATTTGCAAATATCTTTTCCCATTCCATGTGTTGTCTCACAGATTTGTTGACTGTTTCCTTTGCAGTCCAGAAGATTTTTATCTCAATGAAGTCCCAAAAGTTCATTTTCACTTTTGTTTCCCTTGCCTTTGGAGACATGTTTTGTTAAGAATTTGCTGGGGCCTATGTTGAAAAGGTTACTGCCTATGTTCTCCTCTAGAATTTTGATGGATTCCTGTCTCACATTGAGGTCTTTCATCCAGTTACAGTTTATCTTTGTGTATGGTGTAAGAGAATGGCTGAGTTTCATTCTTCTGTATATAGCTGTCCAATTTTCCCAGCACCATTTATTGAAGAGACTGTCTTTTTTTCCACTAGATATTTTTTCCCGCTCCATCGAAGATTAATTGATCATACAGTTGAGAGTTCATATCTGGGCTCTCTATTCTGTTCCATTGTTCTATGTGTCTGTTTTTGTGGCTGTACCACGCTGTCTTGGTGATCACAGCTTTGTGATATAACTTGAAATCAAACAAAATGATGCCCCCAGGTTTGTTTTTCTTTTTCAACATTTTCTTGGTGATTTGGGGTCTTTTCTGGCTCCATACAAATTTTAGGATTGTTATATGCAAACAGTGAATCATGTCACACTACAGGAAAAACTAATGATGTACAGTATGGTGGCTAACATAACATTAAAAAAAAAAAAAGCTGGTTAGTTTGGTAGTATGAAAGCTGACCTGATACCCAGAGAAAGACAAATATCATGTGTTTTCACTCATATGTGGAATTTAAGAAACAAAACAGATGAACAAGGGAAGGGAAAAAAAATAAAACAAGATAAATCAGAGAGGGAGACAAACTGTAAGAGACTCTTAATCATAGGAAACAAACTGAGTGTTGTTATAAGAGAGGTGGGGGAATGGGGTAACTGGGTGATGACATTAAGGAGAGCACGGGATGAAATGCCCACATATGCAACTGATCAATCACTAAACTTTATCCCTGAACCTAATAATATATGTTAACGAAATTGAATTTAAATAAAGATGAAAAAAAAAGTAAAACCTGCTGTCTCTAGTTAAAGAAACAGAAATAGAGCACTCTTAAGAAACAGAAAATTTTATACAAAAATGATCCTCCCCTGGAGGGGTGGGGAGAACCATGGAAAAAAATCCCATCAGTAAAGGCTGAGTGGGGAACTTAGACTTCCATCCTTGCTTACCTATAATAAGGTACTCTTACCTCATCTCCCAACCTGTGCTGTCAGAGAAGAAAGAGTGGGAAGCCAGGATTTTAATATCCATCCAGTGAGCCCTTTCCCATCCCAGGTGTCAGTAGAGGCCACACAGGGACCCCACCTAGCAGTAACAAGGCACTCCTACCTCTCCCCACTGGAGTGGTAGAAGAGAAGGCCAAGAGAGGAACTTGGACTTTCACTTCCACATGGCAATAACGATGTAGCACCTCCCACCTTCCCCTGCCAAAGCAGTGTCAGAAGAAGCCTGCTAAGTCAAAAGATATAGATAAGGTACAGAATTAAAAAACAAACAAACAAAACAAAACAAAACAAAACAAAAAACTAAAAATATCAAGGTTTCAAAAAAAAAAAGTCACTCATCACACCAAAACCTAGGAAAATCTCAACTTTTTGGGATTCTCTTTTTGTTTCTTATATCCCAAACCTAAAGCTGAAGAAACCAGCCACCTGGAGATGCCAATATATGATACTTGTCTTTCTCTGGGTGTCAGGTCAGCTTGCATACTACCAAACTGACCATCTTTTGTTTTGTTTTGTTTTGTTTTGTTTTAATGTTATGTTAGTCACCATACAGTACATCATAACATTTCTGGTTCTTTAACTAGAGAGAGCAGGTTTTACTTTTTAAAAAAATCTTTATTTAAATTCAATTTAGTTAACATACACTATATTATTAGGTTCAGGGATTAAAAAAAATAATCAACATACACCAACACTGAGGGGACACAGATGTTGGAATTACCTAAATATAAATTTAAAGAAGTCATCATAAAAAAATGCTTCAGTGAACAATTATGAACATTTTTAAAACAAATGAAGAAATAGAAAGTCTCTGCAAAGGAACAGAAGATATATAGGAGAACCAAGTGGAAATTTTAGAACTGTAAAATACAATAACCAAAATAAAAAGTCAATGGATGGGCTAAACAGAAGAATGGGGAGGACAGAGAAATGAGCCAATAATCTTGAACCAATAGACAACAGAAATTGCTCAATCCAAATAAACAGAAAATAAACTGAGGAAAAAATGAAAAAAAAAAAAAACTTAGGAATTGAGGGACTATGACAAAAGGTCTAACATTTACATCATCAGATATAAGAAGGGCAAGAAGAGGTAGGAATGAAAAACTTTTCCAAGAAATAATGGTGCACTACAGTGGTAATCTTATCACAATATGTAAGTGTATCAAATCAATATGTTGTATACCTTAAAGTTGTGAAATATTATATGCTATTTGTATCTCAATGAGGTTGGAAAAAATAAATTAAAATGCTAAACTCGTAAGGAAAAAATATCCAAAGGGTTAACTTAGCAAAATTAAGATGTATTAAAAAAAAAAAGAATTGTTGAAAACTTTCCAAATTTGGCAAAAGTTATAAACTTACAGACCCAGAGGTTGAGCAAATACCAAAGAAAATAAATTTAAAAAATCCACATCAGCACACAGCATACCCAGAATTCTGAAAGCTAACAAGGAAAGCGAATTAAAAACACCCAGAGATAAATGACATATTACCTATAGGGATAAAATAATTCCAATGATTGTGGATTCCTCAAAAGAAACCAGAGAGTTTGGAAGGAAGTGGTACAACATTTTTCAAGTGCTGAAATGAAAGAACTGTAAACCAGAATTTTATATCCAGTGAAAATATATTTCAGGAATGAAGGGGAAATCAGTACTTTTTCAGATAAAGGAAATCAAAAGAATTTCTCACCACAGACCTACCCTAAAAAATGGCTAAAGGAAGTTCTCAAAACAGAAAGGAAAAGATTTCCTTAAATTTTCAAACATTTGGAACGAAGAAGGGAAAATAAGAAAGATTTTAAATATGGATATATTCAATAGGCTTCATTGAGTTTTCTAAATTGTGTTTGATGATTGAAGCAAAAAATTATAACACTGCTAGATGTGGTTCTTAATGTATGTAAAGAAAATATTTAAGACAATTATATTGTAAATGGGAAAGGTAAAAGGACTTAAGGGGAGGTAATATTCCTACACTTTATCCAAACTAGTTAAATGTCAAGGTCAGTAGGCTATGACAAGTATAATATAATGCTTATAGCTAATACTATAAAATCAGTACAAAGAGCTACATAAAAAAAATGCTAGAAGGACCAAAAAACCCAGAGAAATGAAAAACAGAGGAAACAAACAGAAAACAACAACAACAAAAATAAAATGGCAGACTTAAGCCCTAACCTATTAATCATTATTTTAAATGTAAATGGTCTACATTTCCATTTATGTAATATTCTCACAAGGACAAAATGAAAGACATGGAGAACAGATTAGTGGCTGTCAGAATTTAGGGGAAGTAGAGGGAGGTGAGTGAAAGTGACCATAAAGGGGTAGCTCCAAGTAGGCCTTTGTGGTGATGGAATAGCTCTGTATCTTGATCACAGTGGTGGTTGTGTGAATCTACACAGATGATAAAATGACATAGATATGCACATACATTGCTCTTTTTTTTTTTTTTTAAAGATTTTATTTATTTATTTATTTATTTGACAGAGAGAGAGATCACAAGCAGTCAGAGAGGCAGGCAGAGAGAGAGGAGGAAGCAGGCTCCCTGCTGAGCAGAGAGCCCGATGCGGGGCTCAATCCCAGGACCCTGAGACCACGACCCGAGCCGAAGGCAGCGGCTTAACCCACTGAGCCACCCAGGCACCCCAGATATGCACATACATTGTTCTAATGTGTCAGTTTCCTGGTTTTAATATTGGAATATAGTTATGTAAAATGTAACCAGTAGGGAAAAGTGGATGAAGGTACAAGGAACTACCCTGCACTATCTTTGCAACTCAGTATAAAACTATAATTATTTCAAATAACGTTTGTTGTTTTGTTTTGTTTTGTTGCTCATTGCAGAAAGCAATGAAAGAGTGTGTGTTTTAGTATCCTACCTCAAAATCCAGAGACAACTAGGTTTGGAGAGTGAAATTTTAAGCACTTTTTATTCCCTCTGTGTTTCATTACCACTTATTTTTAAGAACTTGCTTGGAGAATGGGGGACTCAATGCCTTCTATTGACTACTAAGCTTTTGAGGTTACTTGTAGCAAAAAACAAGAATTTTTCAGAGGCCAGCAGGCTGCCTCCAGCTTCAGCTGGATTAAGCCTCAAAACATCATCATGTACAAAGATATAACCACCAGCCAAATGTATCATCATACACACTATTCAATGCTGGGGTGGGAGAGAGGGTGAAAAAGGATATTAAGAGTGTGACACATTTTTCACACAAGAAATGTTTCATTTTCTTGTGACTGAGCATGTTCTCATGCTCTGCCAACAACAATATTCCATTTTGAGATCCAGTTCTGGATGGTAAAACCTTCAGCACTTTACAAAGCTGGTTTTCTCTTCACAAGAACATGGAAATTCAATTACCTTCTGAGAATGAAACAAGAATGGGCTCAACTCTTGGCTCAGATTGTTTGAGAACATCCACATGTGATCATGTATTCTTGTGTGGGAATGCGGCATGCCTAGATTGTGATTATATCAAATTAATTATGCTATTTTTGCCTGAAGAAAAAGTTCTAATGAAATAAAAGGAAAATAATAATAAAAGAAAGCTCAAATCAGCACATATTTGTCCATATTTGCCCAGAACTCTGTGAGAGTTACTGGGTCTCATTCAACCTGTCATCCCCTTGCCTGTTACCTTCTGGATCTATAACATATTACCTGTGTTTTCAGGCATGGGAGATGATGCTCTTGTTTCCACGTGTCTGTGTCTTTCCTCTAATAAACTCTTAGTACTCTAGGAGAGACCTTGGGTCGATTCCTTTCATTCCTATTCAAGTACAGGTAAACTGGGCTTTTCTTTATGTTTGGGGGTAAAAGCTAGTTTTCTATCAAAAAGCCAAAAATTACAGTGGCTTAAATAAAGGAGAAGGTAACAATGAATCTTGGAACCCTGAAAAAATAAAAAAAAATTAAAAATTAAAAACAGGAAAAAAAAAAGAAGAAGGTAAGAGTCCAGCAATGAAAACCCGATTCTTCTTGTTGTTATGCCATCCTCTGGTGCTGTTCTAACCACAGGGCTGAATCTGGGTCATGCCAACTTAGTGTTATAGCCCATGGAAAGGGGAAGATGAAAAAGGTGTACATGCCCAATGTTCTAAATCCATACCAAATCCCTAAAATGGTACAACATCAGCTCACAACCTAAACACATGGATTTATTTTTTAAGATTATTTATTTATTTGAAAGAGAGAGAAAGAGAGGGAGAGAGAGCATGAATGGGATGGAGGGACAGTAGGAGAAGGAGAAGAAGACTTCCCACTGAGCAGGGAGCCTTACTCAGGGCTCCATCCCAGGACCCCAGGATCAGGACCTGAGCCAAAGGCAGACACTCAACTGACTGAGCCATCTAGGAGTCCCCACATGGATTTATCTACTTATAGGGGAATCTATAAAATAGTTTCTAGCTCTCTAGCTGGGCAATCATGTTTGAAGCTTAAACTGTGGGCAGCTATGTGTGGGGGGTGGCGGGGCTGGGTATGGGTCTCTATCCTTATAAGGAAAAAGGAGACAATAGGTACTGGGGAGACAGCTAGTAGTCTTGCTTCATTTTCTGTATTACTGCCATCCCCCTAGATGTTGAGTCCCCTCTTCCAGCTCAGAAGTTTATTTGTGTCCTGAGATGTTGAAAAAGAGCAAAGTCTCAGGACATAGATGATATCAGCCAGCCAGTCAACTAGCAATGCTCTGGATGTTATTGTAATCTTTGCAAGGCATTAATGGGAATAGCAACCAATAAGACATCTGAGGGATGGATGGAGTTCTAGCCAGTGAGTGCTCTTCTGTTTTTTATCCCAAGTCCTTCAATTCCTCTGAGGTTTCATTTTCTAAAATGTAAAGGCTAACTTCCTTCTAACTCCCTCTTCCTTCCATGAATCAAGGAAAGCAGACTGCAACAGTGAATAAAAGAAGGGAAGACCAGAAGAATAGAAGAAAATTGTAAGAACAAAATTAACAAACAAGTAAGGAACATATTCTTTATTCATCTTTATACTCTCAGAACCTAGAACAGTGCCTGATATATACTAAACCTTAAGAAATATTTCTTGAATGAGTTATATTTCAGAAATACAATTCTGAATTTATATTCAGAATACCAACCCAGAGATTTTACTCCACCTTTTGATCCCTACCCCTGCAGTGGGAATGTGCCAGGTATTTAGTAACGAAGTTTTTGCTCTGGAAACCTCAAATACAAATCAACCAGACACTGAAATAACACAGATCGGGATTCAGCTTGTTTCTAAGTTCCAAACAAAAGATAAGTTGTTCCTTTTTAGACAAATAAACCACATTAAACCTACTATATTACTGTGTCAACAGCAAATACCATGCTGATGGCCAGCAAGAGACATATAACACTTTAATCTATTCAGTTTGCACAGATTCCTGATAAAGTTTAAGAGACATTTTTTTCTCAATCTTTTTCTTACATTCTCTTCTAAAAATGTGTGCTCATTTCTATTTTAAGGGAATCGGGTGAGTTTTTCATACTAACTCAATCATTTTCATCAGTCAAATGCCTTTTTCCTTCTAATCAACTGGAAACACTCTCCCTGAGTATACTGAGCCTTCATCAGGTCAGAACTCATCAGACACCCCTTTCATCTCACAAAATGATTACGTCTTCTAAATAATGAGAACTTTCCAGTAAACCTTTACATAGCTTTCCTGGACATGTAATGCACAGCATGTAATGTTGCATCATAAATCAAAGCTAACTTTTTTTGCACATTACATTTTACAAATCACCTTTTACCTTTATTATCTCACAACTTTCACAACCTCATTATGTAGTTATTTTTTATTATCAAAATTTTATAGATGAGAAAATTAGGGCTCAGAAATTTGCCTAAGGTGAAACAATCAAGATCCAGTTCAGGTCCTCTGACTAGATATTTTCACTACATCCTAAAATCTTACCCTTTTGTGCTGTGTTTACAAAACCTCAATATTTGCCATTAAAAGTCAAGGTTGATCAGTGACATCCTTCCATAAACTGTTGTTGATCATGGAAATATATCAAGAAGAAAAGGGTTGGCTAGAGGTTGGGATGGTGGCAGAGTAGGGTAACCCTAAGCTTGCCTTGTTCCACAGATACAATTAGATAACCCTCACATCAGCATAAATAACATAGAAAATGACCTGAAGACTGGAAGAATAAACTTCACATCTAAAGGTAGAGAAGAGGCCACATCAAAGTGGGTAGGAAGGGTGGAGATGCAGTGGTGAGCTAAAAGAGCCCTGGTCATCTGTGGTTGGGAGGGAGCCAAGAGTGCGAAGAAGGGTGAGAAACAGACAATCACACTGGGGAGCCCACATGAGGATGATAAATCCCCATAACATTTGGCTCTGAAAGCGATAGGAGCTAAATTTCATGAGTTCTTATAACCAGTGGGACTTAAAGTCTGGAATTCTAAAAATTAGTGGGCTCACATCTAGAAGAGCCCAGAGGGCAATAGGAAACTGAGTCCCTTAAAGAGGCAGCACAAGGATCACTGAGATCCAGCCTAGAAGCTGCAATGAGAAAAATGCCTAGGGCATATGGGAAGAAGAGGTATTTACTCACCTCAGAGCCTTCCCTGAGAGGCAGGAAGAGCAGGAAGACCCCTCCAGGAACGAAGGAGCTGGCAGGTGTCATTTCCCTCATCACCCCACCCCCGCCTTCAGCATAAACACACAGCCACCTGCAGGAACAAACACAGCAGCAACATTTGCTACCTAACTTGCTTACACCAAGGTCCACTCACCCACACTTTGGCAGATCTGCCCTTTCCAGTTACACTTGCCTCTGTCGGGGTGCTGTGGTTCCCCTCCTCTAGAAGATATGCTTAAGCCTTGCCAACATGTGTCCCCTGACCAGGCATTTAGCAGGGCCTCACCCAGCAGCAACAGCTAGTTACTTCCCTGGGAGGACTCCTACACCTTATTAAAATATCTCTCCTGCTCATGTACAATTTTTGAAGTGGCCCCCTCAGGTCAGGTCCCAATCTCCACAGGCTAGAGGAAGCAGAGAAATTCCACAACCTGGAAGACAGAGAAATGAAAAGTAATCAAGCTGAGCAAATGAGAGGAAAAAAAAAAAGTATGCAAAACGAGAACAGACTTAGGGAACTCAGCAACTGCATTAAGCATAGTAACATTGACATTATAGAGATCCCAGGAGAGAGAAGAGGGGCAGAAAATTACTCTGAAGAAATAATAGCTGAAAAACCCTTAACCTGGAGAAGGAAGCACATATCTAGATCCAGGAGACACAGGGAGTCCCCAACAAAATCAACCCAAGCAGGTCCGCACCAAGACACATAGTAATTAAGAAGGCAAAAAGCAGTGATAAAGAAAAAAATATTTAAAGCACCAAGAGAAGATAATTATATACAAGAATAAAAAAAAATCAGAAGACTATCAGTGGACTTCTCAGTAGAAACATTGCATTCTAGAAGGGAATGGCAGGATATATTCAAAATTCTGAAAGGAAAAAAAATCTTCAGCCAAAAATACTGTATCCATCAAGACTATCATTCAGAATAGAAGGAGAGATAGTTTCTCAGACAAATAAAAACTAAAGGAGTTGATGACCATTAAACCAGCCCTCCAAGAAATGTTAAAGGGTACTTCTTTGAATGAGAAGGAAAGTCTATGATTAAGAATAAGAAAAGCAGGAAACACAAAAGGAGTAAAAATAGGTATATCTGTAAAAACAAGTCAAGCTTTCACTCATAAGGAATAGCGCAGAGGACCACAGGAGAAGGGAGGGAAAACTGAATGGGAAGAAATCAGACAGGGAGACAAACCTTGAGAGACTCTGGACTCTGGGAAACAAACTGAGGGTTACAGATGAGAAGGGGTGGGAGGATGAGGTAATGGGGAGATGGGTATTAAAGAGGGCACATGTGGTGATGAGCTCTGGGTGTTACATGCAACTGATGAATCATTGATCACTACATCAAAAACTAATGATGTATTATATGTTGGCTTACTGAACATAATTAAAAAAATCAGTCAAGTGATTCACAAATTAAAAGGACATAAAATATGACACTATATACCTACAATGTAGGGTGGAAGAAGTAAAGAATGGGTTCAAACTTATGTGACCATCAATTTAATATAGACTGCTATATAGAGAGGATATTATATACAAACTGCAGAGCAACCACAAATCAAAAAGCAGCAATAGATATGCAAAGAATAAAGAGAAAGAAATCCAAGTATATCACTAAAGAAAGCTAGAAAAACATAAAAGAAAGCAAGAGAAGAAAGGATCAGAGAAAATCTACAAAGGCAACTACAAAACAAGTAACAAAATGGCAATAAATACATATCTATCAATAATTACTTTGGATGGAAATGGACTAAATGTTCCAATCAAAAGACATAGGGTGAAGAAATGGATTAAAAAAAATAGGATCCACCTATATGCTGCTTATAAGAGACTCATTTCAGACTTAAAGGCACCTACAGATTAAAAGTGGGTATAGAGAAATATTCATAACGCAAATGGATGTCAAAAGAAAGCCATTGTAGCAATACTTAAATTGGACAAAACAGACTTTAAAATAAAGACTGTAAAAGAGTGAAAGGACACTAAATAATAATAATAATCATCATCATCATCATAATGATAGGAGACAATACAACAAGAAAACATAACAGTTATAAATATTTGTGTACCCAACATGGGATCCTCAAAATACATAAAACAGTTAATAAAAGATATAAAAGAAATTGTTATTATTATTTATATATTGTAATACAATAAGAGTAGGGGGCTTTAACATCCCATTTACGTGAATGGACAGATATTTGAAACAGAAAATCAATAAGGAACAGTAGCTTTGAATGATATACTGGACCAGATGGATCTAACAGATACATTCAGAACATTCTACCTAAAACAGCAGAATACACATTCTTTTCAAGTGCACATGGAACATACTCCAGAATAGATCACATATTGGGCCACAAAACAAGTCTCAACAAATTCAAACAGATCAAAGTCATACCATACATCTTTTCTGACTATAATGCTATGAAACTAGAAATCAACCACAAGAAAAAAATATGAAAAGACCACAAATACATGGAGGCTAAATAATATGCTACTAAGCAATGAATGGGTCGACCAAGAAATGAAAGAAGAAATAAAAAATTACCTGGAAACAAACAAAAATAAAAACACAATGATCCAAAATCTTCAGGGTGCAACAAAAGCTGTTCTAAGAGGGAAGTTTATAGCAATATAGGCCTATCTCAAGAAGGAATAAAAATCTCATATAAACAACCTAACCTTGTACCTCAAGGATCTAGAAAAAGAAGAATAAACAAAACCCAAAACCAGAAGAAGGAAGGAAATAATAAAGATTAGAGCAAAAATAAATGATACAGAAACTAAAAAACAATAGAATAGATTAATGAAAATGAAACCAGGACCTGATTCTTTGAAAAGATCAACAAAATTGATTAACTTTTAGTTAGACTGTGAGAGAGAGAGAGAGAGAGAGAGAGAGAGAGATGGAGAGAGAACTCAAATATACAAAATCACAAACTAAAGAGAAGAAATAACAATTGACACCAGGGAAATATAAACACTTGTAAGGAACAGCATGGAGGACTACAGGGGAAGGGAGGGAAAACTGAATGGGAAGAAATCAGAGAGGGAGACAAACCATGAGAGACTCTGGACTCCAGGAAACAACCTGAGGGTTACTGGAGGGAGAGGGGTTGGGGGATGGGGTAACCAGGTGATGGGTATTAAGGAGGCATGTGTGGTGATGAGCACTGGTTGTTACACACAACTAATGAATCATTGAACACTACATCAAAAACTAATGATGTCCTAGCTAATTGAACATTAAAAAAAATTATTTGCCAACAAACTGGGCAAAATAGGTAAATTCCTAGAAATATATAATCTCCCTAAACTGAATCAGCAAATAATAGAAAAGTTGAACAGACCAATTACCAGCAAGGATATTAAATGAGTAATCAAAAAACTCTGAAAAAAGTCTAGGACCAGACAGATTCACAGGCAAATTCTACCAAACCTTTTTTTAAAATTAATTAATTTATTTGCGGGGGTGGGGTAGAGGGAGAGGGAGAGCAGATCTTAAGCAGACTCCACACTGCATGTGGAGCCCAACTCAGGGCTCAATACCATGACCCTGAGATCACAACCTGACCTGAAACCAAGAGTCAGATGCTTAATTGACTACGCAACCCAGGTACTCCTCTACCAAACAGCTAAAGAAAAGTTAACACCTGTTCTCAAACTTTTCCAAAAAGTAGAAGAGGAAACAACACTTCCAAAATCATTCTATGAGGCCAGCATTAGTCCGATACTAAAACCAGATAAAATAGAGAACTATAGGCCAGTATCTCTGGAACATAGATACAAAATCCTCAACAAAATACTGGAAAACTGAATCCAACGGTACATTAAAAAAAAAAAAAATCATTTACCATGATCAGGTGGGCTTGTGGTTCCCACAAAAAGGGTTCAATATTTACAAATTAACCAATGTAATAAATCACATCAATAAGAGAAAGAATAAAAACCATATGATCATTTCAATAGATGCAGAAAATTGATGAAGTACAGCATCCATTCATGATAAAAATCCTTAACAAAGTAGGTTCAGAGGGAACATACATCAAAATAATAAAAGCTTTCATATATTAAAACCCACAGACAACATAATACTCAATGGGGAAAAACTGAGAGCTCTGCCCCTAAGGTCAGGAGCAAGATAAGGATGTCCACTCTCACCAATTTATTCAGTGTAGTACTGGAAGTCTTAGCCACAGTAATCAAACAATAAGAAATAAAAGGCATTCAAATTGGTAAGAAAGTAGTAAAACTTCCACCATTTGCAGATGACATGAATACTATATATAGAAAACCCTAAAGACCACCAAAAAACTACTAAAACTGATAAATAAATTCAATAAAATTTCAGGATACAAAATCAATACAAAGAAATCTGTTGCATTTCTATATACTAATAATGAAGCAGGAGAAAGAGAAATTAAGTAAATAATCCCATTTATAATTGCACCAAAAATAAAATACCTAGGAAAAAAAGTTAACCAAAGGTGAAAGACCTATATTCTGAAAACTGTAAGACACTGATGAAATAAATTGAAGATGACACAAAAAAAGTGAAAATACATTCCAAACTCATGGATTGGAAGAAAAAACATTGATAAAATGCTTATATTACCCAAAGCAACCTACAGATTTAATGCAATTCCTATCAAAATACCAATAGCATTTTTCACAGAACTAAAACAAATCATCCTAAAATTTGTATGGAACTACAAAAGATCCCAAATAGCCAAAGAAATATTGAGAAAGAAAAACAAAACTGGTGGTATCAGAATTCTAGACTTCAAATTATATCACAAACTGTAGTAATCAAAACAGTATGCAATTGGCACAGAAATAGACACATAGATCAATGGAGCAGAATAGAAAGCCCAGGAATAAACCCACAATTACATGGTTAATTAGTCTTTGACAAAGTAGGAAACACTATCCCATAGGGAACCCTTTCTTCAACAAATGGTGCTGGGAAAACTGGACAGCTACAGGCAAAAGAATGAAACTGAACCACTTTCTTACACCTTACACAAAAATAAACTTAGAATGTATTAAGGACCTAGATATGAGACATGAAACCATAAAAGTCCTAGAAGAGAGCACAGGCAATAATTTCTCTGACATTGTCTCTAGCAACATTTTTCTAGATATGTCTCCTGAGGCAAGGAAAACAAAAGCAAAAACAAACTATTGGGACTATATCAAAATAAAAATCTTCTGCACAGCAAAGAAGAAAAAACCAACAAAACTAAAAGGCAACCTACAGAATGGGAGAAGATATTTACTAATGACATATCCGATAAAGGGTTAGCATCCAAAATATATAACTTATACAATTCAATACAAAAAAATCCATATAATCCAATTAAAAATAGGCACAAGACATTAACAGACATTTCTGCAAAGAAGACATCCAGAAGGCCAACAGACATATGAAAAGATGCAAAGGAAAATGCAAAGAAAAATGCAAATACAGGAAAACTTTGATCCACGTCAAACACCTTTCGGAATGGCTAAAATGAAAGACAGAAGAAACAAGTGTTGGAGAGTATGTGGAGAAAAAGGAACCTGGGGCACCGTTGATGGGAATGCCAACTAGTGTTACCACTGTGAAGACAGTATAGAGGTTCCTCAAAAAGTTAAATATATAACTACCATATGATCTAGTAATCAAACTCAAGGATTTACCCAAAAATACAGTAACAGCAATTTAAAGGGATAAATGCATGCCTATATTTATAGCAGCATTATTTACAATAGTCAAGATATGGAAGCAGCCCAGTGTCCATCGATTGATGAATGAGTAAAGATTCAGTATATGCACAACAAATGAATCACTACATCGAAAGCAAATCATGTACTATATAGAGCTAACTGAATTTAAATTTAAAAAAGAGATGCACTATATACATACAGTGGATTATTATTCAGCCAAAAAAAGGACATATTGCTGTGTGCAAAACATGGACAGATCTAGGGAGTATAATGCTAAATGAAATAAGTTCATCAGAGAAAGACAAATACTGTGTGATTTGATTCATATATGGAATATGAGAAACAAAACAAATGAAGGGAAAAGAGAGAGAGAAAGAAACCAAGAAACAGACTCTTAACTGTAGAGAATAAACTGATGGTTACTAGAGGGGAGAGAGGTAGAGGGATGGATGAAATAGGTGATGGAGATTAAGGAGGGCACTTGTCGTCATGGGCACTGTGTAATGTATGGTATTGTTGAATCACTGTATTGTACACCTGAAACTAATAAAACACTGTATGTTAACTCTACTGGAATTAAAATTTAAAAAACATAATAAAAAAAGAACAAAAGGACTATTTCAAAGCCAGTCCAGAGACAGTCATGAATGTAAAATCCACAGAGCATTGTCAGCGTAAAAGATAATAAGCTTTGCATGGTAAGACAGGTAATGGTTAGTATCATTAGTGAGAAGAGCTGACTTTGGTCTTCTCCAAAGCTTCTCAGCCCCTGCTGCCAGATAATAAACAATGAAGCCATGTTTCTTTTTCATCTAACTCTCTGATTCCCGAGATATACACCATTACTGTGCTAGCCTATCTCCCTAATTACACTTACAGTCATCAAAGATATGCTAACATGATCGCAGGTGGAGGTGATCTTCCAAGAATTAAAAATTAAAAGGCAAGAGCAACAATTTATAATGGAGATTATGTCAGAATAGAATCCAAACATTTCATCCCCCACACTACAGTTTGTTTCTCCCTATAATTCATAGTGATGGACAGGAAGAGGTTACGTGGCTAAAATTTCTGAAGATTGGAAAGATTCTTCTTTGGGAAGGCCATGCGTTTTATATACTGACAGCTTTACAGGAATTCTTTGATTCCTGTCAGACAGTTACAGAAGGAGGTCTGGAAAGAGGAAATAGGGAATTATCACAGAGAAGGGCTTTTTGTATTCCAGAAGGACTTTTTTTTTCCTATTGTGTGGTCTCTGTCAAGGAGTGAGTTCTTCCTTAGCAAATCACTGAAATAGATGCCTTGTCACTCTCACCGTTGTTCTGTTTGCTTATTAATTCATCAGATAGCTTCCCATCATTGCTTATATGCCAGACTGTGCTCTCAAAGATTTTTGGTCCCTGGGGGAATATGGAGAGAAGGATCATAGTCCCTGAGAGAGTGAGAAATGCAGGTTAAGACATAAAATTGAACAGGCAATTTCAGTACATTGTCATAATGGACAGAACGTTGTTCACAGTCCCTGTGGGAGGAACCGATGCAGGCTTTGAGAATCAGAAAAGTCTTCCCCCAAAATTAGCCCTCAGATTGGGTCCTGAATCAGAAATCAAGAAACTGAGCAGATTGGATACATAACCATATTTCCAGAGAGGATTTAGTCCCAGAAAGAGGAAGCTCAAGGTCAGCGCACCTAAAATGTACAGGACCCTTCCAAGGCAGTCTTGTGGAAGGGTCCTAGAAATATGTCCTGTGATCATTTGATTTTATAGAGTTTTAGAAAATAAGACATCATAGTTCTAAAAGGTTAAGAATGCTGTCCCTTTCCACTCTGACCTCCCCTCCATCACATTTCCCATTCAGCTGGGGTAACTGGCATTTCAGAGATCCAACCTAGGATATTGGAAATACCCTTAGTTTGCACTGGGTGGTATAAATTTATATGATTTACAATCTCTTCCTTGTATCTTTTCTGCCCACATACTCCCATGCCAGAGAACACATTTTACAGCAGTATGACCTTGGGCCACCCACCCCAACCACATATTCCTCCCTTCCCAAACCACCCAAAGCAAATACTGCTACAAGACAGGCTGAATTATTTTTCTATTCTTTTTATAGAAAATAATATTACACAATTGCTGTCTCATGAAGAGGCAGTTAAAGAGAATATAGCCCAAAATGTAAGAAATATATATATGTGTGTATATATATATATATATATATATATATGATGTCCAGAATATAATTACAAAACCAGTATGCTTTCTTATTTTGATATTCATGGTATTTGTCAGGTTTTTTTAAATTGCAAATTATTGTAGGTTTTATCTCATTCTGAGTAGATATTCACAAACTACCTAATTTTCTATTTGTAATTTTCTCTCTGTCTCTCTGTCTCTCTCTCTCCTTTTCATCTTAAAGAGGACACCTCAAATTGTATAACCTTTAGGTCTTATAAAATCTAGATCTGCCCCTGCCAGAAATAAAGCCTCTGTATATGATCCATTAAGTTGGTTAGAATAGGAGCCTCATGTAGTTGGAAATTACCACGGCAGTCAATTTGGGAGACGAAGATGGATCCTATAGTGTCTTTAACTCTAGTGAAAGATATTATAGGTTTAAGCATTTCATGTCATTTTCTCTTTCTCTTTCTTACCTAAAGGGGTAACCAAACATGTAACTTTTGGAACCCTAGGCCTATAGCCAAAGTAGCCAGCCCCACACCCTAAACTCCTTTGAAGTCAAAGTTTCTTACGAAATCCCTTTAGGAAAATTCTGAGATGCTCCAACTTCATTGAATAATGACATATTTTTCTTGCTTTATATAAAAAAATTAAGGTTCACAGATTATAGCCATTGTTCTTAAGTAATTATAATAAAAGAATTTTTTTTATTAAAAATGTTATTTCTCCTTTGTTTTGGTTCTGTATCCATCTACTTAGGAGAGGTTTGGATTTGCTGGAGTAGGAATACAAAAGATAAACATTGAGTTAATACCCAGTTTATGACATTCAAAAATAGGACTGAGTGGTCAACCTAGAAAAACTTGGAAGCAGGATGTTGAGAGAAGACTTTCAAATTTCTTTAGCTTGAACTTTAGGCCAGCAGACCTCAAGCCTGGAGGTATCCACACATAGAGTGTTCCCACCCTGATTGCCACCAAAGGCTTAGCCAGATGGATGGAAGCAGGAAGAGGGAAAATATAAATTAGGGCAAAAGTCCTCCTGGAGGGATGATCAAAAGGAAGAGAGAAGGTAGGAGAGAATGGCATCCATATAAATCTTGTGGATGGAGGATGATGGAGGGGAAGGGCTGTAGGTAAGGGAGGTTAATGCTGAGGGCACTGTTGCTTATCACCAGCCTGGCTTACAGGCCCTTCAAAGGGTAGTGTAGGATGGTGAGGTAGAGAGAGACCCAGAGGTTTCTTCACCATCCATTGTTTTCTTTGAAGGATCCTTGGCCAGATGGCAGCTGAGAGCTCATTGAAGGGATCGCTGTGGAAGGATGGTGAGTGATGGTCACAGCAAATCTTCAGATCAGTCCCTGCAGGAGCCATGGAGAGGCCAAGGTAACCTTGGAGCACAACCTTTGGGAGAGAGACATCAGACTAGAAGTTAGTCCAATCTTAGGCTTCAGCCCCAAATGCCAGGAAGATAGGGTGTGCCCAGGTGGACAAGAGACATCACTTCAGAGGTCAGAGAAGAGGCCCTGGGGCATGAGATGTCAACTCTTCCCGCTCACTGCATGGATTCTTGGGTAGGTGAGGTAGAGGCTATTTTGGCTGCAGAAGGACTAAATAGTACTATACAAATAAATGATTGAATTAGACTTAATTGAATTAGAATTAAGCCAGATTATACATTTAGCTCATAATTTTTTCCCACTTATCAATGAGCGAGGGCTCAGGAAAAAGCCAAATTAGTTATAGGTACAACAAAAATCTGTTTTCTCTGTACATGCAACTTGGGGTTTAATTAAGTTTGCCACCCGGGAACATAAATTACTCAAAGACTTTGTGACCAGGTAGAAAAAACTTCTGATGTACTCTTCGTACCTTCTGCACCTTTCCTGGAAGTCACAGGCAATAGCCTCCAGGTATATGGACCTTTCTCTGTGTGTGTCTTTGCTTGAGGGAAAATGACTACAGCAGCTTGCTCAGTTGAAAAGAAGGGCAGCCAAGCTGGTACCCCAGGAATAACCCTGAGCCTGTTAGGGACTGGAGTTGGTGTAAAATACCCCAGCCTTTTCTCCCTTCATGGAACAATTCTGAGTTATGTTCTTATGACTGCCATGAAAATATAGCTCCCCATCTCCACCCTCGCAACTCCTGGATGAGTGCTGTGTTATGTGGGTATCCACACCTGTGGATCAGGTGTTGCATAAGTCCTAGTTAGTGGTATTAGCTGAGACTCTGGACCAGCAAGGCAAATCTGTACTCAGAAAATGTATCTATCCCTGTGAGGAAGAACCACTGGTCCCTTCAGAATAAAAAAGGTCCCATGGAGTCATCTGGATAGTAGGTGGTCTCTTAAGTAACAGGGCTGTATCAGGGGCTCTGTGCTATTTACTGTTGCTGGCAGGTTGCACATTCCAAGGTAGTAGGAGCTAGCTGTCTCAGTAAGTAGGTGAGTACCAGTGAGTACCAGTGAGTAGGAGCTAGCTGTCTCAGTGAGTACCCACCTTGTCAGCTTCATATGTAACTATGTCTCCATGATTGGGCCCGCCATGCATGTATGCAAAGTGCCAGTTCTGGAGTGACTCATGGTGAAGGCTGGCTAATGTCAACCAACTGAGTCAATTTGTCTACTTGGTGGTCCAACGTATCTTCCATAGTAGATGCTTTCTGCAGATATCAACCTGTAAAACAAACTCTTCATGCTGCAAGCCCACTGCATCAACCCAGATCTGCTTGTCTCCAACCATTCAGTCTTTTTCATTCCAGGCCCCTGATCAAATGGTGAGGTCACTGACCACTGCCTAAAAATCTGTGCACATTCTTATCTTCCACAAAGTAGAAGACCAGTCATATTGCTCTTAGATCCACCCACTGAGATTTTTCTGGTCTCCACTTTCCTTCAAGGCCACCCCTGAATTTGGCTATAATGCAGTGACATCCATTTTTGGCTTACACTCATGGGCCATGCTGACCCTTCCATATACTAGACTTGGGATTTTTTCCTGCTCCAGAAGCTGGTTGTATAGGACACCCTGTTCCAATATGGACACAAGTGGGAGTTAGTGCAACTGAGATGGGTGATATGGGAGTCTGTACTACCTGCTAATGCAGCCACTCATGTCCACTGATCCCACTCAGGCTCAACTGTGAACATACCATTTCCATCTTCTAATGAACTACTGCTGTGCCTATCTCACTTAATGACTTGGTGGGTCCAGCAGAACTCAACTCACAATGGGAAGTTCCAGTGGCGTGGTCACTTGGCACCTCACAGCCATGTGTTCTGTCTGTACCAAGGCAATATTCCAGACACTGTTTCTCAGAAGTCTAAAATTCTCCACTGCAGATGGCATGGCCTTGCTCCAGAATTCCAGGAGCCTGTGTTGTGATTCTTGCTCTGAGGTTGCTATAAGCTCCATACTAGGCCTTTTCCCACCATAGACATCTCTACCAACAATAGATGATCTACTTGATCATATGGCTGAAGTGGCAGGCCACTTGCATTGCCGTTGGGACTGGCTACAGAGCCTCATCTGGCTCCAGTTCCCACTCAACATGGGCAGGCTCAGTAAGTGGGCTGAAGCAAAATGTCAGGTGTGAGATGTGATGCCTCCAGATTCCAAACAGATCTAATAGTGTCATGCTGCTTTCTCTGTGGTAGAGGACAGAGCATTGATTTGCTTTTACTTTGGGGGTAATACTCCTTTCCCCTAGACTCTTAAAAACTTTACTGAAGTGACAGTTTGCCAGAATCTTCATAAGGTTTATCTCCCATCCTTTGGAGTGTATGTTTCTTACATAAGCAAATTAGTCACCTTTTGCTCATCCTATCTGAACAATATGAGGTCATCAATATATTACGCCAGTGATAATCTACAGGATGGATGTTCAGGTCATGCAGATCCCTCATAAATGCATCATGACAGAGGATGATAGAGTTAACATAGCCCTGAGGCAAAATCCTGTCACTTCAACAAGATGATATAATAGACCTTATGAATATTGTTGACTGTCCCATATGAATGCAAAGTCTTTCTAATCCTTTTTCTAATTGGAATGGAAAATAACACATCTGTCATATCAATCTTATATGCCATGGATTTGAAGACTTATTAATCTACTTTAGCTAACAACACATGTCTAACATAGCAGCTGTGTTTGAGGCTACTATTTGGTTGTACCTTCGGTGAACTGGTTACGCCAATGAAGTCATTCATTCTCCAGGATCCACCTGGTTTCTGCAGGAGCCAGACAGGCATACTAAGTAGAGATATGATTCCCACCACCCCTGCATCCTGGAGGTCTTTAATGGTGGCACTAACATCTACCATGCCTCCAGGGATGCATTATTTTTTCTGATGTACTATTTTGGCCAGTTGCAGAGGTATTTACTTACTCTTCTCCACTGTAATAGCTTTTTCCCCACAAGCCAAAGACCCAGTGGAGTTATTCCAAACATCAAGTATATAACTTTCAACTATACACTCCAGGACTGAGAAAACGACCACTGGGTGGGTCCCTGAATCCACTGAGTCCACTGGGAGGAAGATTTTAGACAGGCCTCCACACTACCTGGCTCTCATAAGCTCCCTTCCTAACCAAAAGGTTATGATGCACGTTGTGTCTCCAGCTACCAATGACAACTCAGACTCTGTGTCCAATAGTTTTCAAGATGTCTGGGTATTCACATTTCCCTGATATACAATCATCTGAATAAATAGCCATAAGTCCCTTTGAGGACAGACTCAGAGAATCATAATTTATATTTGCCATGGTATCACCGGGTACTCCTTCCTAGGGACTCAGCCTCATCTTTGGTTAATGAGCTTCTGATCTGAAAATTGACTTAGCTCTAGAATCATAAGTTTTTATTGGGGTGAACAACTTCAGTCTTCTGCTTCTTCCTCCTCCCTCCCTCCCCCCCTCCCTTCCTTCCTTCTTTTCCATTATTTTTGTTGTAGATACTTACAAGAATCTTTATTGACTGCCCACCTATTTTGCCCTAGGGATGTTAAGCTCTTTTAGCCATCTCAACAACTCCTTGTACACCAACTCCCCTGGCTTGTCTTTATGGTAATTTTGGCCTCCTGGCTTCTGGTCATTAAGTGCTACCACCTGGCCATTATTATTCTGGGACCACATCATTTGCATGACTATTAAAGCTCTGTGATTGCTTCTCCAACCATCAGCCCTGACCTGCAGAGGACAGCCACCACTGAACTTCTCAGTGGTGCAGGTGGCCCTCTCATCTGTGCATTCCTGATAGCCTTGGTGAAACCTGTGTCCTCTATGTCCTCCTGTGAAGCAAAAGCCTTTGGCAGGCATTCTAGCAACAAAATATATCCAGGCCAGGATTCTTGCTTTTCTCAGCCTCTTTATCCCTGTCTCTACCCTCTACAAGAGCAAATCAGGCACTTAGACTTCACTCAGCTCAGTCATCACTAAGTCATCACTTTTCCTAAGCTTCTATAAGGCTGCTTCTATAAAGCAGCAAGTCTGTTCCATTCTCGGCCTTTTTGTCAGGTGTTAAATCCCATGTCTCTAGAAGGTGCCCCCATATCAATGAATTATTTGTCAGTCTTATATTCCAGCCCTCTTGGTTAAGTACTTCCAAAATTCTTTCCTAGCAGTACTATTATTTATTCCTGCTGGTACATACTAGCTAATTCAAGAAACCTCTTTCTTTTTTTATAACATATAATGTATTATTTGCTCCAGGGATAGAGAATTTCTAACCATCCTTATGGGGCACAGCATGTTCCCAGTTGGGTCATACTGGAATTTAACCCTAGGTATTAAGTCTGATAGCCAGACTAGGAGGCAGGAGCAACTCCTGAGGGGGCACTTACTGCCTTGCAAGGAAGAGCCCTTTGTAGGATCTTCCAGTGCAGTGAATTACTAGCTCTTGCTAGGGAAGAATGAAATACCTCTGTAGGTTCTGTGGGTTGACAGGGGTCTGCAGAACTGACATCCTCAGCACATTTATCCATATGTCCCTATCCCGTGTTTCACGTCCTCAGGTTCTCCCAGTAGGGTCCTTAAAATAGCAGAGGTGCTGTTACTGAGCGTACAGGTGTTCTTTGAGCTCTGTGACTATATCAGATCTTCACTCTGCTGTTCAGCTGTGTCTACTTTTCTACTTCAGGAGATGAGTGCTTCTTTGTAAGCTACCAAAGAGGCCCTCTGGATCTCAAATTTAGCCTTTAACTACTTGTCAATGACCTTCAGGTTCTCATTATCCTTCTGCAGAGTATCAATACAATTTAGCAGTAACTAGCCAACTCTGCTGTCTTTGAGAGCAATTTTCTCTGGAAAAGATCTGAATCATTGAGGCTACAAAAGTAATCTCTTCCACTAGAACATTCTCCCATATCATCACTGGTGAAATTGTTAGCTACCATCTTGTGCCCAGTATCCATGGTGTATCCATGCCCTGCCTACCACTCAGATGGCATCTTCTACCTGGTGAACAATGAATATGTCAATCCCAAATCCCCACTTTACTGCCTGTTTTCTTCAACATCTCTCAGTACCACTTGTGTTTATTTAGGTCCTTTAAGAAGCAAGTATTAAGATAAGATAAAACTTGTAAGGGATTTTCTGGGGGAAATGCCTGTGAAGGAAAAGACTGCATTCATGCTGAAATCACAGTTCATACACACTAGCCCCTGGCCAAGGACTGGGAGCAGCAGAGACACTAAGCCAGGCCCATTTCTGAGAGATATGGATCTCCTCTGATGGATGACTTTGACTTCAGACTCCCTATTGGCTGGCAGAAATTGTCTACATCATAGTGCTAATAGTCTGAGATTCATCCTGTCTAACTCTCCTTTTACCTCTCTGTGCTTCACAGGGGTGAGATGTCCACTGTGGTTTGACAGCTCCTGCTACCTCCTCCAGTTCCACCTCCTTTATTTCTCATAGGCATTGTGTCCAGTAAATCTCTTCCACATCTAATTCTATCATGGGATTTGCTTCTTGCAAGACCAAACTAATACACATTCTCTTAGAATCTCTCCCAGTGGGGTTGAGTCCCAGCAGCCCTAGTGGTAACTTGTTCATTGACACTCCCTTTCTTGGCTTTTCTATCCTCAATGGCTAGCTCTCCAACACTCTTACACTTTTCTTGGGATCTCCTTTGAAATAAACTACTAGCACCCAAATCCTTGTATTAAAGATGGCTTTGGAAAGAACTCAAACTAAGGCAACCTTTCCTTTAAGGATAGCTACATAAGGAGAATAAAAATTCCTGCAAATGATGGTTAAAATCCTTATTTTAGAGATTATCTTTGTTTCCTGTTTTGTGTTTCTGTTGGAGTTATGGTCATAAGTTATGATTGGATGTTAAGATGACCTCATCTGCATTATAAAAAGTTCAACAAATGATCAGGACCCCTCTGTTCTTTAAAACCATTGTCTGTCATACCTATGGTATTTGCCTATCAGTTTAGCAAATGCTTTCAAGCCCCTCTAAAGACCAAGGGAATGAACTATCTCATCTCAGCAAATCCAGACAATTTTGACTTCCAAAGAAATTCTACCTTTGGTAAAGATAGCTGAGTTAGTTTTTATCCCTTGAGGTCCTGGAGCTTCTACTTTAGTGTGAATAAAAGACACTAAATTAGAGGTCGCTTGAAGATGTAGGGGATAAATGGTAAATTTATTTTTCACAAGTGCTAATTACTTTTACATTTAGTCTTTAAAATTCTTGAAAATATTTTATTTTTCTACTTTGAATGTGAAATAATAACCTCAAAATCACCAATTAAAATTGACGTGCCAAAACATATGCCTTATTTTCATAAAATTTCATGTACTTTCCTTGAACACTGGAATGCAGCACATTACAGCTTAAGAATTGTGGTTTTATACTGGGAAGATCCCCTGCACCAACACCTCTTCTTTGAGGTCCAGAGAGAAAATGGATTCTTGACAGTACCTATATGAAGTGCATATAAATTTAAATATATGCATGATATAAACTTTGCTATGTTCAAGCAGTTCTCAAAGATACATATATAAAAGCAAAATAGAAAAATGATAAAAAGAGAAAATGGGGGTAGCAGGATATACTAAAACCTGCAGTGAAGTTAGCTCATGAAATGTATATCCCTAAGTTTTATGTACTGTCTTGAACAGCAATGGAAAAAGAGAGAACTTAATTAAACCCAATGGAACACAATATAAGAAGGGATAATAGGAAAATAGAGAATAGATTCCAGCAACTGCTGCCTCGAGAAAAAGTGCATCTACAAACGACAGCAGCAGCAACAACCACCACCAAAAAAAAAAAAAAAAAAAACAGTTACAAAATCTAAAAACTGCACAGTTAAGGAAGCAAATGCCATCTGAAAAAATGTCTTCATGTTAAATACATATAAGGGACCCTGAACATCCTTATTAGTCAATCAATCTAATGAAAAACCAATTAAAATACTACTTTCTAATACTGTCTTTAGAAGAAACATTTGAATCTGATTGAACCAATTAATCATCTGTTCTTTTATTGGTGTCTGGTGAAAGATGGGTCCCTGGTTGGATTAAGTATTATCCAGTTTGGGATCTTGAAGCTTCATACTTGGTTGGTCTAGTTGCCTCCCCCCCGCCCCGCTCCCCATCAAGATGAGTGGTGGGTGGCAGTTGCATCTTGGTAGTTGAACAGCCCACGTTACAAAGAACTGGGACCTGTACAGGGATGCTGAGCTCATAGTGGTACCAATTTTGCATGCCCCACTACCCTTGTCCCTAATTACACTTTGCCTTTAGCTACTCATTTATAATAAAGTGTCCTGGAACACTGAAGCATAACAAATGTGGGGAGAGATTCTGGCAAGAGTACAGACTGGCTCTCCATGGTATGTACAATACCACAGGGTAGCAGGTGAACCTGTTAGAAGGATGAAAAATCCAGCAGCGTCTCTGTCAGCCCTTCTGTCAAGAAAAGACAGTGGCTGCTCAAGGCGAAACAGATTAGTCATTTATATGAGTGCTCAAATGCAGTCTTCAGGTTTCAGATAATGGCACCAGAACCAGTTGCTCAGGCTGAAAACCTAGGAGTCATGACTCTTTTTTTTTTTTTTCTCTTTCATATACCACATCCAAATTGCTAATACATCCTCTCTTCTGTACCTCTGAAATCATCTTGACAGCAAGCACTGGCCTTTATCTCTGCATATCTTTTCATGGTCAGCAGCATCCTTTCATTCAAGGCCCTGGAACTACCTCATTGGTTACTCTGATTCATTCTTGTTCCCTTAAAATACATTTTCTTCATAGAAGCTGGTTATCTTCATGAAATGTAAATCCAATCAAGTGTCTTCTCTGCTTAAGACCCTTTAGTGAGCACCTAATGACTTTCAAATAAAATCCAGAATTCTCACCGTGATTTACAATGGTGATAATGGTGATAATCTCACTTGAGCCTCTTCACTGACCTCATCTTAGTCTCCAATTCCTGCCATATTCTAGGCATATAGGCTTATTATTTTCCATAAGTTTGGTCCCATCTTTGGGCCTTTGCACTCTCTATTCCTTCTACCTAGACCTTCTCACTTACAACTTTACTCAGAAATTGTCTCCTCATTCTAGACTTCACTAATGATTATATCTCAAGTACCTCTCCCTATATCCTACCTTTGCTCAGGGTAATTTTATATCATATTACCCTCTCATATTATCTTCACAGCATGTACCACTAGTTCAAATCAACTTATTAATTTGTTTACATGTATTTTCTATCTCTTCCTACCTAAAAAGTAGACTCCAAGAGACCAAAGCTTTGGTCCCCAAAGGATGGATCTGTTCTTGTCACCTAGTAGGCATCCAGAACACATTTGTTGAATGAATGAATGATTAAGAAGAGAACTACAGGCCCATGGTGGAGTTGCTTGTTTCTATGACAATAAACTAAGACTTAATTGCAGTTTCAACCTCTCCAGGGGTGGAACTTTAATCCAACTAATTTGGAATTTTGTGGTCAGCACCAATGAGGTAATCTGTCACATGGACCTTCTCCAACCCCACCAAACAGGAAGATGAGGTAATCTGCCTGATAAGACCTCCTGCCCTTCCCCCAAAGGAAGGTGAACTTGCTTGAAGCAATGCTGTCTTTTCTTTTGCTAATAAGTTCTTGAGCGACCTTGCTTCCAATAAAAATCTTCCATTTTGTACACCTCTTCAGAGCTCCCCTATACTTGTTAGATGGGATACTACCTGATTCATGAATTATTTAATTAATTAGATTTTAAATTTCCTCAGTTGAATTTTTTTAATAAAATCAACCAACCAATCAATGGACAAAAAGAAACCCTGCCATCTTTAATTTAGTAGGTCTAAAAAGTACCTTATTGTTTTTCTAGGAAATATGCATGGTGACGGGAGTAGCAGGGTGAAATTTGGGAAGCAAGTAGTGTAGGGTAAGATTTTCAGTGACAGATGGTATCATTCATATAATTTGATGTTAAGAGTGAATTTTCAGTCAAATTTCCCTAATAGAATAGAGCCTTTAATAGACCAATAGAAACAAGATTATGTATTTCTAGGATCAGGGCCTGATATGGGGAAAAAAATAATATAAATGTGTCCCTTTCTCCTCACTCTTGACTTAACCTCTCTTGACTGCACAGAAGAGGTATGGTGGGTGAATTTCCCAGGGAACAGATTCTGAGATGGAGACTAGCATGTGGGAAGTTTTTTAGGGAGTACTTTTGGGATCAACATCTGGGGAAGAAAAGGGAAGGGAAAACTGAACACAGGAAGAAATTTAGCTGTGATTCAGTCTCTCTGGAGGCTTCAGCCAATCCTAAAGGGAGTTCTGAAGCTTGAACCCCCTTCATTTGTCCCAGGTTGGATTGGGGAAACCCAGCCTTTATATTCCCATTAGGATCTGTTATTGGCTGTGAGCTGCTCTAGAAGGGGCAGAGCTTTCAGGCAGGCACCCTCTTGAACAGAGGTGATCCCACTAAGGGAATGAAGGATGCAGGGCTCTAGCCAGCTGCACTGCCCAAGATAGTGGGATAGTAAGACAGTCATCCTCAAAGGGGAATCTAGGTTATGTATCACAGCATCCACCACAGACCCCAAGACTGAGAAAAACTGAAGTTAACCCTCTTTTGCCTCCTACATGAAGAACTTGTGCTCCCTACTTTGAACTAATAAAACAGAGAGGGCACTCTGGGAAGTCCTTAGGCACAGCATTCAGCATCTGCTTTTAAAAGAGAGGCTTTACTATTGTTCCTGGGTTTTTTGTTTTCATTTTTCTTTCTTTTAGTTTGTTTATTTCCCACTTAGGGAATGGAAAGTCTTTCCTCTTTGCTCAATGTCAGACTAGCTAAGCTCTCTTCAACCTGATCTTGCCTTTACAATGGAGCCTCCTCATTTAAGTGACTCTCATCAATCCATATAAGGGTAGGTTACTCCAGGTTACAGGACACAAAAGTGTGCATCTAGAAGAATTACATTCTCTGACCCAAAACTAGTTTTAGAGTTGACCTGAGAAAAATCTATGATGAGTGTACTTATAAAGTTCAGAAAAGAAGTAATAAGTATGCCAAACTGTCTTACTCATGTCCTTTTTGTTTGTTTTTAATTCATTCTAATGTCCCTGATGTTAACAATTTCTATTTCTTTGGACCTCAAACTCTAATGTGCCTTAAGATAAGCTGGTGTGCTTCTGAATGATTGCTGGGCTCCATCCCTGCAGACTCAGAAGATCCAAGTGGAATCCAGGAATCTGGATTTTTAAAAAAAGCATTCCAGATGATTTCTGATGTAGGTGGCTCAGACACCACACTTTTAGAACCACTAATTCATTCATGGCAAACACAATTTAACTAAGAAAACAACACTCCCTGTGACTGATTCTTATGAGCTATACAAAATAATGTAATTTGAGCAAGAGCTTAAAGACAGGCTGTTGCTTTGCACAATTCCAGGGAACTCCATTCACACAAAACAAAATAAGATTACACTCTAAAGGTTCTAATCATATTGCACTGTCCTCTCTGTGAGTGATGTTCCCAGACTGGTATGAGAGATGGTTTGTTAAAGAAAACCCAAACATCTCAGTCTAGGTGAGATGTAGCTGCTCCAAACTTTGGATTCCTTTTATGTAGAAACTGGTAATGATAGTTCTCACTCATCAGTTTTACAAGACTTTGTCCAGTCATGTGTGCTTTCATCCATTCCCAGATACTGTTCAGAGACAAAAAGTCTCTTACTCCCACTCCATCCACTCCATGTTACCCAAAACGCAAATACCAAATTTCTCTCCAAAGCTACTTTGAACACCTGCTGCCATCTCTTTTCTGTGATATTGAACCTCCCATTTATTGGAGGCAAGAAACATTCCTCAGTATTGTCTTTCTCCTAAATCACCCATCAAACTTTTCTCAGTTAGGTAGTGTGTCCACTAATTGGTAAACCTAGCTTCTTTGATGGGTCAGACTCTTCTCTTTTGAATATTTTTAAAACCACCAAACAAAACAACATGTTATGAAAAAATTTATACAGATTTACCATAATTACAATGTGCCTAACCTAAAGAAGCCATTTCCTGCCAGGGGTTAGGTCAGGAAAGGACCCACATTCACATTTGCTATCAAAAACTCCATTCCAAAGAGCAGCTATGTATATTAATCCCTCTTTAGGTCACACAAAGAGACTTTGTATTTGCATAAGCAGACTTTTGGAAGATATGATTGTGTGCTTGAAATATACCAGATACTGTACCAGATAGGCTACCTATATTAACTAATTTAATCCTCATTAAAAACCCAAGGGTTTTAAATGTGAAGTAGTATTAGTCTCCCTATCTTATGGATGAGGAAGCTGAGAAACAGTTACTTTCTGAAAATCACATACCGAGAATTGTCCGAACCAAGCCTTGTGCCCAGGTTTAGTGATTCTAGAATCACATCTAAACACAAACGTATCCTTCCTAGAACAAGCTTATGTTATGAAGTTTTACAGGTATCACAAGGTCTCACCTGCTAAGGTATCTTTCCCCAGTCTTGCTACCTTAAATTCCTATTAGTAGATATTTAAATGGAGACCATAGTTCTAAAAAAATCATCATTAAAGCAAGAATATAGCCGGAAACAACAGGCTTTCCCCCTCCCGCTCCCGGTTACACACACATGCCACTAGAAAACATTCCTAGAATATTTTAGGAGATAAATCCATTCTAAACCTGAAATGCAGAGACCCAGAGGCCCCTGGGGGAAGAGGACTTAGGACTGGAAATTCTGATGAGGGAATGAAAGCGAAGTTCTGAAGGATTAAATCATGGTAAATTTCATTGTACCTCTCTGAGCTATGATTAGCAGACATGCATTAAGAAGCAGAATTAAAGAGAAGGGGTAGATAAAGTCAGGAGATATGCTGCCCAGGACAGATTTGGCTAACTTTACCATTACGCTTCGTTCTTCATAGTCTTCCAGTTTGATGTTCCGAAATGGACTTGCTGTGCTCAGCTTCGAGCTTTCCGACGAATGGTCAGTGAGCCTTTTCCTCCAGATGTGACAGTTAAGTGCTTATTGATCACTCAAAATAAGTTGCTACCATCTGGCTCACACTGCTACCTTATCACACCTCATCCTCTCTCCTGCTTATTCTTCAAAACCCACATCGTTACCCGAAATCATGTCCTATTATATTATATTTTGCTATGTTATATTATTCACTTGCTTATCATCTGTCTCTCCATCTAAATAGTAATGAGGCGTAATTCTGTCAATCCCATTCACTCCTGCATTAATAACATCTAAAATAGTTCCTGAAATATAGTAGGTACATAACAGGTATTTCTTAGATGAATGAATTGATTGCGGTATAGACTGGTATAGGAGGTAGTGAGTGCCTAGATATATAACATTATTTAATGTTTACTATTTCCCAGGCCTGTTCTGAGCACTGCACATCCATTCACTCCTCTAATATTCATCATATTTCTGTGAGGTAGATACTATTATTTCCTCATTTTATAGTTAACAAAAGTGAGGCACAGATTAGGTAATTAGCTCAATGTCATGTCTAGCAAGTTGCAGAGCCATGTTGGATCCAAGATTGTCTACTTTCAGGTTTCTCTTAAACACCACACTAAAATACCAGTTTGTTTGGGAAAAGAAGTCTGCCCATATGGAAAATAAAGTTCATGGGAATAACAAATAAGAATATAATCAATAAGTTTTCAAAGAGCCAAAAGGAGAGAAGGCTTCCAGAGGACTGAGGTGGTCAAGGAAGTTCTCACGGGTAAACTGAAATTTGGACTGGTTCTTGAATAATGGTTTGGCTGGCAATTAAGGACTCTTATCACTGAAGTCCCAGTGATTACCACAAAAAAAAAAAAAAAAAAAAAAAGCCTGTTCCATAAGATGTAAAGGACCCATGATTACATGACACAAAGACATTTTTTTCGAAGGTTCCATTTGTCTTGGCTTTAAAACATTTACTGATGCTCCTCCAGGAGTCAGGAATCCCTCCTAAAGAAAGCAAGACAGTCAAGAAACACTCACCCTCCTTCCCCCACTCTGTCTTCAATTACTGCAATGAGAATTGGTATAATTATTACCAAAATGTTTAGAAAGTTAGAGTTTTGTTAATAAGAACTCCTCTGCACCAGTTGGTGATTTCCCATGTGAAGTAAAAATCTAAATACATGATTCACCACTGATTGCAGTGATGAATATTGGATGTCAAAAGATTGGCATTGTTGTCAATGAGAAATGAAGTTGTTCATTCTCTTCTGGTGAGGATCTAAGAAGGAGCCCTAAGCACTACAGAGTTCTAGCAAGGTAGGAATGTGTTAGAAAACAACTTGCAAGACATAGCTCCCATTTTTGACTTCCGCATCCAAGACTAGACCACAAGATTCCATTGGTGGTGCTTTCAATTCCTTCTATTCATCAAGGCAGCAGGATACATGATTCAATGAGCTAAGAATTAGAATCCTTTCTCTTGAAAATTGGTTTTTGAAAGTGCCTGGTGGGTATGACTAAGAGGTTTTGTGCACTGGGGTTTCAGTTGATGTTTGTTTTTTTTCTTCTTATGACTTAAAGGAAAAAAAACAGAATCTAAAATTAGCACTTGTGTTTTTCAACTGGGAATTTTGTAAACACACCAGCAATGGTGTGTGTGTGTTTTGCAATAAGCAATATTATAATTTCTTGACATTGTTGCCTTTTCTGGACATATATAGAGAGGTTTTAAAGGTTTCTTCAGAGAGAGAGAAAGAAAAAGGAAGGAAGAAAAAAAAATGGCTGTCTTCCAAATAACCATCTGTTTCCAATTGCAGATTCAAAAGCAGAAGACAAGACTTAACTCAAGCTATACAGACTTTTGTGGGAGTTTTAGAGCTAGGGAGGTAGGTCCTTTTAAATTTACTTATTAGAATTTCAGTGTTACCCTGTAACACACTACTGGGAGGAAGATAAGGCATTCAGTGAATATTCATTGAGTATCATCTATGTGTAAGAAACTGGATGGGGGAGGGTACAAAGAGGCTTAGGACATAGTTGGGGATAAAAGATATGAGAGAAAGCAAAAATCCAATATATAATGGTAAATATATTCAACCAGGACTTCTCCAGGTGGTCAAAGAGTATGAAACAGACCTGGTTAAAGAAGGATTTATAGAAGAGGTAAATTTAAGTTGATCTTGAAGATGGACCATGAGACATTCCAAGTGAAAGGAACTATAGAGCCAAAGACATAATGATGGGAACTATGCAAAGCATATTCAAGCATGTTGACTGTGTCTGTGTAGACTGAACTGAGTTTGTATGGAGTAGGGGAAGACAATGGAAGAAAAAATAGAAAAGTAAGTGAAAGATTATTGCAAACTTGAATTACAGGCTTGATATACTGTTGTCATCACTGTTGTTTAAATATTATTTAATCCAAACAATTCCATGAGTTGATTATTAATTATTGGCTTCATTTTGCCTGAGGTGAGGAAACTCAAGTTCACAGGAGGTAAGTAATTGTCGAAAGTCAACCAGCAAATATTTGGTGAAGTCAGACTTGAACTGAGTTCTGTTTGATTCCAAAGCCTCCTAACCGCTTTAGCTACAGTGGTTGAACAGACTTGAGTGATAACGGCTGTCAACCAGTTGGTGAAACATTCCAGAAGGGATAGTGGTATTTTATGTTAGGATCAGGAAATCAGAGACCAAGACTTAAGGGGACCTGCCATGGGGCATGGTAGAAGTAGCAAGACCAAAATGAGCTACGGTGCTCTGGATAAAGTCTCAAGAGAGACCTCACCACTGAAGGTAGACTTTCTAGCTTAGACTTGGACAATTCTCTTTCTATAGGAAGAAGTCTGGAAGACATTTACTAAAAAGCAGATATAGGGTGGGGAGTCAGAGTACTTAAGGCTATTTGGACCCATAGCAACCCCAACATTTCCTATCAGAGTAACTGTACTGCTCCTTGCAGTAGGTAAGGATTTCTAAGACCCAGATCCTTAAGTAAAATCCAGTTAATAAATGCCCTGAGGCTCTGTGATTCACCAAAATGACAGGAACTAGGGTCTCAGAAGCCACTTTGTTTGCAAGTAATAGGTACCTAATGGTAAAAATGACTTCCTGTTTCATGTTACTGAAAAAACAAAGAGCTGAACTGATTTCAAGTATAGCAAGACCTGGGTGCTCAAAAAATACATACAGTTTATCTTTCTCCACATCTCAGCTTTGTTATCCTCAATATTTGTTTCATTCTCAGGTCATTTATCTGAGTGGTGGTAACCATGAGTAACTGTAGCTCCAGGCTTGCATCTTTCAGTTCACATACTCAATGGAATGAGGGTAGTGTGACTTAAGGAGTGCTCCTTTCTCCAGGTCTTAATGATCTAGCTTGAGTCACATGTGCATTCCCACACCCAGTTACAATGGCCAGAAAATGTCATGTTCTGATTGGCTAGTTCCAGGTCACAAGACTCCCCCACACAGCAAGGAAATAGACCCAGCTGCACCCAGACCGCCTGGTAGGAGAGTGAGAAATGGATGGTTCTACAGAGAAAATTGGGTTGCTATTATTCAAAAAAGAACAATGGTTGCTAGGCAGCTGTCCTTGTAATGTTGAAGGCACTACTGATAGGAGGAATGGAGGCGGGGCAAAGGGAATAAAAGAAAAAGAGCCATCTTCCACTACAATGAAGTACAGTGGCTTCTAGATTTCTCCACTATCTATGGGACGTCTGCATCTCTCATCTCTCACAACTTTCCCACTACACCCTTTGCTCTAGACCTGCCAAACCAGCTGGGCTCCATCATCCATCACGCACCCAGGCCTTTGTATGGGCTGTTCCTCTGTCTGGAATGTAGACCCACCCTAACCCAACATCCACCTGAGAAATTCGTACTTTCACATGCTTGAGCAGACCTCCTTGCTAAACATCAGACATTCTTTTCTGTCTTTCCTCACAGCAATTCAGCATTTTTTAAATTTGACAATCACCATTACTTTTTATAGGTTTTCCTCGGGAGTGGTGACATGTAGTAGGTCACCTTGACAATTCCTAATAGTATGTTGAATAAACTGTTTACTGATTGTTGTCTGTAAGGGGGCAAGAGGAACATAGTTCTTTCTTTATAGATGATATATTGTAGATCCTACACATAGGATATACATACTTGTATGAATTAATATAAGTTCTTTGCAAAGTCATGTAACAAGGTCCGTGGCCTCATTTTCTACTGAGTTTTCTCAGAAGACCAACTGTCCTCCTCACAGAATATAAGTATTAAGAAGATATTGAGATAGAAAATCTTCTAAAATTTTTAAAAAGATTAATTTAGATCCTCCCTTTACCGCTGTGGCTCAGAGCTAAATAAGACTCTGAAATCCCTCGTGGCTATATGTGAGGTGGCCTGATCCTCCCCACAGAGGCTTCCCAATCAACATCATGATTTGGGAGACTGTTAGGACAGGATTCAAAAGATGGCAGAATGTCCAAGGTTCCAGGCCTGTCAGCATGCAGTTTTGATAATAGTCACCATCTACCTTTAGGTAACTCAGCTTGTTCTACATGAGGAGTTCCAAGGAAGCATTCTTGGAACTAATATTCTTGCCCTCATTTTTCAAAATGTGGCATATTTAGGACAGGAATAGTCAGACACTTTATAATGGTGCTTCCCAAGAGGCCACTGACAAACTCACAAGCCTTAGCTTTTCACCAAGGCAGAACTCTCGCCTTTTGTAAGTTGCAAGAACTGTGACAGCAAGCTTGCCAAGCTTCCAGAATGCAGCAAGTCCTGCCCAACCAGACTGTCAGAGAGTGAGGTGATTTATAAACCAGAGTCTGAGGGTACCAAAAATAATAAAAGATGGAAAAGCCCTGAAGGGGACAGCTAAGAATAGTTTTTTTTCTTCGCCATTCTGCAATGCTCTGGGCAATCTTGGTAAATAGGCTGCTTGCATCAGTTCTTGGGGAAGCCCATTGCACAGTCACAGCAGACATTAATAATCAATCAGGGTATTCTTTCTCTCAGGAGAGCTGGGTCTCATCATCCTTCTCATTACAGCCAAATATGTAGAAGAGGCACATGAAATGAAACTTGTTCTTCTCTTCTATACTTCTATACTCTTCTATGGCTTCCCACTGAGTTCTAGTACCATCTTTTCCTATTCTAGCCAAATCTCACTGATTCTCTATTATTTCACTTCCTGAATTCTATTGAGACTCTTCAGCATTCCACTCAATGGAGCATTTATTTGTTCTCTATTTGTCCTAAAACTTTCCAGTTACATTGTAAGGATCTTAATGGGCTCCTCTGTATCCATCACAGCCATAATGCCAATCAGAGTAAATACTCACAAATAACTTACTGATTGGTTAATGAGTTTTGGACAAATGCTTTAGCTGCTGAGTATGGAGAAAGGAACTAACAATTATTTAGCAATAGCTGTGTGTCAGGCACTGTGCCAAGTGCTTTACTTACATTAACCTAATTTAATTCTCACTGCAGAACTTTGAAGGAGGAGTACACCCCATTTTGTAGGTTAAGAAACTGAAGTTCAGAGAAGTTATAAAACTTCTTAGTAATAAATATATCCAGAAGAATTAATAGTTTCAAGCAATGAGAATGCTTTAAGAAGTTCCACAGAAGAAACCAAGATATACAAGACACCATGTTTTCTGAATTTGTGTATTTGATATACTATCTACATGTGTATATATACCACATTTCCTTTTTCTATTTTTCTATCAATGGATGCTTAAGTTATTTTCATTTGTGGAATATGCACTTTTAAATTCTTATCATTCTTACTGCTGATGATTAAACTTGTGCATTTTTGTATGTTTACATTAAAAAAATAAAGATGAATAATGCACTGTTCTCAGTCTCAACAAACTCAAGATTCACTGGATGGAACCAAAACATAAAACAGATAATTATGTTATATAAGAGAGGGGAAGGATAAATTAGTGAAAACTTTATTAAAGGACCTCAAAGAAAGAAAACCTAATCCAGTCTGGGGAGTCTGGAAGTTTTCTTGGAGGAATTGAAACTGAGTTTGTCTTGCCACTATTGCTTCACCAATACTTAGAATAATGCCTCATGCCTCAGATGAACTTGGCCAGCATTCGTGGAAAAAATGAGTGAGTACATGAATGACCGAGCTCTCAACATTACAGATGCTTAGGAGTTAGGTGGACAAATGGGAAAATCTTGGGAGGGGGCTCACGGAGGGAAAGTAGAGCATAGGAAATATCATTCTAAGCAAAAGTAATGGCACACTGCAAAAGTAATGGCACCCAGAAAGGAAACCAGATAGCTTGGGTGGAGTATAACTAGTCTGACATTGCTGGAGTATAAAATATACAGATGGGAATGAATCAAGATGGAACTACAGAAATAAACTGGAGCCACATTCAGGGGTAATATTGGAAATAGTTAACAACTGGTATAGTATGGGCACCAAGCTGTGAGAATAGATGCTGATCCAGAAGGCACCTTGACCTGCCAAGCTTTACCCCTTTAGATGCTTGATTTTGGAATAAAGCCCAAGAAGCTTGAAGGTGGAGCTGGGTTGGATGGAGCAGGATCTTGAGCTCAAGAAGAGGAGTTGGACAGGAACCTAGACAGTTCATCTAGAGTAACCAGAGAGTTGGTATATATGCCAAAAGGGAGATGTGGTCTGGAGCTTATGGAAATTCTTTTCTAATTGCTTCTCTTTTGCCAGTGAAACATGAAGCCAGGTCATCAGCTGAGAGTGAGGAGGGGGGAAAGTGGCTGGAAGTTTGTGGAGAGGTGGAAGGGCATGGAACAGTCATGTGTAAGAAAGGGAGAGTGAATCAAGTAGGGCTTGCAGGGTTGCTGGGCAACACTAAGAACTCATTTGAGGTTAATGCTCATGAGACTAAAGTGAAGTTTATTCCTATGATTCTGTGTTTTTCTATGGCAGTGCTTAGCTCTATGAATGCTGGTGTGAAAAAGTAGAGTGTTGGATTTAAACTAAATTGTGTTTTTTCCAAGTAAGTATGAACAAAAGTTGAAGCCCATCATAAAATTATCTATAGTGTTTCAGTACTCTGTATTATAAAAAAACAAAACAAAACAAAACAAAAACTGGGTAGAGGGTTTCTCATCCTAGCTCTCATCATGGGTGTATGTATATATATCATTATATACATCATGACTTCTAGAAGCAGAGCAAGTGAGCTGTTTTGAATCAATTTCACATGTATATCCCTGAAATCTTGCTCCTCCCCTTCACACTAAAGTTTTTGCAAATCTTGTCTGCATCAACTGGCTTCATTTCCCCATTTCCCACTGAGTTTCCACCCTACCGGATGTTCTCTGGGTATTCTTGCCAATCTTGTGAATTCTTTTCCACTGGTTCATCTCCACATCTTTTGCTCCCCTCTCCATTACCCCTGGGCTACCCTCTACCCCTATGGTGTCAGAGTCTTCCACAGGGTCATGGGTTGGGAGTGTACCTTTACATTTAAAGCTTATATACATCATGACTTCTAGAAGCAGAGCAAGTGAGCTGTTTTCTTGGGAAGTTTAGGTAGTTGGGACATATCAAAGGGAATTTGAAATGCTTTATGTGGTTTGAAAATTCTTGGGCAAAACTGCTTTCCTGTTGCCTTTGGAAACTACAGTCCAGAATTGGAAAGGAGGTAAACAACAGGAACTCCCTCAGCATTTGGTTTGCTTCCCATTTATACTTAGCTAATTGTCTCGTGCCAATAAGAGAGCATGTTTCTCTATAATCCTTTTTCCCCTGCTAGGGCTTGCTGCAACCCTGGGACACTTGGAAGATGGAAGCCCAATCAGTTCACTTTCAGTTTACATACAAATAGAGCCAGGTGCATTCTGCCATGCAATCCAATGAATGAACTTTCTCATCTGCTTCCCTACCATCTCTTTTCCATTGTGCCTAGAATGGATGGAATTCAGTTAGTATGTTATTAAGCCATCATCCAAGGCTAACAATATTGAAAATTTCAAAGTGGGGGTTGGTGGTCACGGATTTAAAGTAGGGTTGGTGGTGATGTACTGTGTTCCCACATCCCAACCTCCAATGTGCATGAGTCACAACCTTCTGACAAACTTCTCCCTTCCTTTTATATCCCCTCAGCAGGCCCTTGGGCTACCATTTCCTCTATTCCTCTCAATTGGCTTCTTCTCTCCTGTCTGCTTTCTTTATTCCAAGAATTTGCTCACTTGCCACTGTCTCTTCTGTTGTTTCTGCCCCTGTGGATTAATACCTCTTTCTATTTCTTTAACTATCATTTGTAGCAGGAGTTGACAAAGGAGAGGAGGAAAAACCAGTAGCATCAGTCAATAATTTTTATCCAAAACGCTTAATTATTTTTTTTATTTATGTTTTGGCCACTAAATTCCTTCAGGGCAGAACTGAGTTGTTTAAGTTTTGTCCCAGCTACCTTGCATAAGCCCTGGCATTTTTAGTAATTCTTACTGAAAGAAAAAAAATACATAGAAAGAATTCCTCTAAGAGTCCTTTTGCTAAGCTAATACCTAGAAAAGGATATAAGCTGTATATAAAACCTCAGATAGATAATGATGACAGAGCAGATAATGATGTTAGGAATTAGATCAAATATGCTTTCAGATTTTCAGGAAAGTCAAAATGCTTTTTTCTAAATTGTATTTTCAGAGGTTGGATCCTTGTCTTTGACTCATATGTTATCAGGTCTCCAAGAAACATTTTCCCATTGCCCAAGTGTGGGGGCATGTTTACATGCAACAAACAGTGGCCTCTCACTGCCCTTCTACTGCTACCAACAACTCCTACTATAGTTGCATCTTCTCTGAGTTGTTCTCTGAAGGGTGGAGGTTGCGGGTGCCTGCCAGCCTGAACTCCTGGCTCAGGCAGTTGAGTAGGAGAAGAGGTGGGTGGCTCAGTAATTTATTTTTGCATGCCTGATTTAAACCATCCCCTTCTCACCAAATGGGAGCTTTCAGCTATTAGAGAAGACGTGAGGCCCCTTTTGTCTCTCCGCCTTTCAAGCTGCAAGGATGCCTTTCACCAGATCAAAAGATTAAGGCTCCTTCCAGAATTCCAAACCAGCTGGTTCTGAGAATTTAAAATGTGCCTGAAAAAAGCATCTGTTCTTTCCATGTTACTTCTATCTTCCCCTTATAATAAACACCTATTCATTTACGTCTGCTAAGGCTAATAAGTGGAGGAGAATCTACAGTTTATAAATCCAAAAGCAGAACCTCTACCACACATGTATTATTTTCCTAATTTTGCTTGTTCCATAAAGACTCTAAAATAAGGCTTTCAATCCCTGCTTTTGACAGGCCGCCAGCCTGACATACTCAATGTTGACTGCAGCTATCTTTCTCAGGGTAGAACATGGCATTTGCACAAAAACTTGGCTTATATATTTTGAGAAACTTAAAGCCTTGAGAGGCTTTCTTGAACTGGTGTTTTGAAACTTCCTAATGCCCCAATTAAAAAGGCTTGCAGTTTTCTCCGAGTTTCACAGAGCAGCCTGGCGTAATCTGGATTGGGACGGTTCCAGGAGAGGAGGTCAAAAAAAGTGCAGATTCATACATAATGTATGTAGCATTTTAATAAGCATCCTTTCATACAACAGCTTCTCTTCATGGCTTCCCATAAAACTTCACAAGCCACAGGCACGATGACTATTATTTTATAAAAGAGTAACAGAAGGAAATGTTCAACCTCTTGCTATCTAAGTTGCTCCAGGAATTAAAATGTCTTTACACAGATGCCTCACAACAAAAAATTTGTACTCTATGGCAGTAATTCTCACCAAAATCGGATAAATTCAAGCTATATCAATTTATATCAAGCTTGAAAGTTTCAATGCTTCTTTATAATGTGAATATAGGTTAATGTCCAAGGGCAAAGGGGGCTTGAGCAACTACCTCTTAACCTTAGAGAAAGAATAGGCAAAAAGACATAATTTAAGAAAAATAAACTAGGAAAAGTATTTTCTAAGTTTATTTTGTTCTATTTTTATTTAATAGGAATAGGGCATGTAGGTTTTGAATGGGACCTTAAAGAATATGTAAGATAGTCTCTGTAAGAGTCTCTGCTTGGTGGCGTGGCATACATTCTTGATTGTTTACCCAAGAACCATTCCCATACATTCTTTCTCATTTTTAGGAAGCCTTGGGAATACATCTCTGAGCACCAAGGATTGCCATATTGGGCCATGATAGAAAATGGCACAACACTTAGAGCTAGATACAATACTGAGTGAGATTTTGATTTGCTCCCCTTTGGATAATGAGTAAATGCATTTCTCACTCAAGCTAGTCTACTCCATACTTGTCCAAATCTGGATGTTAGGAAATATTTCCTATATAAACAATTGAGTATTAGTCATAAACCTTTCTGTTGTAAGTCACAGCTCCCCAGCTCAAATTATTTTGTTTTTTAAGAATGGATTAATCAAAAAGTCCCCCAGAGTTGTTTAGGCATAGCTGAGTCCAAAGGTTCCAAGGTCCTTTGGAAAGTACTGGAGCTGATGTGTCTCTCATAGGCATCTGTTGCACAGTCACTGTGGCTGTGAGCATGGAGAATTCTGGTCCATCAGTCCCAAGCCAAACATCCATCCCTAGGGACTGAGGAGAGTGGGTGGAAGAAGAAGAATCAGTCCCCCTTGAACCTCACGGGCTGAACATACTTTCTCTGCCATAGGAAACAGTTACAGCTAGTTCCTACATCTTGCTGTAAATTAAGATTTTTCAACTGACAAACATTCTTTTAGGGCAGGGCCAGATGTGGCTTCTCATGGGCTTATAAGTCATCACTAAGTAATATATTAAAGCATTCCCCCTCAAAAAAATTTTTAAAAGAGTGTGCAATATAGAGGGGGGAAATAGGATAATCACAATTCAAATTCCTAGTTGGAAAAGGAGAGAAATTAAGACAATATGCAAGAGTTACTAGTCCCCAGTATGTCCCACAGAGACAGAAGTAGCAAGGAATTCCTGCATGCAGTGACATAAGAGAGTGAAATCTTGGACAGCCATCTTAGCTGGTACCACGTTCTGCTCCAGGGAGTTCTTTCCTATTCTTTGTCCTCTGTGGCCACATCTGAGAATTGTGTTATATGATTCATCTTTGGGGAGCTCCCCTGCATCTATTAAATCTAACAGATTTAATAGTTCATAGTCAAGATCTTTAATTTCTTTTCATAGTTCTTTTCTTTTCTTGCTTAAATATAGAAACTTATTTTTTTCCAAAATGCATTTCATGAAATTGGGTTCATTGTTTTCACTTGTTAAAATCCTTCTGTGTCTGGATACTGTCCCTACACGTTTTAGCTTCCCCTCCAGTTCTGTGCCTAGGATGCAAGACTATCACTTTAATAATTATGAGTATAAATAAGGTTTCAAAAGCCTATAGGTACATGTTATCCTAACTTTAAAAAAGAGGAGGATAATCTCAGAAAACATCAGCCACTGAGACTGCTACTAATTCCTGGCAAAATTCTAAAACAAACTATTAAATAGATGTTGTGATAGCATGCAGAAAAGAAAGTGCTGATTGCTTAAAAACAGCATACGCCTACTAGGAAAAAATATACCACATTAATGCAATTTCTTCCCATCATGGTGTTGCTTGATCAGGAGAGTGAAGGAGTGCTGTAGACATATGCTATGTGAATTTCAGCAGGGAATTTAACAAATTCAGTCCCTGCAAATGAGATGGATTGAAATACAAGAGAAAAGCCATCCCAACCATGGGTATATGGTATAGCTGAAAGAGCATGAGCCAGGGTTTTTGTCAAAAAGATGCTATTGAAGTCCCTTCCATGTTCAAACACTGCAAAGAAAGATAAAATATGGGATGGAAGGTAAAAGGTGGCCTTGTTCAAAAACAAGATAACCTCTCTGTCCACCAAAGAAAGCATAGAAATGTTCAATGCCAAATGTGGTCCAGCGGCCAGAACTCCAAAAACAGGCAGAAAATTTTGCATCCTACAGGGTGAAGGGACCCCAAAACAGTCTAACCATACATTTGGATGGGCCATATTTGATCATTATTTGAAAGGGCTGGATTTATAGTTTCTCTTAAAAGAAAAAGAAGAAGTTTGGACAATGATAAGCCTATAACGATAACCTACTAGAAATATGTATAAGCTGTTTGTTTTGGATGGGGTTTACTCCTCCCATCTGCATCGTTTTTTATGTAACTTACCTGACATCTATAACCTTTTGAGTTTGATATCTCCACCAAGTGCAAAAGAGAAAACAAATAAATTTTATTAGTCTAGAACTTAAAGCACAGATCTGGAAGTAGCTGATCAGGACCCTGCATCCACGGGACACTTACTTGACTTGGAATAGACTTGGGCAAAGTCTTCTTTAGGAAACACTATGAATGTCAACTACCACTTCTCATGTTGAAGCAACAGGTATAAATGGGGCAGAGCAGTAAAGACCTGTCTCTTATGTGCCTGTTCCAGTGTCTATTGTGGTTTTTCTGGGTAATTCCTGATCATCAGGGCGTACAATGGAACCTTACCATATATGAGAAAACAATGAATAAATTTTAGGATATGCATTCTCTTTCATAATCACATTCCCCAGTGAATTGTCATTGAAGGCCTGAATATCCCTCCAAAGTTCAGTAGAACTCTGCCTGGATTCTGCAGTAAAGAGAATTGCATGGTAAGCTGAGAATTCTATGACAGTGTGACATGCTTTGCACACTCTTAGCACACACGTGCGGTCCACAGACAACCCCAGAAAATTATTTAAATGAACACCAACCAGTGTTGTGTTCATTTAACAAAAACCTGGTTTGATTGCTTATACATACATTTCCCATCAGGGTGCAATTTTCAATTTGCTGCAGTAGAAGGGAGCTGTCTGTTGAATGCCAGGGTGTGGGAAAGACCAAACAATTTTGCTGTTTTGCAGCAGGAACTCACCAGGGAAAACTGACACCCTCCAAAACACACTCACCTCCTTCTTTCCTAAGCCAGAGAAAATGACCTCTGGTCTCTCCCTGTGAAATTCCATGCAAGAAAGTGAAGGGAAGAAAGAGATCCATGACCACAAGGAAAAATAAGTGATTTGAATGTGGATCATATAATACACTCTTTCCTTCCCCCTTTCCTCCAATTTCAACCCCCTTTTCTCTTCCTTTTCCAGCAAAATATTTGAAACTAGAAGGCTTCCATGCAGACTGACTGAGTAAAGACTTCTACGAGAAAGTTTTCTTCCCAATTTCTTCAACATTTTTCTGATGGTATCTCCTTGCTCACAATTTATTGGTCCTTGAATGAACACCTGACCCAAATTAGCTAATGAATCTTTTCCCTGCGCTTTTGGCCTTGAGGTGGTAGAACAGTCTGGCAGTTCTCCTGAGAGGTAGAAACTGTATAAAACTGTAAGTATCAATCCCACTCTGTCTCACGTTTTCAGCTAAACTAATTTGCAGTGACACAGAATAAGGTGCTTGTGAGGAAAGAAGCCCAGGTAAGAGTTGGAGAGAGAGGGAGAGAAAGCAGGCTGGAGAGCTGGAGAGAAGGAGAGAGTTCTGACATTGCCTGTGTCTCTAGGGTCTAGTCGTTTCCTTGTCCGGTAGCATCCCTATCTTTCCTATAATTTGGTTGTTATACAACCTCTTTGATTTAATGAACAAAATAAATTTCCTTTAAAAAAAATGTCTTCAAGAGTTAGTGCTATCATTGCAACCAAAGGGATCAACTAATATAGCATTAAAAATCTTCCAGCAGGCAAATGCTTTTTACCTATGATGAGATTATTCTAAGATGCGATATTCAGTTCCATTAAGTGGGCTGGCTTCCCAGTACCACACCTAGATGTCAGTGCCCTTCTTGACTGTGGAAAGGTCACATCCTACAAATGTTCCAAGCAGAACACCTCTCCTAGAGGAGATAATATCAGGTTACCACCCATGTGCCACAAGTCATCTACTCTTCGGCTCTCTTCAATGGTCACATGTCTCCCAACCTAAAATCCATCTTGGCCATACTCAAAGCTGCAGAGGTAGGCAACTGAATTAGCTAGAATTTCAGACCCCATATGTTGGCCTGAGAGAACAAAAAGTCTTGGTTAAACCACTTGCAGTGGTTTAGAGTCAGAGGCCATGGGAAAGGGCACCCCCAGGAAAATAGCATCAGAATCTCTGTCTAAAGATGCAATTGGGATGGATAAGAAACATCCATTTAGATTTATTCAGCCTTTCCAAAGCTCACACTACTCCTTTCTCAAAATGAAGACCTAATTCTGTCTACAGCTTACACCTTACTACTATGAGCCCATTGATTCCTAAAGACAGAAAGAAATCATACCTATATATGGTGTCTTCAATGAGAAAATGCATGCAAAGCCACTTAGGGAGCCACTGGCCTTAGCAAGCAGGGTGCTTGCTAAGGCCAGCTAAACAGTACTTCTCCATTTAGGTGGTACAATCAACTATAAGATGTTTGAAATAAATTATTACTACTAATAAAGTACTGAAATTTGAACAGTGTGATTTTAGAAAATATAGCAGACTCATGGATATCTGTTACATCATTCTTCTATACTTTCTTGAAGGGAAGAAAAATGTCAAGGTATTACATTTAATTAAAACACTAGAAATTGGATATAAGCTTAGGTAAGTCTAAGACATAACCCTATGAGAAGTCTCATATATAATACCATCAGTCATGTCTGTGAGGAGGGGAAAAAAGCTGAGAAATGTATGCTAAAAGAGGTACAGGTCATTGAATGATTATGCACAAAGATGAATATCACATTTATAATGGTGAAAATCTGAAATTGATCTACATACACTACATTTTGTAGTGTATTTCTCACCTACACTACATTATTTGGATGCATGTTTACTACTGTGATTAAAATCCATGTCCTCTGAGGGAGAGGAGATGCAACATGGGGGGTTAAGGGGGTAGGAGAAGAGTAAATGAAACAAGATGGGATTGGGAGGGAGACAAACCATAAGTGACTCTTAATCTCACAAAACAAACTGAGGGTTGATGGGGGGAGGGGGGTTGGGAGAGGGGGGGTGGGATTATGGACATTAGGGAGGGTATGTGCTATGGTGAGTGTTGTGAAGTGTGTAAACCTGGCGATTCACAGAACTGTACCCCTGGGGATAAAAATATATTATATGTTTATAAAAAATAAAATTAAAAAAAATCCATGTCCTCAAACACTAGTGGCATGGGAAAATGCTTATGATATGATTTCAGTAAAAAAGGCATATTTTTTTAAAGTCTTCATTTTGGAATCAAAGAGAGAAAAAGAGGGGTGCCTGGGTGGCTCAGTCAGGTGAGCACCTGTCTTTGGCTCAGGTCATGATTTCAGGGTCCTGGGATCGAGCCCCACGATGGGCTCTCTGCTCAGCAGCATGTCTGGGTCTCCCTTTCCCTTTGTGATCTCTCTCACTCTCACTTTGTCTCAAGTAAATAAATAAAATCTTTTTTAAAAAAGAGAAAGAAAAGCAAATTAAAAATTTGCATAATTTTAACAATGTCAGGAGGTGGGATTGTGTGAGATTTTTGTTTTGACCTTTCAACTTTTCTGTATATTCCACATTTACTCTGATGAGCATGCACAAAGTACCTTTTTAACTGGTTTTGATGGGAATTGTTTGAGAAAATAAAAAGAACCCTGAGGTCAAATGAACAACGGGCATGTTACTGTTTCCCCCACTCTTCCTCCACACCAAATTGAACGTGCTTGAGCAACTTGAATGTTAGAAAAGATAAACTGGAAGTGAGGGATAGCTCTAGAATCCCACCTTGAAATTATTTAAGATTTTAACTTTTAAATTTTCTTCTTTTCTCATTTATAGCAGAATCACTTAAGAAATACTCTGATTCTTAGACCAAAATCAAAATTATTTTACCTTCTGACATTTACCCTTTTGATACCAATTTCTTTCTCTGCTTCTTGGTTCTACTCTGTGTCTCTACTTCAAAAACTCAAATAGTCACTTGAAGCTTTTTCTAAAATATATTCTTGGTTAAAATGCAGATCACTTAAAATGACAATGGCCTTTTGCAGTGCTGACTTAAGCAATACTGAGATGGTATCTAGTGTTCCTTTCCCTAATTTTCTGTCCCTTTCACTCCTCTATACTCCCCAGCTCTGTTCCCAGGACCTACCAAAGATAAACTCATTCATCCTAAGGGGTAGGTCCCTGTGAAGGGATTGGACCCCTCCCCTCATGTCTGCTTTCTTTTCAATATACTTCCGGTGCTCAAGTTTTGAAATATATTCCATTTTGTACTTCTGTTTCCAGAGTCCATGTCAGGATTTAGAAAGAGTTTTAAACTTGCAATCAAAACAACAACAACAAAAGAGCTGCATTTGATTCCTGAATCCACAAATGACAGATTAGATGACCTTGGGAAAATTTCTTAACCTCTTGGTATTTCACCTTCAAACATGTTGATAGCATTTCCTATCTCATGGGGTTGCTGTGAGGATATGAAATAGTTTACTAAATATTTTAGCACAGCATCTGGTAGATGCTCAGTGTATGAATCTAAATCTCATTTCTGAAAGACAGTCTGTGAGAGGCAACACACAGATTGGAGAAAATTTGTAAATTAGACATTTTGGGATTCAAATCTCCATTCCATCACTTACAAATTGTGTGAACTTGGACAAGTTTCCTGTGCTCTCTAATCACTGGGGGGCAATGTCATCTACTGTGTAAGTTCATATTTAGGAGCAAATGTATAAGTGTCTAGTACACAGAATGTGTTTAATAATAGTAACTTTTACTCTTATTAATGTTACTGTTATTATGATTATTATTATTTAGTGAGGGATCAGATGGAAAGCTGTAGGAGAAGACTCTGTAAGTGAAAAAAAAAGGGGGGGAAGGGACCTTAATAATAAAATAAATTAAATTAAAAAAGGTTTTCCAATTTCCTTTGCTCCTATAATCCACTCATTAAAGAAATCCTTGCTCATGTGACTGAACATGAAGGTGTTTTCTTTCCCTCATCCCCAGAGATGGTAGCAGAAATGGAACTGGTGAACAGACCCAATTCAAACAAAGATATCTACAGGAATAACATTGGGAGAGACACAAGATTTGCTTTGGCAAATAGAAGAGGTTTCTGATTGTTTTGGTTTTCTCCTCCTGGAGCCAGTCGGCATCTGGCTTTGAGAACTATGGGTATGGTCACCATATGTCCTACATTTTGTCTAGAGAAGTCCCAATTTAAAATTTTGAGTCACGTTGCCCCCTTGAAAACATTTGTATTTGTGAGACCATGGATTCTTCTTTGCAGTTTAGAAAATACGGTCCTGTAACTACAGAAGTCTGTATCTGACAGGGTAAGTAGAAGTCACAGGAAAAATGGGGCAGGTCATGAACTAGGAAAAAAACAAAACAAAACTGGGATACATTTTTTTTTCCTCTACGATATTGATCCTCTCACAGTTAATTCCAAGCATTGGTTTGGCACTTTCCTCTAAAGAAAAGAAGCAAGATAATGGGTTTCCAGGGCGATCATGACCAATCCAGTGTCTCTGAAAAGAGTCAGGCAATTTAGAGATTTCAGTCGCTTCAGTCTGGTAATTTTCTATTGAGAGCACAGAGAAGGGGAGAATATAATAATAATAGGAACAACTAGCATTCATTAATTCATTGAGAGCCTGTATGTGTCAGAACTTGGCTGAGTGTTTTCTTGCATCAACTTGTCTAATGCTCAAAATGACCCTGGAAGCAGACACTACCATTAACTTCCTTTTACTTATACGGAAATAGGCTCAAAGAGATTAAGTAATTTGGTGGCAGTCACATGTCTGGTGAATGACAGAGCTGAGATTCAAGACTGGCTAATCCCAGACTTTCTCAGTAGGTAGACTCATCATATATTTAAATATAGTATTTTTGAAACAGGAAGGTTGAGGGTCAGGCCTAAAACTTCTGGGGTGACTGTGGAAGCTGTGGGAGTATCGGGCAGGCTGCTGCTCACAAAAGAGAAATTCTCTCTAGAAGTTGTTTTCATCCTGGAAAAGTCTTGGAACTAGAAATCCACTATGTGAAAGTCCATGTATTTGGATGGGATTAGTAGAGATGTGCAAACCCAGGGGTGTTGGGGATTTGGCTACACAGTGTGTCCTATTTTTCAAAGGTTCTGGGAGAGACAAAACTCAAAACATGTTTCTGCACAGCAATTAACCACTTTGGTTTCAAGTCCATGTATATTTCTAGGGGAACTAACTACCCTGGAACTGTTTCTTATTTTAGTGTGTGTCCCTCATACAAATATCCACAGACAGACCAGGCCTATCCAGCCTAGTGAGACCAGAAAAACAGCAAAGAAACATGTTTAAGAATTTCTATTTATTCTAACATTGGAGATTATTTGTTTTTCATCTTTTTTAACATTTAAATTCAATTAATTAACATGTATTATTAGTCAGGGGAGGACGTCAGTGATTTCATCATGAGCATCAGCACTCATAACATCACATGCCCTCTTTACTGCCCATCACCCATCTCATCACCCCCCCTCCCCTCCAGCAATCCTCAGTTTGTTTCCTATGATTAAGGGTCTCTTATGGTTTGTCTCCTCTCTGATTTTGTCCTGTTTTATTTTTTCTTCTCTTCCGCTATGATCTTCTGTTTTGTTTCTTAAATTCTACATATGAGTGAGATCATATAATTGTCTTTCTCTAATTGACTTATTTTGCTTAGCATAATACCTTCTACTTCCATCCACATTGTTGCAAATGACAATATTTCATTTTTTAATGGCTGAGTAGTGTGTGTGTGTGTGTGTGTGTGTGTGTGGGTGTGTGTATATATATATATATATGACATCTTCTTTATCCGTTCATCTATCTGTGGTCATGTGGGTTCTTTCCATAGTTTGACTATTGTGGACATTGCTGCCATAAATATTGGGGTGCAGGTGCCCTTCTGGATCACTACATTTATATCAGTGCAATTGCTGGGTCATAGGGTAGCTCTATTTTCAACTTTTTGAGGAACCTCCATACTGTTTTCCAGAGTGGTTGCACCAGCTTGCATTCCCACCAACAGAGGGTGGGAGGATTTCCCTTTCTCTGCATCATCACCAGAATTTGTCATTTCCTGACTTAATTTTAGCCATTCTGACCAGTGTGAAGTAGTATCTCACTGTGGCTTTGATTTGTATTTCCCTGATGCCAAGTATGTGGAGCATTTTTTCATGTGTCTGTTGGCTATGTATATGTCTTCTTTAAAGAAATGTCTGTTCATGTCTTCTGCCCATTTCTTGATCAAATTATTGGTTCTCTAGGTTTTGAGTTTGATAACTTCTTTATAGGTTTTGGATACTAGCCCTTTATCTGATGAGACATTTGCAAATATCTTCTTTCATTCTGCTGGCTATCTTTTGGTTGTGTCAACTGTTTCCTTTGCTGTGCAAAAACCTTTTATCTTGAAGTCCCAATAGTTCATTTTTGCCTTTGTTTCCCTAGCCTCTGGAGGGTGTCCAGCAAGAAGTTGCTGGGGCCAAGGTTAAAGAGGTTATTGCCTGTGTTCTCCTCTAGGATTTTGATGGATTCCTGTATTACAGTTAGGTCTTTCATTAATTTTGAGTCTATTTTTGTTATAGTATAAGGTAATGGTCCAGTTTCATCCTTCTGCATGTAGCAGCCCAGTTTTCCCAAAACCATTTGTTGAAGAGACTTTCTTTTTTCCACTGGACATTCTGGCGTCTCTATTCTGTTGTATTGATCCACGTGTCTGTTTTTTTTGTGCCAGTGCCATACTGGCTTGATGATTACAGGTTTGTAATACATTTTGAAGTCCGGAATTGTGATGCCACCAGCTTTGGTTTTCTTTTTCAACATTCCTTTGGCTATTCAGGGTTTTTTCTGGCTCTGCACAAATTTTAGGATTATTTGTTCCAGTTCTGTGACAAAAAGTTGATCTTTTTTTTTTTTTAATTTCTTTTCAGTGTAACAGTATTCATTGTTTTTGCACCACACCCAGTGCTCCATGCAGTACATGTCCTCCTTAATACCTACCACCTGGCTCCCCCAACCTCCCACCCCCTGCCCCATCAAAACCCTCAGGTTGTTTTTCAGAGTCCATAGTTTCTCATGGTTCACCTCCCCTTCCAATTTCCCTCAACTCCCTCTCCTCTCCATCTCCCCATGTCCTCCATGTTATTTGTTATGCTCCACAAATAAGTGAAACCATATGATAATTGACTCTCTCTGCTTGACTTATTTCGATGGTATTTTGATAGGGTTTGCATTGAATGTATAGATTGCTCTAGGTAGCATAGACATTTTAACAATATTTGTTCTTCCAATCCATGAGCATGGAACATTTTTCCATTTCCTTGTGTCTTCTCAATTTCTTTCATGCATGTTCTGTTCTTTCTAGGAACAGATCCTTTGCCTCTTTAGTTAGGTTTATTCCTAGGTATCTTATGGTTTTGGGTGCAATTATAAATGGCATGAGCTCCTTAATTTCTCTTTTTCTATCTCATTGTTAGCATATAGAAGTACAAATGACTTCTGTGCATTGATTTTCTATCTTGCCACTTTGCTGAATTCCTGTATGAGTTCCAGCAATTTTGGGGTGGAGCCTTTTGGGTTTCCCACATAGAGTATCATGTCATCTGTGAAGAATGAGAGTTTGACTTCTTTACTGATTCAGAGGTTTTTTTACTCCTTTTTGTCTAATTGTTGAAGCTAGGACTTCTCGTACTATGAGGAACAATAGTAGTGATAGGAGATTGATTATTTATTTATTTATTTATAGCAAGTTTTTGGCAGGAAAAGTAAAAGAAAAAATTACTAACTTTAATTTTTTATTTTTTATTAACACATAATGTACTATTAGCCCCAGGGGTACAGGTCTGTGAATCACCAGGTTTATACACTTCACAGCACTCACCATAGCACATATCCTCCCCAATGTCCATAACCCCACCACCCTCTCCTTACCCCCCTCTCCCCAGCAACCCTCAGTTTGTTTTGTGAGATTAAGAGTCTCTTACGGTTTGTCTCCTTCCCAATCCCATCTTGTTTCATTTTTTCCTTCCCTACCCCCCAAATCCACATTGCCTCTCAAATCCCTCATATCAGGGAGATCATATGATAATTGTCTTTCTCTGACTGACTTATTTCACTGAGCAGAATACCCTCTAGTTCCACCCACGTTGTTGCAAATGCAAGCCACCGTTCTTAATGCTGGGGATACCATCCCCATTTTCAGAAAAGTTTTCCAGGAAGGTGATGAAGAGAAGAGAGCAGATAATTTTACTATGGTGTGGTAAAAGGACAGGATTCCATAGAAGCACAGACAGGGCATTTAAAGCCAGTTCTGAGTGATGCTCCAGTTTCATACACTGTGTAATAAACTATCTTAAAACTTAGAGGTTTAATACAACAGTCACTTACTTATACCACATTAGTTGAAGAGTCAGGAATTTGGGCAGGGATCAGCAGGGTGAGTCTTTTCTTTCTTGTGGTATTGCTGGAGGTCACTTGGTAATATTTAGTTGGGAGACTGATTAGTCTATAAGATCCAAGATGGCATCATTAACTTTTCTGTTACCTTGCTAGGTTCAAAGGGAGAAGGTTGTTCTCTCAGTAGGATTGTTAAAGAATCTGCAGCTGTATTTTACAGTCATCTCTTACTATAAATTATTTACATTTTTCTTATATGCAAAATACACTCACTTCTTCCTCCTTTATAAGTTTCATCCTATTATGGCAATAGGTTCAGGCCTGATGAACAGGATCTCATGGTCCAAATTAGATCCATAAACAGAAGTTTTCTCAGGTCCAGTTCTCTAAGTTCCTCTCAGTCTGAAGGCCTGTGAACTTAAGGGGACATTTTTCAATCCCTACGCCCCCCCCCCCCAACAATGGTGGGAAAGAATAGGAAAACTGCAATATATATAGTTCTGTTCAAAAAGAAGGCATAGAGAGAGAGCAGTCATGGGTTCAAAGCAATTCTGAAATTCAGTTGGGAACTTGTTTATTCTTTGATTAGGCCTTCATCCTGCTCCTAGGAATTCCCCATGACTCTCAGGTCCATTCTTTGCTCTCCTAGGTCTGTCCTCTGAGTCATTCTTGCCTGTGTTTGCAGCTGAATAATTTTTTATTATATTTATATTATTATTATAGTGTGCTCACAGAGATTCAGGGATCTATTTTCTTTTCATACCATTTCTGTTCCTTTCTTGGAGCCAGTAGGCATTTGGCTTTATGGATACATTCTTTTAAAAATTTTGTGGGTTTCTTGTGTACCAGTCTATAAAATTCACTTCTGTAAACAAAAGCCACAGTCATATATCTCTTAAACATTAGCTCTTTTCAACAATGGACTGCTGTGGGGCTATAGTAGGAACATGCCCTTTAGTCTTAGAAAAGAGGGTCAATGAAACACATCTTAAGAAACTTAGCGAACTTTTCATTAAACTAAGAGGTTATGGGACACATGAAATAAGATTATGTGGTGGTATTCATCTGGCAGAAAACCTAGAACATAGAATCCAAGGTAGCTTCATTCACATGTACTTGCCTTAGTAGACATTGCTAGAAAGTAAGGCTTAACTGGGACTATTATGCCAAGTGTCTACATGTGGTCTCTCCATCAGGGAGTCCTCAGAGTAGCCATATTTCTTACATAGAATGCCAGGGCTCCAAGAGGAAGTATTACAGTATACAAAGTAGGAGATCCCTTTTATGACCTAAACTCACAAGTCATATGGTGTCATTTCCACTGTTTTCTATTATTCAAAGCAGTCCCAAAACTCTGAGATTTAAGGGAAGGGGGGCAGACTTAGACACCACTTCTCAACAGCAGTGTGAAAGAATTTATACACATGCTTAAAACTACCACAGGGGTCACAGGGGAAGACTCCACAGAAAGGGATATTTAAGCTGAGATTAAAAACAAAAACAGGAATTAGGTGACACAGTGGGATGACTGGGGAAGATGCTTGAGGTAGTGATGAAGACACAGGTAAAGCAAGAACCATGAGCTATGTGAAACACTTTGTGGAGCTATAGTACATGAGACTGAAGTGGAGAGGTAAGGAGCAGCCAAAGGAAAAAGGTCAGCAGAATTGCCCTGAGATTTGAGCAAGCAAAGACCTTCCCTTAGGTTGCATATTTTAAAGGGCCCTCTGGGACCCTCATTCATCCATGACTATCTTCCAGTGGTATGAGGACTCCTATATGACGCTCAAGAGAGTCAAAAGGGCTTGCCCATCTGAAAGACATGTCCCCTTCTCCACCAGGCTTTGAATATCTGAAACCCTGAGACACACAAGCTGACAAGTGATATAGAATCTGAAGCTCAAAGACCAAATCTACTGTAACAGCCACTGGTCCTAAATGCTTTTCTCAAGGAGAGAAATTACTTGATTAGAAAGAATGTAATGTTCAAGAGAAAGTATTGTGCAGTTCTTTAAAATGAAGTCATTATTTAATTTTAATAACCTCTTGGCAATATTAAAATTTCTGAACTTACTTAATCAAACTAAAAACATTAATAACCACATACCTTCATCTATCCTGGGCTCTCTCTTTGCCTTTCAACAGACCTACTCTGAATAGATCGTGTCTGGATGGATAAGTCTGGATTTCCACCCCTACTATCTCAAGTATACCAATATATTCCTCAATTAAGAAACCAGTACATGTTTTCTACATGATTACTATATGCCCAATTATCAGGTACTGTATCTGGGCTTTGTTGTGGAGTGGGTGCTGCAGAAAAACCCAAAGCAAGCTTTTCTCAGGAACCCTGTGACCTTGGGCGAGTCTCTTTATCTCTGCACTAGAATGTCCTAACATGCTGCTCTTTGGTATGTTATGACTTGTATATTGCCCCCAAATTGTAGGGGTTGCACATAGAGGCATACAAAACACATTCTCATCTATAACATATTTTCAAGGTCATTGGGGCATAGCGATAATATTGAAAAGTTTCAGACATATAGTTAAGAACAGAAAGAAGCAAGCTATGTCTGATGAGAATCGTAAAATGGTAAAGATTGGGGTTCAAGGAAAAGAAACATACAAGAAAACTTGAGCATATGGATTTTGTCCTACTATCTTTATTGTAATCTCTGATAATGTGTTATAATATAGATTTTCCTGGTAAATATAATTATCCAAGAAAATTATGCATAAATTAAAGTCAGTCCAGTCCACTTGGCCCTACCTCTTCTGGCTCCACCCCTTTTGGTTATTACCTTACTGGTTCCCAGGGTGCTTCATCCATTCATGCCCACCCGTCTTGTTTTCTGAAGGAACCAGGCTCTCTCTAAATTTTAAGTTCTTTGTAAATCTTCTGTGCTTGCCTCTTGACTAGCTAACTCACTCATCCATGAGGATTCAGTGTCAACACTAATTTCCTAAGGATGCTTTTCATGAATTGCTTCCTACTCAAGCCTGTGTTACTGGCCATTCTAAGCATGATCATCACTTGTACTTCTCCTGTCACAGTCCCTTTAATATTGCATTGTAATCACCCATTTATTGTCTGGAAGTCCACTAACTTTAGGTTCTTCAAAGGCAGAAATTGCCATTGTGTCCTCAGTATCCAGCTTGGTGCAAGGCATAAACCACTTCTATATATGTAGGAATGAATCCACCCAAAATAAAAGAACTCTAAATTTAGTGTAGTTAGTTAATTGGATGGATCACTCCTATTTCCATTCTGCAGATGGGAAAACTAAGACTCTACACAACAACTGTTCTCCCAGACACAGGGCAAGATAAACCAGGACAGAGTCAGGGCCCCTCCAAGGCTAATAGCTGCCTTCCCTGGACTTGTGGCTAAGGCGGCTTAGAGCTGTATCTTGCCTTTCCCCTGAACTTTCATAGGATATTAGCCCTCCCTTTTTGGAGAACTGAACTGAATAAGTGGAAAGAAAAGATGTTTGTAACTAACACCAAAGAAAAGTCTGTTTGTTCTCAAGACACTGAGCATGTTGTTCAAACCAGTGAGTTCATCCATGCATTTTCTTGGACCCTCCAAGGGTCAGAATGGCAGAGTAGAAAGCTGCTGGTTCAGATCAGGCTCATTCAGCATGCCCCCAGGGCTGTATTAATTGAGGCAGTTGCTTTTCTTTCCTTTCTTGGGTAGAAAGAAAGAAAGAAGGAAAAAAGAAAGAAAGAAAGAAAGAAAGAAAGAAAGAAAGAAAGAAAGAAGAAAGAAAGAAGAAAAGAAGAGATGACAGAGAGAAGAGAAGAGAAAAGAAAAAAGAGAAAAGACTCAAAAGAGGGTATATGTGCATATTTCTTATTTGCTCACTTGGGCTTTCTCTTTCTCTCTCTCTCACTACTGCCTTTAGGACAGAGATGACCTCTGCTTGTCCTCATTCTCAATACTAACCCTTCTTCCTTAGTTTGGCATTGTGGCATGGGGTGGTGCTTCTGAAAGAGATAAGGAGTTCAGCTTGAAAACAAGGAGGCCTCTTAGCCCCACCCTGGAGCTCAGCTCCCAGGATGTTACAGGAAAGTGGGGAGAGCAATGAAGGAGCCCTAAACAGCCAAATCTAACCTACATATTGAGGAGTCAGGAATTCTAATCCTTGCTTCAATCTGATTACTGCTGAGGGTCAAAATCCTATAAGCACTTTAAAGTGAGGGCCCAGTTCTGGGGAGTTCTTATCCTAATAAGGCTGGCACAGCATATGACCAATTAGATAAGGAAAAAAAAAAATCTCTCCATAATCAGTCATGTGTGCAAAGATTAATGTCCAAGGATAAGTACTTCCATATTATTTATAGAAGCTAAAACTAGAAATAACCCTACATATCTACAAAAAAAAATTGATTAGATGTATTTATTGAACATACATAGCGTAAATCTCATAGCAGAGAATATATAATGACATACGAAAATCTCAATGTATTAAGTAAAAAATAAACATGTAGCGATTAATGCTAAATTAGAGAAAATGTATAATTATTCATAAAAGAAAAAAGGCATATGTGGATAGGTATACATTTTTTTCTGCATGATTTAAATATCTTTTTCAGAATTTTCAATAAACATCTAATTTTTATAAGCAGAAAAATAATACCATTTAAAATAAATAAATAATACGGTGGTTCACAGGAAAAAGAACAAAATATGGACACCTTGGGCCTCTAACTACTTGGGAGTGAAGTAATCAGCAAGCTTTTACTATGGGAAACTGAGGGACTGACAAAATGTGATTTGTAAACTTGCTTGACAAGAAGAGTAGGTTCACTCTCCCTTCAAGTCAGAATCTACTGTTGGGAGATCATCTAGCATCAGTATTTAATACTTCAGTGTTACCAGAGGTCAGTCTAGTGTGCCTCTTCTCTTTCTCTTACTTACATTTTAAGTCTTAGCTCCAGGAAAACCAAAGGCACTGTCATCTGTTAAGGAATTTCAGACATCCAGGAGTATATGGAAGGCATGTGTAATTGGTCTTATAATGACAGCATTAGATCCAGAGCAGAATCGTGGGCCTTGAACCACAGCTTCATGAATCACTCTGAGCCTTAATAAGCTTACTAAGTCCTCTGAGTTTCAATGGCCTCTTCTGCAAAAGGAGGATGATAATAATTACTTCCACATGTGGTCATGAGGATGTATTCATTTAATCAAAGTGTATTTATTGAATATCTACTTTATACTGTGCTAGACACTTAGACTGTAACAGTGTTAATCCCTTCCCCAAGACAGTTTACAGTCTAGCAGGAGATATAGATAGATATACAGAAAATTGTGAAAGAAGGTGGTCACTGCTATGAGAAGGCTCTATAGGAGCCTATCAAAATGGTACCCAACCTGAAACACATGGTGGCAATTAAAATAAAACACAAAGGATAAGCAGAAATTTTCCAGGCAAAGCTGGGGAGAAGACAGTCCCAGGAGAGCAACAAAATATGTTGTAAGGCCTGGAAATAACAATGGAGAAATATAGACCAGTTTAATGGAAATTAGGTAGTTTTAAACTGGTCAAACACACATACCCAAAAGGAACCACTTAGTGAGCCCTAATGTTGTAAGACTTTGTTTTGGGATATAACTCTTCAGTATTTTTATTGATGACTTGTATGAAGTTATAAAAACTTACTCATCAACATGTACTAATGATGAGTAGTTAGTTGAAAGAGTCCATTAATACACTGGATAACATAGTCAAAACTACCTTGCTATTTCCGATTATAAAGAAAAAAGAACAATAATTTTAAAAATTTTCCTCATGTCATCCCCTGGGTCACTTTCCTCACTTTTATTTTCCCTAACTTTCCAAAGTTGGTGAACATGGGCCATGCCCATCTTATGGCATCCCCTTGGGTCCAGGTATAACTGTACACATAAAAACATAAGGAGGTTGTGCACAGGAACCATATTTCAGTGTTTTGTGGCCAAGGTACTCGGTATAGTCAGCAGTGAGTTGTGATCACGGTGCAGTAGAAGTATAATAAGGAGGACCGAGAATTCAGATCTCCCTCTATTTGGGGTGGGCCCATACGTGGATGTTATATTCAAGACTGGGTATCACACTCTAAAAAAAGACATTGATAATCTGGAGTCTGTTCATGAGACAGGATGTTGAGAAGTTTTGAAACTATCAGGGGTAATGATGGAAGCAATAAGGCAATTTATTTGGAGAAGATTGAACTAACAAGACATGCCAGCCATCTTCAAATATAAAAACAGTCACATGAATGCAATCAGATTCACTTTCTCTGGCTCCAAAGTGTAGAATCACAAGAGAAATACTAATGGGACAATTTCCAGCTCAATAAAGAGGAGAATTTTACAATAATAAATGATGGCTAGAGATGGAATAAATTACTTCAGAGGAATGAGTTCCCATTACTGTGTAAGCAGATATTGAATGACTTCTTATAGGGGATACTTTTGAAAAGATTCAAGTACTGAATGGATAATAAAACTACACAGATTTTAACTTCCCTTCACAAGCAAAGATGCCATGTGTCTGGCATATTCAGAGTTAATAATAATTACATCATTATCAACAAAAAATTAAAAATCTATTCTTACTCTCTGGAGATACACTGTCCAATACTGTAGTCATTAGCTGCATGTGGCTACTTGAAATGTAGCTGTTCTAATTTGAGATATGCTGTAAGTATAAAATACAGACCAGATTGCATAATTCTTTATATAGATTTCATGTGGAAATAATAATATTTTGGGCATACTGCATTAAATAAAATCTCTTGTTAAAATTAATGTCACCAGTTTCTTTTTATTTTTTTAATGTGGTTGCTGGAAATGTTAAAATTACATATGTGGCTAGTCAGGAAGAAGGCTATCATTCTTGGCTTGATCCAGGTTAAGATCACTTCCACACACAGTCTTGGGCAGAGCTTTCCTGGGGCTTTTCCATATTCACTAGGACTGGTTATAGGACTACAGGAAACCAGACCATGGAACCCAAGAGCCAGAGCCTTGCACCAAACCTGACTATAAACTGTGACAGGGAACAAACTGTGCTGAACTCAGAAACAAGCCCAAATGGATCCAAAGGTTTTATTTCCTCAGATACTCAGCTGAAACATGACCAGGGAATGTCTTCACCTTGGAATTGAACCTACCTACATATTTCCTAAAACTAGTGAACAACCATCTCACACTGAGCCAACATTAATTGGATTTAGTCCTTGCTTGTAACCAGGTACAGAATATTTACCAACCCTGTGTATTTTGGCTTGTGGCAAAGAGACTGCTTTTATAGCAAAATGAGTAAAGTCAGCACTCTTTTCAACTAAGCAAGCATAAACGGGTGTTCACTGTTCACAAGTAGGCGGAACTGCCATATCCACATTGAGGCAACCTGAACAGATGGGGTGACTTTTTCACATGCTGTCAGACCGCAAGGTCAAAGAGCTCAAGGCTGAAGAGAGTGGCTCTGGACTCAGATTTACTTGAGTTGCCTCTCTTCTTGCTGACCAGCTGTATAATCTTCTGTAGGTTATAGAATACTTCTAAAGCCTCTGTCTCTTTATCTATAAAGTGGACTTGATACCACCTACTTCTGAACTTCATATAGTTATTGGGAAGATTAAGTGGTTATATATCTGTGTATATATACAGTATTTGATATTATGTACCGTCATCATCATCACTATCCCCAACTAGAACATGAGCTCCTTAGGGGCAGGATTGTGCCTTTATTCATTTATCATTCAGCAACTATTCATTGAAGGCTGACTGTCTTCTGGGTACTGGGAATATAGAATGGACAATACTGACAAAGTCCCTAAGCTCTTGGAGTCTACTAGAAATCATATATAAACTAGTTTGCAAATAAATACATAATTTCAGCAATGGGTGGTTGAGGATGACACAGGGGATGGCGATGGATATTATTTTCCACTAAGATGTCAGGGTGGCTTCTCTGAGCAGGGATTTGATTGAAGTGAGGGAGAGAACCTGGTGAAGGTCTGAAAGAAGCAAGTTTCAGGAAAGGAGGTAGCCAGTGGGTAGGGGAAAAGAGCTTTGAAGAACAGCAAGAATGAACAGAGTGGTTTAGAAATTGGGCAAGGTATGATACGATGGGGTTGTTGGTTTTGGCAAGATGGAAATCATTGATGACCTTAATCAGAGCATTTTCAATAGAGTTTGAGGAACCAATATTAAAGAGAATATAGGAGGTTACGAGATAGAGACAGATATATCATATCATAGCATATCATATCATATCTCATATGTCTCTTTTGAATAGCTTTGCTATAAACAAAGACAAAGAAATGGGTCAACAGCTAAGATGGGAGATAATAAGCAATTTCTATGTGGATGAGAACGATTCTTTAGAGACGGAGAAACAGTCAATGTGGGAGAAAGTGTGGATAATTTCAGGATCTCTACAGGAGCAAAGTCCTTAAGTGAATGAAAAATGATAGGAACCAGTGCCAAGAGGAGAGCCTGGCCTTGCAGCAGCAGAAATCATTTCTGTGTATAACAGGAAAGTGGATGGTATATTTGGGTCTGAAAGCAGGCAGCATGGCCGGTTTGGTGGTGGATAGATGGGCGAGGTCTCCTGGCTTCCATTTGCTTAGGAGATAGGTGTGGAGAAGAGGAGGAGGAAGTTAGTAGGGTCACATTTGCCATCTTACCTCCTGCACCTAAAGCAGAGCCTACACAAAAGTTCTCAGAAGTCATTGCTGACTACCCAAAGTGTTCAGCTACAAGATCTGTGGGAAGACAAAATAGCCCCTTCCCCTCCAGCCTCATCCCCATCTCTCCCCTGTCGTATTCTCTCTTGTCCCTGATGAGCTTTGCTCATGCTGATATTTCAGTTCATGTCAACAAGCATTAAGTACTTTTTCAGTGGTATACTTGTGCTGGGTAAGGCCATATGAAGTTGAACTGGTAAGGCTGAGGAGTTCACCTTTCTATCTAGATACAGATTACAGTCCTACAGTCAAGTGCTTTGGCAGGAGTCCCCATGTGGTGTGCCTTAGCCACATGGAGTATCACGAAGATTACTCCTGACTTGAGTCTTTCCAGCCCTATCCACGTTTTTCTTTCCTTATCTTCTCCAGCCATTTTAATCATCTCTCACTTTTAATGCCCTTCAGGTCCCACCTCCCCCATCAGACATGATCTTTTACTGTCTCAGCTTTTTAAGGGACATGTAATGGTGTCTCCTCCAGCAGCCCAATGCCAACTGCTTCCAAGTGCTTCCCTCAGGAGAGGTGCCACTGGTGTCAGCAACTTGATTCCAAGCCAGATCTGTGAATAAAGGAGAGTTCATAGCTCCCATTGGGCATTGCAGCTGGCAGTAGGGAGGGGTGACTGTGGGGAGCTGAGGGAGGAACCAGCCTAGGACCCCATCCAGAATGCTCTTGTGCTGCTCTGTGGGGTTCTGCTGAGTGCTCGAGTTTCATTTAAGTTGCTTGAATTGAGCAAAGAACCAGAGCTGCTGTCCTGTGGGGAGGCCATGGGCAAAGCAAATATGCTGTCTGGCACATTTGCTTGAGGGAGAACAAGGGCAAGGGTTGTAGGGCTGTTAGGCAGGACAAATCGCCAACTCCAGCAAGTGAAACAGCAGGCCAGAGATACTGCAGAGGGTCCTGAAGCACAGGGAACATCATTAAAATGGCTCTGGCTCATATTTTGCTCAAGGCCATAGCAAATATTTGCTATGCTTCCTTATATAGCTGTGCTTCCTTATGGGTATAATACCAAAAAAAAAAAAAAAATCCTTGGAAAGATCCACACATACCCATACAATATTATCCAGTGGGTTTTGCCAGCTCTTGACCCCACGGGAAAAAGGCAGTCCCATCTGAGGATGTGAGCACAGATTTTAATTTCTTCTCCTTCTTCTCCTTTTCCTCTCCTCTCTTGCCCTCCTCAACCTGACAAAAGGAGTGCCTCAGAGGAAGGTCCACTAGCTAAAAGGTTAAGAATAAAAATATGGAAAGGATACAATATGGAAAAAGAAATTTTTCTGAGTCCAGTTCATTTTGAGATTAGAATAAAGATAAAGATATTTGGTGTGTTGACTCCACTATCATAGATTTACTGGCATGATAGCCCAGGGCTGGGGGCCAAGGGTGAGCTCATGCAGTAATATCTTTACCTACACAAGAGTGGAACTAAAAGCAAAATGCAGTCCAAATCGCTTCACTAAATAGGCTGAGAGAGAATGAGGCGGAGCAATTTCTTCTTTAAAGCTATTACTGCTTCTCAAATTCCAACATCTCTCCCCTACCCCCAACACATTTTAGACCAAAAGATATTTCAAATGTTGGAAACGTGCTGGAACCATCCACGAGACATGAAAATAGGTATGTAAATTATAAAATTTTGCTTCTATCTTGTTATGAAACAACATAAAAATCAAATCTTTAATCTAGATAGGTAATAAAAACTACTGTTGCTCTAAAATGCATATAGTCTGTGGTCCCCCCAACATTTCAGTCCCATTAAACATGTGAAAAACCCCATTCAGATTACTAATTCACAGCAAGTATTGAAAGGAGAATATGATACTATCTGCTTCATGCAGTGGTCTCCACACCAAAACTTGACATGCTTCTGTGATCTCAGTACCCAGAAAAAAAATAGGAACACAGAATGAAAGCCACATCTTTTTTCATATTCTTTTCTCCAGGTAGTCTTTAGTTGTCCTAAAATTTGTGACTTTTCTTGTCATACTTCCCATGCCCACCTTTCTGCAGTTTGAGTAAAGGCTTTTGTTTTTCTGAAGCATCTCCCTCCTACCACTTCCCTAGTGGGCTGGAAATATTGAGAGCTTGGAGATTTAAGCTAGGGTACGCAACATATAAGAAGTACTAAATAAATACTTGTTGAGCATATGAATGTATGAATACATGAACTGACCATCTTGGATATTTTAAGATAATGATTTTCTATAATTACATGAAGTTTGTATTCATTCTTAGATGTTAGATCAATTCTAGACCATGAGGAGCAACCCATAAGGGTGTCATAGTATGGGAAGAAGTGTAGAAGATGCACTGACCATTTCCACACTTTCCTTTGGTCTTCTTTTAGAGACCCAATATGGCTCTGAGTGTTGGCCTAACTTATTATGCTCAATTTTCTTTATCGGGACAGACATCTGAGGTCTGGTGGAAATCAAACCTTTTCACATGAATTAAACTTGCAATAAACATTTCAGTCCAAAAGCTTGAAGCTGCTTGCTTCCTTTTCATAGTCCCGTGGTCTTCCCAAGTATCCACCATAGTTTCTGCTCTATCCACCATGGCAGAGCAATCTCAGATAGGCTGACTCAGAGTTGTGCCTTTCAGGAAGAGGTACACGCCTTAGCTACCCACCTCTGTCCCCAGCCCTATAAAATGCTGATTCCCAATCCCAGGACATCCGACCTCTCTATAGAAGGACATGCAGCCTGTTTCCCCAATAGTTTAATGGACATAGGTGTCACACTCTGCACGGTGTCTCTGCACCGTCCATGATGAATGAGAAAGGTCTTAGGAAGCCAGTTAACAAGGTTATGGAATTCATCCACTGGAGGTGTTTAGAGCCTGATTCATGATGCTATTGATGCTTTACCAAAACTTGGTCTATGCTTTGCACAGCCATTGTGCCTTGACCATGGATTGCTTCAATATCTGTTTCAAGATGGGAACATAGTTTGAATCCTAGAGAAATAACAACTGTCATCTCTCAACCATGAGTTGAAAAAGCACTGCTGTAGTAGCAGGCATTGGAATTGGAATTACTAGTATTCTTCTAAGGACAAAAGAGGTAAAGTGAGAGTACCTGATGATGAGAAGGTCAGGCCATGATGGAATATCTGAATTGGTAGATATATCTAGTCTATTGAACCATCTCATAAAACAGTTCTGTGTCTTTCTGTCACTGAGCTCTCAGGATCCTCCCTCTCTCTTCCCTTAATGATGCCTTGAGCAGATTCCAAAATTTTCCAGTTCCAAAATTGTCCTTTGTCTTTAATAAAAAGTCTATGTAGTCCAGTTTAAAATTCCCAATTCAAACTAATTTACTAACTATCTTTTCCCCACATCTCCTATATGCTTGAGTGATTAGAGAGGGAGGGAACTGTTCTCCCATGTTTTTTCCTACTCATACTCCCTGGGGAGTGGGGGAGAGGGCAATCCACGCCTGTGTCTGAAATAATTTTTTTCCTTCTCTTTCCAAGGCATAACTTGTCTTCTGTTTGAGGCTAGTTGTGATAATGGGGCAGTTGGGGCCCAAAGTGGTGGCCTCCTGCCTGGTGGATGTTGCTGATTCTTTGGCTAATGCTGATTATGAAACTAGCACCCTCTGTTCTCAGGGGTGGGGTGGGGGGGAGGAAACACATATATAATCTCATCAGAGCGTCTGTGTAGACCTCCCTAAAGCCAAGTTTCATTATGCAGTTCAGGTCTAAACACTGCTCCAAACAAGAAAGAGTCCTGTGGAGGCTCAGCTCAGATCAGCTAAACATGTTGTAGAGGATACTGGTTAAGGCAAACAGCACTGGAGTTAGAGGCAGAGGTCAATCCCAACTGCACTACTCACTTAACTACTCTGAACCTTACTTAGTTGTCCTATCTATACATCAGGGATAAAGATGCTTTTCTCATAGAGTAATAGTAAAAATCCAGGTTCAAATTCCAGATCCACTAGGTAGTTCCTACATGTGTGATATTAATCAAACCTTACTTCTGAGACCCAGTTTCTTTATCTGTAACTTGAAAATATTATTTTAACTCACTCATAACATAGAATTAAATGAATAACAATATAGAATGTGTCTAGAGCAGTATAACAGACAAAGCAAGCACTCAAAATATGTCAGTTATTGTTATTTTTCTGCAAGGAAAGTACTCAGCTCAAAGCCTGGCACCTGATAGCTATAGGTAGCAAGCTGAAGAAAGAATATCAAGTACTAGAACTCTGCTCTAAGGTTGGTATTGATAAGAAATTCCCCACTTATGACATTGCCTGGTTTTGGACATGTCCTTGGCCTTTGACAGTGTTCTTTCCACCATGTTTGTGCCTCTTTGGATATGGCAGCTTCTTGCGGTCTGCCTGTGAACTCAGGAGCCTGCACAAGTCCAGGCAGTGCTATTTCTGCCTTAGAAGCCAACACCATCCACCTCCAGCTGGGCTACCTTCCCTCAGAAGCAGGCCACTGTTTACTCAGAGGACAGAACTCTGAGCAAAGCTGTTTATCCCATAGTCAGACTCCAAAGCCTTCCACTCAGCAGATTTCCTCACAGTCTGGGAGGTTAGGCTCAGTCAGTCATCGGTATTTTTGCATCACCCCCCATGGTGGGATCAGATACAAATCTGAGGCAACTGATTTGTCAGCAACCAGCCTTGTACTTTGAGTTGTTTTTCCAGTGTGGATATGAATTAATACCTCCTCACCCACGCTCTCCCATTTAGACTCCCTTGTGACCAAGAGGCATAATAGCCTCTTCGTGGTATGAACCCTGCCTACCTGTCCTGCCTTATCTCCCATGAGTCCCAGTCAAAACAAATTACAGATATCAGAGACACTATACTCACCACACTTCCAAGCCTTCACAAGTGCTTCCCCTCCCTCTGCTGGGAAACTTCTTCCCTGCCATTACTCCCAGCCCTGATAAACTTGTATTCATCTTTCAGAATTTAGTCAAGCATCACCCTCACTGTGAGCTATCTTGTCTATCTATCTCTTTACTAGTTGGGTAAGGATACCCAATTTTGAATTTTCCACATCTTGTGGCTTATGCCTGTTACTAAATTATTTTAAACTCACATTTGTTTCTTCTCTATGAAACTATGAATTACTTAGGGGCAGATATTTCATGTTGTGTGTCTCCGTATCCATTGTATAGCACCCATAGCAATATACTTATATAGAGTTGTTATGAAACAAATAATAAACTCTGAATGAAATTTCAAGACTGCTGCCTAGGGTAATTCTATTGACTAGTCACTCAAACAGCAAAAAAACAAAAGTAAAAAAAAAGGAAATTATCTCTCATGGAACTCATTAAGGTATCCTGGATACTCAGGGAAAACGGACTGAACTCTCCAACCAGCCACAGAGAGAGCCATGAAGGGATACAAACCTAGGAAGAAATCCTTATCTTAAACAATGAAAATTCCCTCCAGCAGCTGCCATCTTAATCATTATCACCATCTGGAATGTTTGAAGATGTTAAGATTACCAAAGTGCAACAGTCTTTTTTCACACTATACTCAGGTCAAAATGGTAAGTTTATATTAGGAAAATTATCGAAAACTATATCCAGGCAGTACCAGGCATATTTTTGAAGGAGTGCGGTACTAATGCTCTTTATTTCCTACACAGGGGCCTCTATAAGGAATGTCCCTATGTTTTCATGTTCCTGATTTACAACAGCCTTGCAATGAGGTGCCTTCCTTGGTGCCACACAGATCCAAATGCACACACTTAGCTCTGCTATTGCTGGGCTGTGCTCTGACTTAAATTTAAACTCCTTCTTTCAACTGCAGCAAAAATAACTTCAGAAGAAAGGTAGCTTTCATATACAATGCTATGAAGTAGGTCATGATCTCTAATTTCATAAACATGGAAACTGAGGATCACAGAAGTAAAATACTTGTTCAAGTTTAAACAATTGGTTAATAGAAATTTAATATTAAATAGAATAGTAATTATGAGGGCAGATTTGGAAATTGGGTAATCCTGAGCTCTAATTTCTACTTTTCTACTTACTAGCTATATGACCTTGGGTAAATTAATTTGCCTTTCTGAGTTTTAATTTCCTTAATTGTAATAGGAATAATAATGCCCATTTAAGTGAAAACTAGTCAGTTGCTTATGTAAAGCATCTAACCAAATTATTAAAGAAGCATCTGAAAAGAACTATTGTAAATCTTAAATTAGCTCAAGGATTTAAAGGAAAACATGAATATAATGAATAAAGAAATGATAGATATTAAGAAAATGCAAATGAAATGTCTAGAAATGTAATATTCAGTATGTGAAATAAAATATACACTGGATGATGGGATTAGCAGCAGATTAGAAATACACACACACACACACACAGACTTTACACCCTTCACAAAAATTAACTTAAAAAATGGGGCGCCTGGGTGGCTCAGTGGGTTAAAGCCACTGCCTTCGGCTCGGGTCATGATCCCAGGGTCCTGGGATCGAGCCCCCATCGGCTCTCTGCTCAGCAGAGAGCCTGCTTCCTCCTCTCTCTCTGCCTGCCTCTCTGCCTACTTGTGATCTCTGTCAAATAAATAAATTTAAAAAATCTTTAAAAAAATTAACTTAAAATGAATTAACTTAAAATGAATCATAGACCTAAATGTAAAACACAAAAACTATTAAACTCCTAGAAGATAACACAGGAGAAAACCTAGATGGATTTGGGTCCGGAAATGTCTCTTTAGACAAAATACCAAAGACAAAAACCATAAATGAAATAGTTGATAAGTTGGATTTTATGAAAATTAAAAACTTCTGCTCTGCAAAAGACAATGTCCAGAAAATGAAAAAAGAAGCCACAGACTGGGGGAAAATATATGCAAAAGATACATCTGGAAAGGACCGTTATCCCAAATACACAAAGCATTCTTAAAACTCAACAATAAGAAAATGAATGACCCAACTAAAAAACGGGTGAAGACTTTAAAAGACACCTCAACAAAGAAAATAGACGGAAGGTAAATGTCATATGAAAAGATGTTCCACACCATATGCTATCAGAGAAATGAAAATTAAAGCAACAATGAAATATCATTAGATACCTATTAGAATGACCAAAAGCTAGAACAGTGATAATACCAAATACCAAAGAGGAAGATGTGGACCAAAAAGAACTCTCATACGTTGCTGGTGGGCATGCAAATGGTGCAGCCACTTGGAAGACAGTTTGGAAGTTTTTTTTTTTTTTTTTTCCACAAAATCAAATATCCCTTACCATACAATCACACTCCTTGATATAAACCCGAAGAAGTTGAAAACTTGCATCCATACAAAAACCTGTACCTGGAGGTACTGCTTTATAGCATCTTTATTTATAACTGCCAAAACTTGGAAGCAAGAAGATGTCCTTCAATAGGGGAATGAATAAATAAACTGTGGTACATCCAAAGAATGGAATATTATTATTCAGTGCTAAAAAGAAATGAGCCATCAAGCCATAAAAAGTCCTGGAGGTAATTTAAATGTTTATGACTAAGTAAAAGAAGAAAATCTGAAAGGGCTATATGCTATATGATTACAACTAGATGACATTCTGGGAAAGGTAAAACTATGGAGACAGTAAGATCTGAGTTGAGAAGGGAGGTATGACTAGGCAAAGCGCATAGGATTTTTAAGGTGATGAAAATACTCTATATGATACCATATGGTGGCTACATATCATTAAACATTTGTCCAGACCTGTAGAACGAAGATAGCAAGAATGAATTATAAGGGGAACAATGGACTTTAGGTGATTAGGATGTGTCAGTGTAGGTTCATCAATAGTAACAGAAGTCCCATGCTGGTGGGGATGTTGATAGTGGGAGAAGCTGTATGTGTGTATGGCCAAGAAGTATAGGGGGAAGCTTTGTAACTTCCCCTCAATTTTGCTTCTGAACCTGAAATTGCTCTAAAAATAATCTTAATTTTTTTTAAAAGACTGTTTTCTTCTTATGTTCCTTAAGATACTTAGAACTGAAGCAAAATTTATAACATTGTCTTTTGAGGTGTTCCATCTATGTAGAGGTAATACATAGGACATCTGTAACATGAAGACAAGTGGGGGGATATAAAAGAACATATACAATTGCCAAATTTCTGTAGTTAATAATGAAGTAATACAATACTAACCCTAAGCAGATGTGGAATTTTAGGTGTGGATGCTCTAATCCCTAGAGCAACCACTAAAAATTTACACACACAAAAATAGCCTAAAAGCCAACATATAAATTAATAAGGAATACTAAGAAATTTAAATAACCCAAGAGAAGGAAGAACACATGGAATAAAGAAAGGAACAGTGAGGTGACAAAGAGGGATAAAAGACCTAAATTGAACCACATAAAAACATATTAAATATTAACGACAGAATCCATAAAGAAGTGAAATGCTTCACACAATAGACACATTTTAAATACAAAGACACAGATAGATGGAAAGTAAATGGGTAGAAAAATGTATATCATGTGACCCACAAGCTTGGAGTGGCTGTATTAATATCATATACAAAAGAATTTAAAACAAAGAATATTACTAAAAATAAAGAGAGATTTTAAAATTATAAAAGGACTATTTCTGAGAATGACATAAAAAGTATAAAATTATGCACCTAATAGTGGAGTCTTAAAATACATAAAGTGATACTTGACAGAATTTGAGGGAGATATAGACTATTACACAATTATAGTAAGATGTTAACACCACTGTCACAGAGATTTTATATTAACTAGACAAAATAATCTGTAATGATCAAGAAGATCTGAACATCACTGTGAACTATCTTCACCAAATTAATATTACAGAACACTACATCCAACAATAGTTTAATATATATACTTTCCAGGAGTACGTGGTATACTCATCAAGATAGGTCTTATGTTAGGTCATGAAACAAATCTCAATAAATTAAAAGGATTTAGGGGGTCTAGGTGGCTCAGTCAGTTAAGCCTCCAACTCTTGATTTCAGTTTAGGTCATGATCTCAGGGTGGTGAGATTGAGCCCCACATCAGGCTGTATGCTCAGAGGGGAGTCTGCTTAAGATTCTCTTTCTCCCTCTTCCTCTGTCCTTCTCCCTGCTTGCTCTCTCTCTCTCAAATAAATAAAATTTAAAAAACAAAAAAATTAAAAAGTATCAAAAAAGTATGTTTTCTACCCATGTATTCAAGCTCTCCAGAGAAACAGACCCAAAAGAATATGTATGTGTGTGTATATGTATATATAAACATACGAACATATATATATAAATGTACATATATATAACTTATATTTATATATAAAGAGAGAGAGAGTTATTTTAAGGAATTGACTCACATGACTGTGGGGCCTGGTAAATCCAAAATCTACAGGGTAGGCCAGCAGATTGGAGACCAGGGAAGATTTATATTATAGTCTCAAGTCTGAGAATCCTTTCTCTCTCCCTCTACCCCTCCTCTGCTCATGTTCTCTCGCTCTCTCTTTCTCAGTCTTGTGCTCTCTTTCAAATAGATAAATAAAATCTTAAAAAAAAAAGAAAAGAAAAATCAATGGCATTTGTATATCTTAGCCAAAAAAAAAAAAAAAAAACTATTTGGCAATTGAAATTAAAAACTATTGTTTCTGATAGCACCTCACACATGAAAAATATTTACAGATAATTAACAAAATATGAAAGACTAGTATAGCAAAAATTACAAGATATTATTCACAAAAGTTTTAGTCAATAGATTGTCAACAAAGCTGCTAACATAATTTAGTGGGGAAAGGTCAATCTTTGTAATAAATGAAAAACTGGATATCCATATGGAAAGAAAATGCTAATTATTTCCTCACATTGTATACAAAATTACTTTAAATGAAACATAGACTAAACATAAGAGCAAAAACTATAAAACTCCAAGAAGAAAAATTAAAGAAAATCTTTGTGACCTTGGGTTAGACAAAGATTTCTTAGACAAGACATGAAAGGCATGAGTAAGAAAAGAAAAAAAAAAGGTATGAATTGCCCTTCAACAATATTTCAATTTCATCTTTGATAGATACAAAAGAGTTGGCGGGGAAAAAAAAAAAACCCTGCAAATAATATGTTTGATAAAATAATTATACCCAGAATAATTTTTTTAAAATCCCTCTACAACTCAAAGAAGACAAACAACCTGATTTTTTAAAGGGGCAAAATATTTGAATAGATACATCATCAAACTATATATATATGAATGGCAAATTAACACAATAAAGCATGTTCGGTATAACTAAGGCAATGCATTGTCAACAATCCTGGATCAGTCACTTACTTTTCATGTAAACTTAGATTTACCTCTTTTGCCTCAACTTACTCATAGACAAAAATATCACTAATAATAGAACTTAACTTCATAGAACTAAGTTCAGTTTGAATGATATGAACTGCTCAGAAAAATGCCTGTCACACACTAAGTGTGCAATAAATATTGGTTGTGGTTGTAATTATTCGGACTTCTCTCCCTGGAATTTTTTTCTTTTTATTTTATTTTATTTTATTGTTTCAGTGTTCCAAAATACATTGTTTATGCACCACACCCAGTGCTCCATGCAATATGTGCCCTCCTTAATGCCCACCACCAGGCTCACCCATCCACCCACTCCCCTCCCCTCCAAAACCCTCAGTTTGTTTCTCAGAGTCCACAGTCTCTCATGGTTCTCTCCCCTCTAATTTCCCCCAATTCACTTTTCCTTTCCTTCTCCTAATGCCCTCCATGTTATTCCTTATCCTCCATAAGGAAGTGAAACCATATAATTGACTTTCTCTGCTTGACTTATTTCACTCAGCATAATCTCCTCCAGTCTCACCACGTTGATACAAAAGTTGGGTATTCATCCTTTATGATGGAGGCGTAACATTCCTTTGTATATATGGACCATGTCTTCTTTATCCATTCATCTGTTGAAGGGCATCGTGACTCTTTTCCACAGTTTGATGATTGTGGCCATTGTTGCCATGAGCATTGGGGTACATATGGCCCTTCTTTTTACTACATCTGTATCTTTGGTGTAAATACCCAGTAGTGCAAATGCAGGGTCATAGGGTAGCTCTATTTTTAATTTCTTACATAATCTCCACACTGTTTTCCAAAGTGGTTGCACCAACTTGCATTCCCACCAACAGTGTAAGAGGGGGCCTCATGTTGCCTGATTTCAAGCCTTGCTACAAAGCTGTGATCACCAAGACAGCATGGTACTGGCACAAAAACAGACACATAGACCAGTGGAACAGGGTAGATAAGGGACCCTCAACTCTATGGTCAAATAATTTTTGACAAAGCAGGAAAAATGTCCAGTGGAAAAAAGACAGTCTCTTCAATCAACGGTGCTGGGAAAATTGGACAGTTATATGTAGAAGAATGAAACTCGACCATTCTCTTATGCCACACACAAAGATAAACTTGAAATAGATAAAAGACCTCAATGTGAGACAGGAATCTATCAAAATCCTAGAGGAGAACTTAGGCAGTAGCCTCTTTGACATTGGCCACAGCAACTTCTTTCAAGATATGTCTCCAAAGGCAAAGGAAACAAAAGCAAAAATGAATTTTTGGGACTTCATCAAGATCAAAACCTTCTGCACAGCCAAGGAAACAGTCGACAAAACAAAAAGGCAACCCATGGAATGGGAAAAGATATTCTCCCTGGAATTTCTGGAAGGACTTCTGACTATAGTGTTTTTTCTATGGCCACACATATTCATACTTTTTAATCTTCTCTCCTGGGAAAGAGGAAGGGGATGGGTTGGGGAGGACATAGCCTGTTGAGTTTTGACATGATCTTTTGAGCATTAAATGAAATAATCCTTGTAAAGTGCTTAGCTACATGCTTGGCACACTGGCCATATTCAATAAATGTTAATTAGTGTATCCTTTTTACTTCTAGATGCCTAGCACAGAGCAGAGTCTAGACATTATACTGTAAAGCCATTGTTTAATAAATATATGGGTATTTAGGCTTAAACTTATATGCATGAGGGCTTATATCTCTGGCCCTTTTGCTGCAGATTGATAAGACCCTCAGTTCACTAGATGTTAAAGAAATATTCTTAGTTTCTTCTAAAGAGGAGAAAGAAGAATATTAGCCAATTGCAGCTACTTGGTTGCAATTTTCCATAGGAGCTGAGGTTAGGGATTTAATGGGAATAACATTAAATGTTTTAAGCATTCTTAGAAAACCACAATTACATTGATTATGCACTGTCAGTGGAACATTTTCTGGAAGCTGTGCCCCTCTGAGGCGCTGAGTGGGGATGAGTTTTCTCTAATCTGTCCAAAAGTTCTCATCAGGTTTCTCCTGCCAGCAACTGGCATTTGAGAAGGCAAACCCCCCGGGTGACTGGTGCTGTTTCTGCCTACAGAGCAAAGCTAAGAGGCCCATAAGGGGATTAAACCTATGACCTGCTCCTCATTAGCACAATGTTCTAGCCGACGAGGAAATAATGCAGACTTCTTGAGTGTTAGCAAATACTGACCTACTTAGATATGAGGGATAAAAGCACACATTTTCCCTGCAACATCAGCACAATCTGTCTCTGGGAATTGAAAGGACAGAGAAAGCCCTTTTACAGGGAATTTCTGGGTCAATAACTCTCATCTCATGCTCCTACAGTAATTACTGAATTATGTTCCCCAATTATTCTTCAATCCAATAACTGCTTCTTCGCCTCCCCATCCATGTATTCAACAACACGTCAGGCTGTCAGAGGCTCCTGCTACATCTTCATGCAACTGCCTAGAACATTTCCATCACATCCCTCTCTGTGTTCACTAGTCCCTCCCTTCCACACATCCTTCCTGCATCAGCAAGTTGTCCTGGAGGCCTCCATGTATTATGACGCCTGGGGTAAATACCCACTCTCCTGTGCATACCTCTGCACACCACACTCCCCAACCACACTTGCCACACTGTATGGCCTGTGCACTCTCTTCCCACCCCCAGGCATGGAGGCACCTTAGGTGTAGGGACTATGTCTTATACAGAGCTGAATTCTGTGAACCCTGCCTGGCATAAAGTAGAAATTCAGTAAGCATTTTTTTTTTTAAATGAATGAATGATTAAAGGGAATTCCAGTATCCCTTTTATATATATTAAATACCCTAAGTTATATAAAATAATATTCACAAACACTTAGATAATAGATATAATTAACTACCTGTGGTTTTTGTTGTTGCTATTTGGGTTTTTGTTTTGTTTTGTTTTTTGTTTGTTCTTGGGGAGGGTTTAGAGAGGGAGAAAGAATCCCAAGCAGGCTCCATTCTCAGCACAGAGCCCAAAGTGGGGCTCTATCCCACAACCTTGAGATCACAACCTGAGCCAAAGTCAAGAGTCTGACACTCAACCAAATAAGTCACCCAGACACCCCTAAAGAGGAAATAATGTTTTTTTTCCTTTTGTTTTTATTTATTCACTTATTTATCACCTAGAAATGAATATATAAAAGTATAGATGTATCGGGAGAGTTTTACCATATACACATTCTTTTTTTTTATTTACTATGATCAATTAGCCAGCATATAGTACATATTAGTTTTTGATGCACTGTTCAATGATTCATTAGTTGCATATAACACCCAGTGCTCATCACAACACTACCTGTGTTTTAATGTTTCTAAATGAGGATAATAATACCTGTCTCGTGGAATTATTCAGAAGGTCAAATAAAGTACATAGATAAAGTTCCTGCTGCTCAATAAACATTAGCATGTTCCCTCTTTCCATTCAATGATTAATGAGCTTTCTCCTAAATTTCTGTCTGGTCTTACATTAGGTAATAAATAGCAGGGTGTTTTTTTTTTTAAAGATTTCATTTATTTATTTGACAGAGGGAGAGATCACAAGCAGGCAGAAAAGCAGGCAGAGAGAGTGGGGGAAGCAGGCTCCCCACTGACCAGAAAACCCAATGCAGGGCTTGATCCCAGGACCTTGAGATCATGACCTGAGCTGAAGGCAGAGGCTTAACCCACTGAGCCACCCAGGCACCCTATAAATAGCAGTTTTTAATAGACATACAAACACATGTATACACTCTTTTAATTGGAATAGTATAAAAAATTTAGAAATAAAATATATTTGTGTATATATATATTTGCTTTTTTATTCTTTTTCAAATATCACACATACAAATAAATTCTTCAAAATTAATTGGAAAGATCAAAAAGTATAAAGAACCAAATAAAACATATTTGCTTTTTTATACTGTTTTCAACAACTTGGAATATGTGTGTGTGTGTGTGTGTGTGTGTGTGTGTGTGTGTGTGTGTGTAGATGTATAGGTATGTGCTTCTGTGAAATGTCTTTGTATATGTATAAATATATATGTATATACATACATACACATAAATACACACACACACACTTTTTTATACTTTTCAATTAACTTGGAAGAATACTAGGCATTCAATTCAGTAGGACCTTTCTGGAGACTTAGGCACTCCAATTCTTCAAAAATTTCTTGTATTATTTATTTGATAATATCCTTTCTAATTTCTTTGCTCTCACACTGCTTATAGTTGAAAGACCTCCAGAACTAATCTTTTAATTTTTCTTTTCTCACTCAGTTTCTTTTTTTTTACCTTTATATTGTTTCCTGAAAGATTTCACCAATTTTGTTTTCTAACCTTCCTATGTATATTTTAACCCATTTACTTATTCTCTGAAACTTTTTTTCTTTGTTTTTACATAGGAATTTTTATGTAAACAAGTAGACCTTCTACGAATAGAATGATTTTATGTCTTCCTTAGTAATCTCTTTCTTTCTCTTTCTTTCTTTCCTTCCCTCCTTCATCCCTTCCCTCCTTCTTCCCTTCTTCTTTTTCTTCTTTTCTTTTCCCTATTAATGCTTTATGGTTCATTTGACAAAAGTAGGAAAAGAAGAGAAAATTAAATTAAGTTAGTAGAAGGAAGTAAATAATAAAGGTAAAACATAAGTAGATGAAATAAAAAATAATTTAACAGTGGAGAAAATTAACAAAGCCCAAACTAAGTTTTTCAGAAGAAATTAATGCAATTAATAAGCTTCTAACAAGATTGATTAATAATAGACAATACAATGTATTAATAGCAAGAATGAATGAAAGTACATACATCACTACAGATCATTCACATACTAAAATAAAAGTAAAGGACTATTCTGAAGGCCAACAAATTTGACAGTCTAGATGAAATGGGCATAGTAATTACATAACATAATTTAGTAAACAGACATAAAATGGAGTGAAAAGCTGAATAGCTCTATTCCCATTAAACAAATTGAATACATTTTCAAAAACTTCCACAAAGAAAGCTCCAGATCCATTATTTGTCAATCCCTAATTTTTACATTAGTGGTCCTCTGGCAATTCTATATATTTCAAAAATTTATAGACTTTCAATTAGGAATTGAAGCTAAAATATACTTTTGGCTCAGATTTTGGTTGTCCTTAGGAAAACTATGGACAGGTAATTTATGAACCAATGAAATTAGATAAAGAATATCATATCCGTTTCAAAAAATATATTTGTTGAAACTTATTTATGAAAAAGTCAAAATTTCATAAAATGCATAAAGTATAAGTGATTTATACTTAAGATGAGCCTTCATGACTTGCAGTAAACCTTTTTTCAGTCTCTGTTCCTACATTAGTAAGTAGAGATGATTCTTCCTTTCAAAATCATTGGGATGTTTGTAGCTGGTGTATATCAAGTTCCTCACCCAGAAGAAGCATTAAAAATTAATAGCTAATTCTCTTTGAATATTGATAATATTGTCTGAAGACCAACCAGCTTGCTAAACACAGTAAGGCACAAGCACTAACTCAAACAATTAATAGAATGTCTATCTAACGTGTTGCTTGTGATTTTCACCATCTCCACTATCCTTTCTTTCACATTTTCACTATCATCAGGTAGCATGAGTGTAACCACAGGTACTTTTAGTATCCAGAAAAAAAGAAGGTGAATTAGTGATATATTTAATTCAGAATTTATGTAATTCACAGTCATTTCCATATACACTTATTTCTAGCTGTCCCAAGTTGCCTTGCAGAAAGACTCCTTGTACCCACTGTGCCAAATCATCTGGCATCGTGATACAAAGGTGCAAGATGTTTAGCAATACAAAATGTATCTTACGGTGCCTGACATCAAAAATATAGGTAGAGTGGAAGAGAAAAAAAAAGTTGGAAATATATGGAACAGAAGCTAGTTTGTGAAGATTTCTCCAGTCATCAGATACAAAATATTATAAGCAGAAAATGTGGCTCTCCTTAATACCTGGTAGAAGTGGAAACTCTCCTATTAGGAATATACTTAGTAATGCAGCATTTACAATTGTAAATGTATCCTAGTTGGCTTTTTTTTTTTCATTTTTGATGTACTTGAAAAAAATTTTTTTAAATTTTTGTCATCATAATTCCTCATAGACCATGAACACCAAGGTAAACTTTATTCTGAGACATAAAACAGATACCCATCAATTATCTAAATGTATAAAAGAATTGAAATCTTATTGGTTTAACATGATTTTCTTTGCTCTCTCTCAATAAAATTAAATTAGAATTCAAATAAAAAGATATGAGGAAGTTTCCAAGTATTAGAAAATCACAGAATACACATCTAAATGGCCTATGGGTAAAACAAAACGTGACAAAGGAAATTTGAACATGTCCTGAATACAATTAGATCAAAACACAACATAAGGGCGCCTGGGTGGCTCAGTGGGTTAAGCCGCTGCCTTCGGCTCAGGTCATGATCTCAGGGTCCTGGGATCGAGTCCTGCGTCGGGCTCTCTGCTCAGCAGGGAGCCTGCTTCTCTCTCTCTCTCTCTCACTCTCTCTCTCTCTGCCTGCCTCTCCGTCTACTTGTGATCTCTCTCTGTCAAATAAATAAATAAAATCTTAAAAAAAAAAAAACACAACATAAAATTGGTAGGGTGCTTAGAGTGACATTTATAACTTTAAATGCTTATATTAGAAAACAAGAATGGTCTTAAATCAGTGATCTAAGCTTCCATCATAAAAAAGTTGAAAAATAGAAGCAAATAACATAAAGTAAGCAGAAAGAATAAAGATAAAAACAAATATCAAAGAAATAGAAAACAGCAGACAATAGAGAAAACTAATGTAACCAAAATCTATTTCTTTGAAATTATCAACAAAATTGACCAACTTCTAGTGGTACTGAGAAAAAAAGCATACAAACCATCAATAGCAGGAATGAAATAGGAAACCACAGATCTTGATGCATTAAAAATTTTATGGAAAACTTTTTTGGAAAAAAAAAACAAATTTATGGAAAACAAATTTTAAGAAAAGCAAATATTATGAACAACTGTTTGCCAATACATTTGACCACTGAGATAAAGTGGAAAATTTCTTGAAAGTTCCAAATTTCCAAAGCTCATTCAAGATGAAATTGAGTATCTGAATAGTGTATCTATTAAATAAATTGCATTTGTATTTAATAACCTTTCTACAAAGAAAACACTAGGCCCAAGAGAACACTAGTGATGATGAATTCTACCAAACATTTAAGGAAGAAATAATACTAATTCCATATAAACTTATGCAGAAAATAAAAGCATCACACTGACACCAAAATCAAAGACATTATAAGAAAACTACAAATTGTCATGCCTCATGAACATAAATGAAGACAAACTTAACAAAAATCATAGCAAATCAAATGCACCAAAATATAGAAATGAATACATTGTGACCAACTGGAGTATATACCAGAAATGCAAGGTTGGTTTAATATTCAACATCAGTCAGTACAAATTTCCACATTAACAAACCAACAAGGGAAAATTAGGTGATTTTATGAATATAAGGAATGGCACAGAGGATCATATGGGAAGGGAGGGAAAACTGAATGGGAATAAACCAGAGGAAGAGACAAACCATGAGAGACTCTTGACTCCGGAAAACAAATTCAGGGTTGTTGAAATGAGGGTGAGTGGGGGATAGGCAAGGGGAGCATGTGATGTGATGAGAACTGAGTATTATATGCAACTGATGAATCATTGAGCACTACATCAAGAACTAATGATGTACTATACATTGGCAAAATGAATTTAAATTTTAAAGAAAGATACAGAAAAAGCATTTGACAAAATCCATTCTCTGAAATAGGAGTTAGAATAATATGATAAAAGACATCTTCAAAAACCTTTCTTCCTAAATTTGAGAACAAGGCAAAAACTGTTTTCTCTTAAAACTATTCAGTGTTGTACTGGTTTTCCTAAATAGTAAAATAAGGCATATAAAATTAAGGGAGGAGGATTCAAAAAATGGAGTGCTTACCCAACTTCACATAGCTAGAAGGTGAAAGAGCCCCATATCCCTGTCCCTTGCCTCCTCTGACAACACTTGGGTCTTTGAGTTCCACCTCCTGCTCTAATAAAACAATGGGAAGAATATTTTATTCTACTTTTGTTGGAATAGTCATTTTCTAATTGGGGACTCAAGAAGAAAACAGTGGGCAGAATCATGGGTGCCATGTTTTTCTCTATGTAACCCTATTAAAGACTACACCTCTGATTAAGCAGCCCACTTTACACCCACTCTCCTGGACAGTAGGGTTTTTTAGAAAGCTCTAAAGTACTAGAGCACACAGCAAAAACCTATACAATACAAAAGCAATGTACATGGCATGAATAGATCTTGCAGGAAAATAAAAATGTCTCTGCAGAAATATATTATTTTCAGGGGCGCCTGGGCAGGGCAGTTATTTACATGACTGACTCTTGCTTTCAGCTCAGGTCATGATCTCGGGGTGATGAGATGAAGCCCCAAGTCAGCACGGAGCTGGCTTGAGATTCTCTCTCCCTCTCCCTGCATCTCCCACATGTACACACTCTCTCTCTCAAATAAATAAATCTTTAAAAAAAAATAGCTTTCTTTCAGAAACCTCTAGAGGAAAGCCTTGAAATTCAGATCATCTCAGTAATTAGCTTAAAGTCACAAATCAAGTTAAAAATATGGGAGGGAGAAGGCAGTGGGTTTTGTAAGAAATTCTGTAACTCCATTAATGGTTTTGTGTTCTGACCACAAAACCTCTACAGCCCTGTAACCTTAGCCATAGAAATATTCCTCTGCTTGCTAGGTGCCGGTCTGGGCCAGTTTCACACAGCCTGCTTGAAGGTCTACACTGGTTGCCTTTTAGGACTCCATAATTTTTTCTGAGAACAAGTGCAATTGTCAGAGGCAAGGTGGGAGTTCCTCAAGCAAATAAAAGAAAGAGTTGAAAGGACCTTCACCAAAGCCACAAAACCAGCCCTCTGGAAACTCAGTCTTTATCTCTCACCATGTTTTGGAGGTTGGCAAGGGTCCACAGTGCTTCTTGAGAGAGATGATGTGGGTAGTGGCCGGCTGAGGCAGCATGCATGCCAGCATCTTAATTCAATGGAAGCACAGAAGCTTTGTCAAGGCCAAGCAGAGAGAATGCACACGGCTGGCTCCGGGGGAGGCTGGCAGCAGGTTCTGCAAACGTTTCTCTACCTCTTGATGAGACCAGAAACTAGTTTTTGCCTTCTTCTTTGAATAACCACTTAGGTTCTTCAGCGGCTGAGATAAATAGGTCTCTGTATGGCTTTATTTTCACCAAAGATTCACCCTGATTGTTTTCCCAGTGATAAAGGCAAAGGTGGGAAAGCAATGAGGGCAGTCACTTAAACAAGTAAAGACAACTGGCTTTTTTAGTTAATTTGCAAACATTTAGTAAGTGTCCTAATGTGCAACAAGTGCAACATGCTAGGCTTTGAGAATGACAAAAACAGTAGCCACTATTAATAGCTAAATTTTATCGTATGCTTATACCATATGAGACACTATGCTGATCATTTTATAAGCACTCCCCTTTTTAAAGCCTTAGCACAATCTTGTAAGATAAACGTTATTGTTTGCACTGCTCAGATGTTGACTATTCAAAAGGGTTAGTAGCTTGCTTGTTGACAAAAAGATACTAAAACGATAAAGACAGGATTTGGAACTAGTTTTGTTTCATTCCAATGTCTGTCTAAACATTATTCTACCTTAAAAGAGACCAAGCAGTTCCTGATCTCAAAGCAGCATATTTTTCTAGTCTAGTTAGCTAAAACACAGATTGCCGACCAGTCAAAATTAGCTGTACACCTCAGAACCTGACCTGACAGAAATCTGAAACTCTTATTATTTCCCTGTCTCTGTTTTCTGCCAAGTTTTTGCAGAGCTCCTTAATTGTCGAGGGAGTACCACTGACAGGAACTCTCCTTTCCAGTTCTACTCCAGTCAGTGATTTCATCTTCAGCAGCATGCCATCCTCTCCGTTCACAGAGACAGAGCTACAGGAAGTCCCATGGATAACATTTATGCACTCACCACCTAGACCAAGATCAAGTTTAGAATTCAGAATCTGAAAGGAGTTAGTGCCAATCAAGGTTGCTCAAGTATGTTCCTGCCTGTTAGTAGGGGCTGCCTGATAGTTCATCAGAGGGAGCGGGCGCTAAAATCAGAGGTCCTCAATGTTAGTGCTTGACAGTTTCTCAGAGAGGTGCTCGGCTTAGTGATAAATGGGACTGCGTTGAATGTTAAAACTACTTAGTATAATACCCATGATATACATATGTAGTATATTATATATTAAGTAGTATATTATATAGTACATATATTATACACTATCTTATGTATAGTATTGTATACACGTATATATTGGTATCTGAATATTTAGGAATCAGTTAAGTGTATATTCATATATATTTAATGATGAGCTATAATGATCAAACCATTTGAAGCCTCCAATGCAATATAAATGCTTCTAATATTTTATTCATTCATTATTTATGGAGATCTTATTATGTCTTAGGCAGAGTAGTCAACTCCAAAGACAAATAAAAATATATTATTTCTGTCCTCAGGGAGTTCATTTGCCATTTTCATTTAATGACATCTTTTGGTAAAAATGACGTTTTTCCTGCTTTCCTCTTAAATATAATGTACAATGCATTTTCATTTTACCTTGGGGCTTGCATTTTCTGCAGTACCTCAGACTAGATAATCTGATATCCTGAACAACCTTTCCTATGAAGGTAGCTAAAATATGTATAGGTGTATTTAAAATATTTCCAGTGCACTACTAAACTGGTAAGAAAGTACGTAATACGTCAAGGCCAAAAATAAAGCAATGTGGGGAGGGGGAGGGCAAACAAGTTCACAATCTAGCTTTGACCCTGATGAACTTGTATGTTTTGAAGATTGTAGAAAGCACAGAAGAAAGTAGACAAACCCTAAAGCACACCTGAAGTAGAAAATCTAATTGTAGTCCATCATAAAAAGCCAAGACCTCCTTAGGATACAATTTCCTTTAAGAAGTAGAGAACAAGGAAGCATCTTTTTTCACTCTGACACTAATTTAGATGGAAAAAAAAATCACTTAAGAATTTACCAGCCCTCACACAGGTTCTTGGCACAAGTTAAAACTTTCTGGGTGGTCAAAAAAGTTTTTTAAAAAAATTTATATAAAATTGTCCTAGATTTTAGTGCCTGTCCCCAGGTGATAAAAAAGAGGCAAAATAAAATCCTGTCTAAAGGAATTTAATTTCAACATGACCTGAAAAAATTATCTCACATAATGATCCAAGGGATAAAAGCTGGAAGTCAAAAATTGCAAATATAGAGGTAAACAAAGAACCATGAGTAAGAGCCAGGAGAAATAACATCGCAGAATCAGACAGCCAAAATGCCAGATATTGGAATTATCAGATGCTGGATATAAAATAAGAATGTTTGATATGCTTCAAAAAGTAAGTTCTGAAAATATAAGCAAGGAGCAAGAAACTATTAAAAAATGATCTGAAAAGGATACAACTCAAAGATCAAAATGTCAATAAAGCAAATGAAATTAAACAATGAATGAGTTACTGATCCTATTAGAAATAGGTGAGGAAAGAATTATTAAAAGGAAGAAAGTTTCAAAGAGCTTGTACAGGGCCCCTTGGGTGGCTCAGTCTGTTAAGCATCTGCCTTCAGCTCAGGTCATGATCCCAGTGTCCTGGGACTGAGCCCAGCATTGGATTCCCTGCTCAGCGGGAGTCTGCTCTCCCCCTTAGGTCATGTTCTTTCTCTCCCTCTCTCTCTGTTAAATAAATAAATAAATAAATATTTTTTTAAAAAAGAACTTACACAAAATGTTTTGGAAACAGACATATTTTTTAAAATATGAGAGATTAATAAAATTAGGGAACAGAACAAGAAAGTCCAATATGCCAGAATTCCAGAAGGAAAAAATAGTGTGAGTAAGGAAGAAGCAACATTTGAAGAGACAACAATGAAGAATTTTCCAGAAAGACATCGACTCAGACACAAGCTGGATAAAAACAAATCATACCTAGATAAATCATAATGAAACTATAGGACACCAAAGACAAAGAGAATTTTTAAAAAGCAGCCAGTGAGAAAAGTTTAACTTGGGTTTGGTTTGTCACCTCAAAACAAAATGATAGACAATAAATGTTTTCAAAAGAAAAAATTATAGCCATTTTTAGTGGATTAGTAATACTTCTGAATAAATGAATAACTTGTAAGCAGCGGACCTGAGATGAAAGCCTTCTGATTCCCAAATCTGATATGCAAACAAACATCAGATATGCAAACAAAAAAAAAAATCCAGTCTTAATGAAATTTCTGATGGTGACATTTGACCTATTACTCACTTTGAATGATGTGCAAAGCTCTGTCCGTGAAATATTGCTAAAATAGATCCATAGCTATCTTCTCACACTTCAAGCTCTCACAATCATGCCAAAACAATACACCCTAATTATCACTTCTTCTTGCTACATCACTGACTAGAAACTTTGAAAGATCATGCACTCCTAAGGTGTCACATCAAAACCCCTTTGAAAGCTGTGGCACAGCTGTCCTGGCTGGGGGTTGCACCCTAGAATTTGCTGGGTGTGGATTTCAATGCAGAGACATATGACCTGGGAAATTTCCCAATGTACTAAATCCTTGGCTTTTCAGCTATAAACTAGAAATCGTAATAACATCTACAATTTGTGGCAAGGATTAAAAGAGATAATCTATGTGAACTGCCTTGCACAGTACTGACTCAGAACAGATTGTCACTGAATTTGGCTGTTACTATTAGATAACATTCTGTTTTTTTATTTTTGTCTTCTACTGCCCTCGGCCCACACTCTTGTCCTTTCTCTTATGTCCTAATGGCTTCTGCTTCAAGGCCAGTGGTTTCTCAAAGTGAGGTCCATACAGCATCAGTGTCACCTAGGAATGCATTAGAAGTACAAATTCTTAGGCCTCACCCTAAACCTACCAAAGCAGGAACTCTGGAGGTAGAGTCCAGCAGTCTGTGTTTTAACGAACCCTTCAGGTGAGGTCTACTGTTGGAAACCATTGTACATGTAGGTCAACTGTTCTCAACAAATAGGCTTTTGCAAATATGTGAAGAATTAGTTGTCACAATTCTTGATGAGCCCTACTGACAATCAGTGGGGCAGAGATAGTAATTTTCCACAAACACTTCTAAACCTTCACCTCCCCATGCACCCACTGAAATCCTGCACAATTTCCAAGGACTGGCTCCTTCACACTTGATATTCTTTATTCATTTCAGCCCAGACCACAGTCTCTCTTAGGACATAACCATGTGCTTCTGTGTAATATCCATGAAGGAGAATTCTTACCTCTTATTCTTTCTTTAGGCAGACGGTATTAACGTAAGGCCATAGAATAGGGAGCCAGAAAGCAAGGCTCTGAATCCCAGCTTTGTGGTTCCCTTAGCAATAGCGTGTACATCAATGGATATCCAAAGTACACATGATTGTGGACAGGTATGACATTATTCTGATGGACCTTCCTCTGTATCTGAATCTCTTCCCCCAGCTGCTCTCAAAAGCTCTTATCCAAAATTATGACTCATCAGTCTTGCAATCAAGTGCCTCAAGGTCTTTCTAGCTTCATTCATCTTAGGGGGTGATCTTTCTACCTCTAGGACAGGAACACTGGTTCCATTCCCCAGATTGGGAAAATTTTTATGGAGAATTTGTTCAACTATATCTTCTAGTCTTCTTTCTTTCTCCTCTACCTTAGGCATCCCAATAATTCTGACACTGGAAAATTTCACAGCGTCATTTATTTCTCTGACTCTGTTTTCATGGCTTCTAAGATGTTTGTTCCAGGCCTCCTCCTGATCCTTTTTCTCTATCAGTTTAATTCTGTCTTCTGCCTCAGGTCACCCTAGCTGTTAGATTATTTAGATTAGATTGGATCTCATTGATAGCACTTTTAAATTATTCCTGGGTAGCTTTTACTTCTGCCCTAATCAATTCCATGTTGTCACTAATGGCTTTCTCCAGCCTAGCCATTGCCTGGATAATTGTTACCCTGAATTCCCTTTCTGACATACCGTTTATGTCCATATCCAGTAGCTCTGATGGAGAGGGCACAGTCTCTGATTTTTTCCTCTGTTGGGTGTTTCTCCTCCTAGTCATTTTGGTGAGAGGTGGATGAGGGGATGTAGCTGAATATATCAACCAAAATCCAGGCAAGATGCACCCTGGAAAGCTTCTGAGCAATCAGAAGTCACCACCAAAAAGAAAGAAAAAAGAAAAAAAGAGACAGAGAAAGAGAGAGACAGAAAAAAAGAGACGACCCAGCCAGAATGGGCCCTAAAGGTAAGATTTATAAGGTATACAAACAAAAATGGACAAATAAAAAGACTGACAAAAGTAAATGATAAGAAAAAAAAAGAAAAGAAAAAGAACCCAGCCAAAATGGACCCCAAGTATAAGATTTATATGCTACCAGAACAAAAACAAATACACAGAAACACTGACAGAAGAAAAAGATGGGAAGGCGGTTATAAATCCTCAGTGTGGGCAAGGAAGGTTATTTTGATTCTTCCTAGGTGTATCTTGATATCTTTGTTAAAGGACCCAACTTTCCAGAGATAAAGGGAGGTTAAAACTGGTTTATATACAGGGGTAGAACTGATTAGGGAAAGAGGATTACCTTGAAACTTATATCTATATATATATTTAAAAAAAGAAAAAGAAAAATACAGGTATATGTATGAAAAAAGTTCAAGTTAAAAGGTTATTATGCACTATGTTGTATTAAACCTACAGAGTAAACCTGTATCAAACCATTAGTTGTAATGGTAAGTAGGTTTTAAAAAAATTAAAAAGAATAAGAATAGTGAGAATGAATTAAAAACAAAAGTTGTATCTATGAAATATACAGGTTTTAGGGCAATACCGGGAACTTAATATGTTGTTTTCCCCTGATATTGGGGTTTTACAGTTTTATGGGGACCCTGTGGTGGTTGTCCTCTCATTCTTTTGGCTGGCTTTCTGGGGGAGGAGCCTGCTGCATTGTTTTTCAGTCAGTCTTGCTTGGGTTGAGTCCTCCTGCTCCCTATCAAGGGGCCGGGCTCTATGGAAACTGGTTTTTCAGGCTTTTGTTCTCTGGAGATTTTTGTTCTTCAAAGGCTTTTTGTGGCTTTTTGGAGATTTAGTGGAAAGCAAACTGCACCCAGACCTCTTTCTCAGAGAGAGGCCTCAGTCTGCCCCCCTCTGGGTGGTCTAGAACACACAGACTCCCCCTCTGCAAACTCCGCTGAGCCGTGAAACCTCCCACAGGCAGTGCACATCCCCAGCCACTGTCTCAGGGGTTGCCTGAAGCACCTGCCTGTCCTGTCCCTGCACCCCCTGTGCCAAAACAGTGAGCGATATTGGTCCAGGGAGCCCAATTCTGGTGGCTGCCTTTGCCAGGACTGCTGTTTGGGGTAGTTCCTTCAAGTCCAGGCTGGGAGTGTTCAGATTCGGCCAGTCCTGGAGACCACCAGCTAGCACCTGCATGGCGCAATGACACATTGGACCAGATGGACCTCATAGATATATACAGAACATTCCACCTAAAACAACAGAATATTCATTCTTCTCGAGTGCACATGGAGCTTTCTCCAGAATAGATTGGTCACAAATCAGGGCTCAACCGATACCAAAAGATTGAGATTATTCCCTGCATATTCTCAGACCACAACGTTTTGAAACTGGAACTCAACCACAAAAAAAAGTTTGGAAGGAATTCAAACACTTGGGAGCTAAAGACCACCTGGCTTAAGAATGTTTGGATCTACCAGGAAATCAAAGAAGAACTTAAACAATTCATGGAAAACAATGAGAATGAAGACACTTAGGTCCAAAACCTATGGGATATGGCAAAGGCAGTCCTAAGGGGGAAATAGGTAGCCATCCCAGCCTCCCTCAAAAAAACTGAAAAATCCAGAATACACCAGCTCTCTTTACATCTTAAAGAACTGGGGAATCAACAATGAATTAAGCCAACCCCACACACAAGAAGGGAAGTAATGAAGATCAGAACAGAGATCAATGAGACAGAAACTAGAGATATAGTAGAACACATCAATGAAACTACAAGCTGGTTTTCTGAAAGAATCAATAAGATCAAAAACCATTGACCAAACTAATCCAAAAGAAAAGAGTGAGGACCCAAATTAATAAAATTATGAATGAAAGGGGATAGATCACGACTAATACCAAGGAAATAGAAATAAGCATCAGAAATTATTATCAACAGTTATATGCCAATAAGTTAAGCAACCTAGACAAAATGGATGCATTCCTGGAAACCTATAAACTTCCGAAACTGAATCAGGAAGAAACTGACAACCTGAATAGACCAATATCTAGTAACGATATTGAAGTAGTGATCAAAAACCTCCCATAAAACAAGAGCCTAGGACCTGATGAATTCCCTGGAGAATTCTACCAAACATTCAGGGAAGAAATAATACCTATTCTCCTGAAGATGTTTCAAAAGATAGAACAGAAGGAAAACTACCAGACTCTTTTTATGAAGCCAGCATTACCCTGATCACCAAACCAGACAAAGATCCCACCAAAAAGGAGAATTTCAGACCAATATCCCTGATGAATATGGATGCCAAGATTCTCAACAAGATCCTAGCTAATAGGATCCAACAGTACATTTAAAAGATTATCCACCATGACCAGGTGGGGTTTATCCATGGGATGCAGGGGTAGTTCAACATTGGCAAAGCAATCAACATGAAAGAACAAATCAATAAGAGAAGAGAGAAGAACCACACAGTCCTCTCAATTGATGCAGAAATAGCATTTGACAAAATTCAGCACCTGTTCCTGATTAAAACACTTCAAAGTATAGGGATAGAGGGAATATTCCTCCCTCAACTTCATAAAATCTATCTATGAAAAACCCATAGCGAATATCATCCTCAATGGGGAAAAGCTGACAGCCTTCCCTTTGAGATCAGGAACACGACAAGGATTTCCACTCTCACCACTGTTGTTCAATATAGGACTAGAAGTCCTAGCAAAAGCAATCGGACAACACAAAGAAATAAAAGGTATTCAAATTGGCAAAGAAGAAGTCAAACTCTCTCTTTTTGCAGATGACATGATACTTTATATGGAAAACCCAAAAACTCCACCGCCAAACTACTAGAACTCATACAGTAATTCAGTAATGTGGCAGGATACAAAATCAATGTACAGAAATCAGTTGCCTTCTCATATACTAACAATGAAAAAATAGAAAGGGAAACTAGAGAATCAATTCCCAGAAGCATAAGATACCTGGGAATAAACCTAACCAAAGAGGTTAAAGGATCTGTACTTGAAGAACTACAGAACATTCATGAAAGAAATTGAGATGGAAGAGCATTCCATGCTCGTGGATCGGAAGAATAAACATTATTAAAATGTCTATATTGCCTAGAGCCATTTATACTTTCAATGCCATCCCAATCAAAATTCCACCAGCATTTTTCAAAGAGCTGGAACAAACAATCCTAAAATTTGTATGGAACCAGAAGAGACCCTGAATTGCTAAGGAAATGTTGAAAAAGAAAAAAGTTGCCTGATTTCAAGCTTTACTACAAAGCCGTGATCACCAAGACAGCATGGTACTGGCACAAAAACAGACACATACACCAGTGGAACCGAGTAGAGAGCCCAGATATGGACCCTCTACGCTATGGTCAATTAATCTTTGACAAAGCAGGAAAAAATACACAGTGGAAAAAAGTCTCTTCAACAAATGGTGCTGGGAAAATTGGACAGCTATGTGTAGAAGAATGAAACTCGACCATTCTCTTACACCATACACAGAGATAAACTCGATAGATAAAAGACCTCAATGTGAGATAGGAATCTATCAAAATCCTAGAGGAGAACTTAGGCAGTAGCCTCTTTGACATTGGCCACAGCAACTTCTTTCAAGATATGTCTCCAAAGGCAAAGGAAACAAAAGTGAAAATGACTTCATCAAGATCAAAACTTCTGTACATCCAAGGAAACAGTCAACAAAACAAAGAGGCAACCCACGGAATGGGAGAAGATATTCACAAATGACACTACAGACAAAGGGCTGATATCCAAGGTCTATAAAGAACTCTTCAAACTCAACACACAAAAAACAGATAATCACATCAAATAATGGATAGAAGACATGAACAGGCACTTCTCCAAAGAAGACATACAAATGGCTAACAGACACATGTATAGCAATCAGGGAGATTCAAATCAAAACCACATTGAGATACCACCTTACATCAGTTAGAATGGCCAAAATTAACATGGCAGTAAACAACAAATGTTGAAGTGGATGTGGAGAAAGGGGAACCCTCTACACTGTTTGTGGGAATGCAAGTTGGTGCAGCCACTTTGGAAAACAGTGTGTAGATTCCTTTAGAAATGAGCTTCCCTATGACCCTGCAATTGCACTACGGGGTATTTACTCCAAAGATATAGATGTAGTGAAAAGGAGGGCCACCTTGCACCCCAATGTTCATAGCAGAAATTGCCGCAGTCGCCAAACTGTGGAAAGAATCAAGATGCCCTTTAATGGACGAATGGATAAGGAAGATAGGGTCCATATATACAGTGGAGTATTATGCCTCCATCAGAAAGGATGAATCCGTATCAACATGGACAGGACTGGAAGAGATTATGCTGAGTGAAATAAGTCAAGCAGAGAGAGTCAATTATCATATGGTTTTAGTTACTTGTGGAGCATAAGGAATAATACGGAAGACATTGGGAGATGGAGAAGAGAATTGAGTTGGGGGAAATCAGAGGAGGAGAAAAACCATGAGAGACTGTGAACTCTGAGAAACAAACTGAGCCTGGTGTTGGGTGTATTGCACAGAGCACTGGGTGTGGTACATAAACAATGAATTTTGGAACACTGAAAAAAATAAAATAAAATTAAATTAAAAAAAAAAGAAAAAAAAAGTATGCATTATGCAAGTGTTGGCTATTATTATTCTGTATCCCCCTCGGTATCTCCATAATGCTAGGAACTTACCTCATGCTTCATACATTTCATTGATTCATTGATGGGCCAAAGAACACCAGAACTTATTCCCAATTTAATCTTCAAATATTCATTAGAAGACACAGGGAAGTCATGATTACCAACTTTAAATTCACAAATTCTTGCCATTTAGAAAGAAAAATTGGCATAGGCTTTGTTGTTTTAGCATGTAGGACTTGGAACATAAGGAATAACATGGAGGACATTGGGAGTTGGAGAGAAGTGAGTTGGGAGAAATTGGAGGGGGAGATGAACCACGAGAGACTGTGGACTCTGAGAAACAAACTGAGGGGTTTGGGGGGGTGGGGCGTTGGGTGACCCTGGTGGTGGGTATTAAGGAGGGCATGTATTGCATGGAGCACTGGGTGTGGTGCATAAACAAAGGATCTTGGAACACTGAAACAAAATAAAATTACAAAAAAAAAAAATAGAATATAGGACTTGGAACTAGAGTTTTAAGGTGGATAGCAGAGTGTATTTAAGGTGGATAGCAGAGTGCCTTTGCCCTAAGTGTCCCTTCTGCCTCTCTTCCTCCTGTTCCTGTAAGAGTGGAGGTCAAAGACTTGGGAATTTGGGATCCACCTCTTTAAATTTTTAATATAAATGATGACACAATCATATTTCTGGAGCCTCTGAGATTCTTTATATTTGATTCATGTTCTACTTAATGGTTTTGCTCATAAAGAGCCTTGTTTCCTGCCAATTTCTGATGACTGTCCTCCATCACCTGCCCACAGGCTATTAGCCTAAGTACGCATCACTGGCAGGGACCATACCTTTGGTGGCAACAAGCACAGCATGGGCTGATGAAATGCTCCTTGGAGCCTGCTCATCCAAACATGGAATGCATCCAAAGCTGAAGGTGACGACATCTCAGCCTGAGGTGGAATGAGTACACAGGGTTCTGGATGCTTATGTAATAAGGGCAAGAGGAAGGGGTGGTGCATGAATGTAGAAAGAGAACATCCCAGAGGTAGGCTCTGGTTATTGGAGGAAGTCAGAGAGTAAGGAAGGTGATGTAGGCTCTATTTTGCATGTGATATTATACCAGCAAACATGGCCAAAAGCTCCTATAAAGGGAAAATATTAGTCATATAGCTCTTGTAACTGGCATGAAGGAAAAGAGTAGAAGGTCTGTGTCTTTGTCCAGTTGTCTGCGAAACTGTCTAAAATTAAATTCTTACTTCATTAAGTAAAACAGCAAATTAGTTCATAAAATAATCCAATTAATAAACATCCTGGGAAACATTATGGCACCATCCAATGTATATTAAGCTATGGTATTAAGTGAGAAAATTCTAGCTATGCTATGAAAATTCTAGCTATGGCTAGCTGTCTGTTGATTCTGTGGTTTAAAAGAAGGAGGAGGAAGAAGAGGAGGAAGGAAAGATTGTGATGTTATCTCAGCCAAGACCCACCATGGCAGGACCATCCGACTTCCAGACCCATCCTTAGTTTGACCAGTTTGTGGCTTCCATTTGATTAGTTTCACTGGGAAGCTTTGACTGGTGAATGTACTCACATATAATGAAGCTCACAAGAGAGAGATGAACAAGAGCAGATTATTTCTATATTAGCTTAAGCTGAAAGAGAAAACTTCTGAAGAGATTCATAATCACAGGAGATGATGGTATCATTTTCTACCCAATTACAAAAAATGGACAAAAGACTTGAATATACTCTTTCACAAAAGAAGATAAGAAAATGGCCACCAATCATACGAAAGTGTGCTTAATCTTATTAGTCATTTGGGAAGTGCAAATAATCACCACACTGCAATAAGACTACATATCCACTAGAATGGCTAAAATTAAAAAAAAAAAAAGGAAATGCCAAGTAATTGGCAATGGCAGTTCAAGTGGATTCTTGAACACTGCTACTAGGAATAAAAATTGGTAACACCACTTTGGAAAACTTTGACAATACTTATTAAAGCCAGGAGTACATACACCCAATCACTTTGAGGCATAGACAGCACAAAATGCACTAAAATGTACATATATGAATATTTATAGCAGCATTATTAATAATAGCCAAACACTGGAAATAATTCAAAATGTTTCTCAAAAGGAGAATTGATAAATACATTGTAGTATTACCACAATGGAACCATATAAAGCAAAGAAAATAAACAGGCCCATTATAACATGCGGCATGGAGGATGAACCTCACAGACCTGAAGAGTGTATACTACATGATTACATTTACATGAAGTCTAAATACAGGCAAAACTAATCCATAGCAATAGAAGTCTTAGGAGTGATTATTTTTTTGGCTGGGAAATAATCAGAAGGGGTTAAAAGGAGAGGTTCTTGGATGCTAATAATGTTTTATATCTTGATCTGGATGGAGGTTACATGAGTGTATTCACTTAATAAAAGTTAGTCAAGGGGCGCCTGGGTGGCTCAGTGGGTTAAAGCCTCTGCCTTAGGCTCAGGTCATGATCTCAGGGTCCTGGAATAGAGTCCTGCATCGGGCTCTCTGCTCAGCAGGGAGCCTGCTTCCCTTCCTCTCTCTCTGCCTGCCTCTCTGCCTCCTTATAATCTCTATCAAATAAATAAATAAAATCTTTAAAAAAAATCAGGCTGTACACTTGTGATTTATGCATATTTCTGTTTGTATTATTCATTAGTGGTTCTCAGCTGGGAGTGATTTTGCCTTCTGGGAGACATTTGGCATTATCTGGAGAAATTTTTGGTTGTCCCAATAAGACTATGTATTGTCATCTACTGGGTATAGCCCAGGGATGCTGCTAAATATCCTACAACACACAATACAACCTCCTAAAACAAAGAATTATCTACGCATCAATAAAAGCAAGAGTTCAAAATACCAGCAAATTATCAATTACGACAACAACAATAACAAAAATAATAATATCTTGCATGGTTTACCCAACCCTGATGGCGTTATTATACTACATCCACTTGAACTACCCAAGTCAGTCTGCCATGTTCCATGGCAAGTCTGCAACCAAGAATCAAAGTTCTGTGTGACTATGGAGAAACAACATGCAAAGAGAAGGAACAAGGATTTAAATTCACGAACATGGAAAAATAAATGCATTCATCTTCATGGTATCCCATGGAATGTCCTACACATGGAATGTCTAGGAGGGAAGCTCCTGGATATTTTTTTCACTTTTGAACTCTACCATGTTGCGTTGGAGCAAATATTTGTTGAACTTATGAATGAACAGGATTTCCTGCAGCTCATGCACACTGTCCTCTAATGAGGTAGCCCCTTCTACTCTGCATACCTCGTGTTCCCAATGTCCCAAGACGCAAATTCTTTGTTTTCCCTCAAATCAAAATGTATCTAGTTTACATGTCCTGCATCCTACCAGGTTACCAGGTAACTGGTCGAAATTCCACAAGCTCGGGCACCTGGATGGCTCAGTCAGTTAGGTATCTGCCTTTGGCTCAGGTAGTGATCCTAGGGTACTGGGATCAAGCCCCTCATGAGGCTCCCTGCTCAGCGAAGAGTCTGCTTCTCCCTCTTCCTCTGCCCCTCCCCATTCTCTCTAACACATACTCTCTCTCTGTCAAATAAATAAAATCTTAAAAAAAAAAAAAAAGATTCCTGGGGCACCTGGGTGACTCAGTGGGTTAAGCCTCTGCCTTCGGCTCAGGTCATGATCCCAGGGTCCTGGGATCGAGCCCCACATCGGGCTCTCTGCTCAGCGGGGAGCCTGCTTCCCTCCCCGCCCTCTGCCTGCCTCTCTGCCTAGTTGTGATCTCTGTCAAATAAATAAATAAAATATTTTTTTAAATAATAAATAAATAAATAAATAAAAAGATTCCCCAAGTTGTGGCAAATCCGAGAGGAAGAAAAACAAAGAAGGGCAAGGGGATATTGTAGTGACTTTCAAATCAAACACTGACCATGGCTGCCTTTGGTAACAAGGCCCTTACTGTGGTACTTACTCTGGTAGGAAGGAGCCTAATGGGAGGATTCGTGTACACCTATCACACACTTATGGGGTCCTCATACATACAGAGACAGGGATCCACAGTTAGGGTAGGATGTGAAAGCAGGAGTCCTTGTACTGAAATTTTGAGATTATTTTGACTTTCCACGTGTGATAGGCAGAATAATGTCCCCTCCAGAAAGATGTCCTTGTCCTAATTTCTGGAACATGTAAATACATTCATTTACAAATGGGGAAACGGACAATTAAGATTGTAGATGGAATTAATGTTGCAGATTGAATTAAGATTGCTAATCAGCTGACTTTAAAATAGGGATATGATCCTGGATTATCCAAGCAGACGCAGTGCAATCACAAGGGTCTTTAAAAGGGAAGGAGGGAGGGGCGCCTGGGTGGCTCAGTGGGTTAAGCCTCTGCCTTCCGCTCAGGTCATGGTCTCAGGGTTCTGGGATCGAGCCCCACATCGGGCTCTCTGCTCAGCAGAGAGCCTGCTTCCCTTCCTCTCTCTCTCTGCCTGCCTCTCTGCCTGCTTGTAATCTCTGTCTGTCAGATAACTAAATAAAATCTTAAAAAAAAAAAAAAAAGGGAAGGAGGGAGACAGAAGAAAACCAGAGATGACAGCATTAGAAGAATTCAGCCAAACACTGTTGACTTTAAGTTGGAGGAAGAGGGCTGTGGGCCAGGGAACGTGTGCAGCTTCTAGAAGGAAGAAAAGTAAAAGAAATGGATTCTCCCTTAGAGCCTTTGAAGGAATGCAGCCCTGCCAAAAGTTTTAATCCACTGAGAACCATTTTGGAGTCCTGTTGTTCAGAATTGTTAGATAATAAATTTGTGTTATTTCAAGTCACTAAATTCATGGTAATTTGTTATAGCAGCCATAGGAACACGTACACTATGTTAACGGGTTAAAGAAAAGCCATGGATTCCCCCCGAACAACTACTAATATAACTTATATTTGGCTTTGAGTCCAATTAAAGGGAACATACATGGATCCAATCCTCCTGCCCCACACCCCCCCTCCCCGCAGCATGCTTGTAGTCTTTAGTCATTTACATTGCTGCCCATGACATTCCCCTTCTAATCCCATCTTGCTTTCAGAATTCAAGGAGGAACCTGGGCAGCAGGGGACTGGTTGTAGTTACTGCGAGTTAACTGAAAGATGTCTGAATGCGTTGTCTGTATTGCCTGCACTGCCAGGGGTTAAGATAGATTGTGCCCTTGTAGAGAGAATAGCCTGTTTATTCTCTGTAAAGAGGATATCTGCAGAAGAAAGTGGACCTTTTGCTGGCAAAGTTAGTGATTTGCAGATTTGCAAAACTAGGGCACAAAATACACACAGGTGCAAATAGATGTCTGTAAATATAAAAGTGAAACAAGTAATTTGAGTTTCTGGGAGAGAGCCAATTAATTAACTCCATCTCCAAGAATACTGCAAAGCCAGTCTCTGATCCATATTGAGGAGCTAAACCATGCTCTGAGTAGCAACTAAGAGGTAGCTTAGGGAAGCAAAAATACCCACAATCCTCATCAGCCCCATCACCCCAATCACTCCAAATAAACATCCAACCCAAGTAAAGACATGATTACTATGTAAACACAGCTTCAAGCTACCACCAACTAAATACATTTTCTATGCAAAAGTAATGTACTTGTCCTCCAAAAGCAGCTTCAGGGGAGTCCTCTACCCCATCGCCCCCATGTGATCACAGATCCCACATCCTCCCTATATGGAAATTTTAAAGATACCATAGCATGCACGTATCAAGGGCAGTTTTCTTTCTTTTTAATAAGTACAAAATAAAAGAACGAAACAAGTTGTATATCTAAGCAACAGTGAGATGCCAAGAACTCGGAAATAATGTTAACAAGATAAGCTTCTGAAGGAAAAATAAAATCAACACACTGTTCCTCAAAGTTGACTGTTCCAGGTCTGCATCCCTGGCATGGAGGTAGCTGTGTCAGTCCTTCATGTTCTGATCAAACTACACAGAAAATCCAGCTAACTCCCCTGGTTCTGATTATATGTTCACCAAGAAATCTTTCTATCATTGTCTTAATCTCTTCAGGCTGTGATAACAAGATGCCACAGGCTGGGGGCATTTAAACAATAGAAATTTATTTCTCACCAATCTTTGATGCTGGCAGACCAAAGATCAAGGCACCAGCATGGTCCCATTCTGATAAAGACCCTCGGGATGCCTGCTTGGGTCAGTTGGGTAAGCATCTGCCTTAGCCTCATGTCATGACCCTAGCGTCCTGGGATCAAGACCCGCATTGGGCTCCCTGCTCAGCACAGAGTTGCTTCTCCCTCTCCCTCTGCCATTTGTCCTGCTTGTGCACTCTCTGTCAAATAAAAAATAAAATCTTAAAAAAAGAGAGAGAGACCCTCTATGTGGTTCACAGCTGCCTTCTCATTGTGTATTACGTGGTAGAAAGGGCAAGGAATCTGGGGTCTCTTTCATAAGAACACTAATCCTATCAGTGAGAGCTCCACCACCCCCCCCCCCCCGACTTAAGTGCCTCCCAAAGGCCGTACCTCCTAAGACCATCACCTTTAGGACTTCAGGATTTCAGCATAGGAATTTGGGAGGGAAACAAGCATTCAGACCGCGGCACTTACAATGCAACTATGCGGGAAGAATGCACTAATCAGCACTCACTAGCTCTTTACCTGCTTAAAATGGTTATGTTCTCATCATAAATTCATGTACTGTTTTTCCACAGTTTAATTCAAACTATGCACCGTCCTTCCACCTGATTGACACCCCATAAGAGCTCAGGAGTCTGAGCTCTTTGCTTAAAGGGAATTATTTTGCCCACTCTTACTTGGGTGAGAGGGGTCATAATTTCCACGGGAGCACTAGTCTTACTCACAGGATGGTTGGGATTATTTCAACCACCAACCCTCTTCGATTATCTGGGCTGCTGTTTATGTTCCACCCAGGCTACCTTGTTTTGAGCTAACTACAAGCCATCTGCCACTCAACATCTTTTCTCAGAGAGAGCCTCAGGCCCTGCTCTTCGTCTCATTCCCTCATCTGCTGAGGAGTATGCACGACTAAGTGAACACCACAGAAAGAGAGACCTGTTCATGAAGAGAAAATTGAAACATGGGAAAAAACTGGCTAGCAATTGGAGAGGACACCCTAGAACGGGTTGTCTCAGGAAGAAACAGAGGCCAAGTCACATGGGCCCTTGATCCCATTCCAGCTCAACCACGTGCAGCAACCTTTGGGGCCGGGAGGGTCAGCTAGCTTGGATCACATCTGCTTCGAGCTTCCTGGCTAATAAAAACAATGGTACCCATGACTCTAACTTTTACTTCTAATTAAATTATTTTTATTGGAATGCTCTTTAAATATGTACAAACATAAACCTGGATATAAATTCCTTATGCTCACACAACTGTAGCCTTACAGAACCAATATAATTCAAATTAACTCTATTAATTTAATGTGACAGATGATGTTCCTCTGCTGAAATAAAATCACCTTTTACTCTGTGACTGGGGTGCTGAGTGCCAGGGCACGATCTTTTGGTTTGGAAGCAGGTGCTATTACGCACTGGGAGAGAACTTTATGTTCCCGACATAGTGCTTGATTTAAGCTACTATGAAACTTTTGTTCACAGCCTGCATCTTGATGCCGTCCACCTTCACTAATACACTATTTTTTTTTCCCTCTGTTCTTTTTTCTTTCTGCTTGAAGGCGGTAAAGTTATAAGTACAAAAGCCAACTCGAAACTCTATGGCAGGACTCAGGAAGTCGTTTGATGGCTCAGGATGTCCTTATATTCATGTGTTTAGATTATTTTCAAATTAAACACAATTTTTTTTTAATTGCTGTGGAAAGCATGCACACTCTAGTTTGGGAAATTGATGGGAGCTAGTCCCTTGACGGAGCACCGCATCACACTCTCATCTCTCCTTCCAATGTGCAGGGAAATAGGAAGACACCCTCCCCCCCGCAAAAATCAATGTTTCCTCTCTGCTCTCAGCTCACAAAATGGTTGAGGCAACCTTGTGTCTTTTCTTTGATTTTGCACTCTGCATCTCTGAGTTTCTCTCTAAGTATTTTGTAAGTTGTCTGGGGGGATATTCATGGAGCCAGACCCACTTTCTTTTCAAGGAAAGATAAAAGCTAGAAAAGAAGGAAAGTTGAGTCCGAGTGCCTGTTCTTTTGCAGTTCTTCAGCAGAGCAGAACAGTGGGCAGGACAGAGAGAACTCCCTGCACCCACTCACCCCCCACCTCCCCACCTGCTAGAGCAGACCTGCTTTTGCCTTCTACTTCATTTCCTTCTGCTTGAAGGAGAAGAAATATACTTTTAGGATAGAAGGAAATAAACATTAAAATTTTACAAATTTGAAATATTGGTCATGAGACCTTCTGGCAGGTTTGCATCAGGTCCACATTTAATCAAATAATTTGGGAATAAGGCCGAAGACTTGACAATGCTCCCAGAGGCCAGTGAACCCTTTCCTCCAAATGCCCACTGCTTTAAAATGCCACCTTTATCATATCGAAATTTCCATATAAATGCAGGTCAATTGCTGAACTCTATGCTGCCACACTAATCTATCAGTCTATTCCCAGGAGCATCAGACTGTTTTAAATACTATAAATAGCTAATGAGCTTCTGCATCTGACCTCTTGCCATCTCATTTTTCTTTCAAGATTTTATTTTTTTTCTTTTTGTCCTGTTTCTTTACATCTTTAGAGATTTCACCATCTTTATCTTTTAGGTCCATATAAGCCTTCTGTTGAAAAGCATTTAGCAATCGTGATTTTTATAAGAATTATTTCTTATTTGTTTTTCAGCGTAGCCTGTTTTTATTTTAAGCCTGCAATGTTCTCCCAAATATCTCTAATGAGAGTAGATTAGAATTTTTTTTTAAATATTCTATTTATTTATTTGAGAAAGAGAGAGAGCAAAAGCAGGGAGCAGGGGAGAGGCAGAGGGAGAGGGAGAAGCAGACTTCCCACTGAGCAGAGAGCCTGACACAGGGCTTGATCCCAGGACCCTAAGATCATGATGTGAGCTAAAGGAAAACACTTTATGGCTGAGACACTCAGGTGCCCCAGATTAGAATATTCTAAAGTTCTTTGTTTCCTGAGTCAGTGGTTCTGATTTTTACCTCCATTTCTGGATTCATTTTCGATGCTGCTTTTCCTAAGATAGCTAGATATTCTTGGTTATCTCCATTAATCTGATCCCATTTTCTTTCTATCCTGCAAAAATTAAGTTTCTATTCCCTATAGCACTTTTTTTTCCGGCATTGTTGTGAGTGTATTGATTTTAAAAAAGTATCTTTTGTGTGATTTCATTGAGAATTTGGGAAGAAGATTCAGCTCACCATACTGCATAATTTAGTAAAAATTTAAAACATAAATCAGGGAAATTCTTTAAATAATGTTGGCAGAAAATGTGGAGATTTCATCCTTCATGCAAAGGTATATTTTCATACAAATGTCCACTGATCTGAAATGTTATCTTCATCCTATACTAAACTCCTTCATAAATGTACGATTACTTCTCAACCTCATACTATATCTTTGAGCTATCAATCTATTTCTACGTCAGTAACACGATTTTAATTAGTTACTGCTTTAATTACTTCTAGTTATCCAGCAGATATCCACTTGTAAGTTGGATGGGATTGTGGGAAAAAAATAGTAATAATACAGATCTATAAGAAAGCTTGAAATTTCATTTCTTCCATGTAAAGTTTCTTGACAAACAGAAAAACAAGTGGTCAGATGAGATTTGTAACAGTTCCTGAGCATTTGTAATAACCTGTAGCTTGTTTGCAAGAAATATAAAAAGTATGATATCTTTGTTGATAATTTTATTCATATAGTATCCTCAAAAATGGTAATTATTATTTCTATTAATATCTCCACTTCACAAAAGAAGAAACTAAAACCTGGAGAACTTAACTCGCTTGCTCAAGATTTACCAACCAGCAAGTGGCAAGACTTGAACTCGGGCCTCACAGTCTCACTGCTATACTAGATGTGCCACTTTTCATTTACACAATGGATGTTCTTTGTTCATTTATTATAATGTCCTTTATTAGCTAGCTTCAAATGAATTAGGAAACAAGTCCATTGTTGATTGTCTACTTGTGAAGGCAGAACCGTATCAGTTTGACTACATGTTCAGAGCAAGACAGTTCAATTACTGGGATACCCTTCATGAGATGGACAGTTTCCTGAAGGTTGGTCTCTGCTTCCCACACAAAATGTCACAATGTAAGTTTTAGATTGCCAACCTTTAACTATTCCTTACTACACCTGCATGATATGCTCACACAGATGCCACAGCTTAGATAATGAGGTTTCTAAAATATATGCACATGATGAATATTTTTTGCAATCAATAGAGGACAAAGACAAAAGGAAAATGCAGAAGTGAAAATGTTTATATTAATGAGGCAGTCTTATGAAATAAAATTAGTTCTTTTAAAACATTTGGTAGTATCATTTTCTTTACACTTTTTTGTTTTGGTTTGGTTTTTTTGTCCTCACAGTTTTAAAAGTATTTTTTTAATCTATTTAATTTATTAACTGTGACCAAAAAGGCATCCAAGAATAAAGGATATTTAAACATTCTTCTCCAAATATGTTGATTTTTCCAAAGAGTTTTGCTTCTTTTGTTGTCCTTCTAGCTAAGTCCTAAGAATGTGTAAAATGGCCAAGAGGAGAAGCTGGGGAGCAAAGCGCCTGGGTAGTGATAAAGAAACAGCTGGAGAGTGGGGGAGTGAGATATTATAAAAGCAACTAAAGAAAGGAATCAGAGACAGAGAGAAAAGAACACATCTTTTCTGCTTTCAACCGTGCCAAGAGAAAAGGCCATTAAGAAAAGGAGGGAAAACTACTGGAAGTAAATATAAAGACCCAGGAAGGGTAGGAAAGGAGGATGGGAAGATTAGCAAAAGACAAAGAATAAGAGAAATGAAAGGACTGATAAAACAAACAGGAAATTGGTCTGAAGAGGACAGTGCAGAAAAGATTTCTGCTGAGGTGAAGGAATATGCTGGTCAGACATAAACGTAATTGTTTTGTGCTTCCATGCAGATGGCTGCTGCAAATGGGAAGCCTACCTTATTTCTAAATACCCAAGATAAAGAGGTCACACCCCATGTGAAAATGAAAATTAAACCCGTTTCATTTCCAAACTCCTATTTCTTTTCCCTCCCTCGTTTCCCAACATCCTTATAAATTTCAAACATAAAGCCATTCTGATGTTGATTTAATTTAGTTCCAAAGGCTCAAAGGGTGAAAAAATTTAGCTCAGCCATCAAAGTCCAGGTCCTAGAAGGCCAAGGTCTCAGAATGGCCAATGATTCACTGACCAAACCCAAAGCAAAAAGAATCACCCCAAAATTGGAAATAAAGCCAGAGACCACTGCCAGATTGTTGGTGATCACAGTAGAGCATTTTCTACCTAACCTGCCCTGAGTCTCCTGATTCTCTCAGGCTGCTGTTTAGTTCGACTTAATACTTTCATCAACTAGGGCTCAGACTATGGGTAAACTGCAGTGCTAACTCATACCTCTGTAAGTTAGCACTTGATAAGTTATGAGGTATCTATGCCTAATGGAGATAAAAACAGAAAATGCCCAGTAAAAAACGATAACCTCAGAGCTGAGCATTTTATTGGCTCCAAGGTTATTAACAGTTCTGCATGTGACCTAACAATCTCACTTCATTATTCTGTCTTTCACCAACTATATAAACTTCTTTCCATCTGAGTCCCCTTTACCATCCTGCCACATCTCTCACTGAGGAATTAAACAAATCTTTGACATGTGCTCAATACATATTTGTGTATGTTTTTAAATGTTTAGAATACATATTTGGACAATATTAACAAAAACAATAACAATACATATTCAGCTGTTTCTTACTGTGTGTCAGATTTGTATGAAGTACATTGTGAAGGATTTAATCCTCACAACAACCCTGTGAGTTTGGATATATGGAGGCCCAGAAAAGGTAAGTAATTTTGGAAGGTCATCCATGACCAGAGGACGGATTAGAACTCTGAACTGGTTCAGTAAAAATCCTGCATTCTTGCTATTGCATTGAATTTTCCAGTGGAAGTAAAGTAGCAATGCCTGTTGTGGGCAGGGTTCTAGCAAGGACAGGGCACCCTGGAGAGACACAGAGGCTGGAGGATGGGTGCTAAGAATGGGAGGCAGTTGGCCAAGCAATTAAAATGTTAGAGATGAGTATGTTGATCTTGGAATAAAGGGAAGAAGAGTGTCATTAACTCCATTTAGCAGGTGAGGAGACTTAAATTCAGAAAGAACAGGTTACCTTTCCCAAGGTACCCCACTGATAAGAAGCCAAGCAAGGTTGTAAAAGCCGAACACCAGACCCCAAGTCCAGGACATTTTGTGAGGCTCCCCCCCCTACTTCGGAACAGATGGTCAGCAAATTCAGTCTCATTTGTTCCACTTCTTAGTTCCAAACTAAGGTTACAACTGCCATTATTTTCCCTTTGTCCTGCATCTATTTGGCTTTGAGATTTTTATCTTCCTGCTTTTGTCTTTGACATAATGATCAGGCAATATTTAATTTGGTCTCTGGTTCTCATTTATTTTTCTGGCACGGATCCCAGAGATCAACTCAAAGGAACAACACACAGTCATAAGATATCAATGGCCTGATTTCTATCAGAGCTGTCTGACACTAGAGTTCATCATTCCTTTCCTAACCAGCCTCCGTCCACCCCCCGCACACAACATATGGACACAACTTTTGTAGGTCTGCTACCCACCTGCCTGCAATATCAGTTTTACATCATAGAGTTAGGCACTGTTCATGGTAAGGATTAAGCAGATGGGCTCCTCCAAACAGTAAATACAGAGCAAGAATTCCATCTGAAATCAATGCTTGTCTGAACCTCTTTACACAAGAAGTCATAGCTTTTGTAGAAAGGAGGAAGAATATAGAATCGGTCCCAACACCTGCATTTTTGTCAGTTCCAGCTTCAGAAGTACTATCTAACAAGACTTAACATCAGACTATATTTAAAAATATCAACTGAAGGATGGATGGGTGGCTCAGTTGGTTAAGTGGCTGCCTTCAGCTCAGGTCATGATCCTAGGATCCTGGGATCGAGTTCCCCATAGGGCTCCTCGCTCTGCAGGGAGCCTGCTTCTCCCTTTGCCTGCTCTGCCTGTGGTCCCCCTGATTGTGCTCTCTCTCTCTGTTAAATAAATAAATAAAAACTTTAGAAAATTTTTTAAAAAATAAAAAATATCAGTTGATAGACATTAATCTGAGACCCAACAAACTTATAACTTTAGTTACCCTGAGCTACTTCTTTCCAAAGCACCTCACCAGTTTTGTTCAGGGTTCTGAGCAACTCACTTTTCAGCACAGAGCTCTCCAATTCCGACTCTGTGATTCTGTTACTCGTATGTTTTTCAAAATTCCTGCATATAACCTAGAGAAAGCAACCCTTTCTATTGTGTCAGCTATAGTGATATACATAGTATTGATGATGCCCTCAGGATTCTCAGTAGGGGGAAAGATAACTGAAAGAAAGCAGCAGGAGAGGGAGGAAAGTGGCAAAATAAAGAGAGAAGCTAACATTTATGGAGCATCTACTATATTTTAAGCATGGGGCTAGAGACTTTTAGATAGGTAGCCTCACTGAACTGTCATAAAAACTCTAAGAAGAAGTTATTATCTCAATGGAAACAAACAAACAGAGGTTCAGTGAAAGAAAATAACTTATTCCATGTCGCTCAGCTAGTAACTGGTGGCACCAAATTTTCTTGCTGAATAGACACATTTCTCTTACTTGAGAAATTTAAAAGCCAGTAGTTACTTCTTAGGAGTTGGATGGATAAGATAACTGCGTATGAGATGAATTATGAGATTTCTAGAACAGAGTCCATGGTTCTATAAAGAAATACCTGTGACCTAGGAAGAATCTGGAAAACATTCACATAATGAATGAGTTTAAAAATCAGGTTAATATATTTAAATACTATTCCAAAAAAAAAGGATAAATTCTCTCTGAAAGTGGTCACCCACTGAGAAGTAAAAACACAAAGAAGAAAACACCAAGTCAAGTATACAAAACCAGGGCAAAATGGATGAGAATGGGGGCATTAAAAGTCTTGAGAATTTAATGAAATTTGTATATGAAGATTAAAGGAAAATTTCTATTTCCAGTCCATTTGGAGTAACAGGATAAGTCTTACTCCTCTCCTTGAAACAATTGAAAATATTGACAAATTATACATGTATACATTTTAAGGAGCCACACAAGCATTTAACATTAGTCAACAAAGGCCAGTGTTCCCCAGACACAGTAAATAAATGAGGAAAAACATACAACCACCCCAGCTTACTTCCTGGAGAATGTTTCCAGGCAGGGGAGCAGAGAGGGCAAACCTAGGCAGAGCCCTGACATAAAGTGAGGAAGCTGAGAGTCAGAGGAAGACAAGACAGCTACAGTTTTCAGAGCAAAGCTGAGGAGAGAGCTGCATCCAGAGATCTACAGAGCCCCCTCCAGTATTCAGCACAGTGGTTACAGTACATACATGTGAGAAATCTGTCTAGAGCTGAAGAAAGAACCATTAAGAAAAATTAGAGGAAGTTGTCTGGGAATTATGCCTATACTTACCAGCAAGGCTGGAAAAACTCGTAATTCATGGGGTATTGGGCAAAGTACTCAGGAAGGTTTTCCTCAGTAGTGGGGAATAATTAGCTTTTGACCAATCTTCACTCCTGACTCACTTAACAAATCATAAGAGCAAGACTCAAAAAGATCAAATTCTTTACAAAACTTAACTACATCTCAAAGTGAAACTCAAGAAGAATTATTAGAATATAAAAATATTGAGAACCCAATGAGGTAACATTCAGAATATCTGGTATCTAATCAAAGATCACCAGCCATACAAAGCAGAAAAATATGACCCATAATTTGAAGAAAATGTCATCACTCAAAACAGATCTAAAATGATACAAATATTAGAATTATCAGAGAGACATGAAACCAATTATTCTGTTTTCCAGATGTTCAAAATTTAAGTAAATAAAGATGTTAAAAAGACCCTAATTAAACTTTCTTAAAATTGAGAGTTTTTTTTAGAGCAAGTCACTTATTGGCTGAGTGATATGGAGTAAGTTATTTGCTTTCACTGACCTTATGTAAAATGTAATATATATATATATACATATATATGTATATATATATGTATATATATATATATATAAATGTAGCTGTTTTTATTTGTAATATCCCCAAACTAGAAACAACTCAAATGTCTATCCACAGGTGAATGAATAAACTAATTAAAGTATTTTCATAAACTGGAACAAAACTTCAAAATGAAAAGAAACAAGCTATAAATGCAACATTATGGATGAATTTCAAAATAATTATGTTAAGTGAATTAAAACATACAAAAAGATCACACACTACATGATTCTACTGGTGTAAAATACTAGCAAATGTAAACTAATCTGTAGTAACTGAAAGCAGACTGGAGATTGTCTGGTGATAGGAGACAGAAAGGGGGAGAAGAAGGGATGACCAACTGGCACAGGAAAATTTGAGGGTTGATACATGTGTTTATGGTCTCAATTGTGATGATGTTTTCATGGGTTTAACATGTCAAAACGTTTCAAATAATACAGGAACATAATTAAAACATAAGCAGTTAATGCTAAGTATGTCTCAATACAGCTTAATTTTGACAAAGTGAGTTTAGAGAGAACATACCTCAACATAATAAAAACCATATATGACAAACCCATAGCTAACATCATACTCAGTGCTAAAAAACTCAGAGCTTTTCCTCTAAGGTCAGGAACAAGACAAGGATGTTGACTCTTGCCACTTGTATTCAAAAGTACTGGAAGTCTTAGTTTTAGCAATCAGAAAAGTAAAAGAAGTAAAAGGCATGCAAATTGGTAAGGAAAAATTAAAACTGTCACTATTTGTGGTTTACATAATACTATACATAGAAAACCCTAAAGTCTCCACCAAAAACTATTACAAATATAAATGAATTCAGTAAGTTTCAGGATACAAAATTAATATACAGAAATCTATTATTTCTATACATCAATAACAAAGTAGCAAAAAGAGAAATTAAGAAAACAATTCCATGTTAAATTACACAAAAAAGAATAAAATACCTAGGAAGAAACTTAATTAAGAAGATGACCTATACTCCGAAAACTATTAAACGTTGTTGGAGAAATTGAAAATGACATTAACAAGTGGAAAGATATACCAGGGATTGGAATAATTAATATTGTTAAAATGTCCATACTACCCAAAGCAATCTACAAAATCAATCTCTATCAAAATGTCAATAACATTTTTCACAGAACTAGAACAAATATTCCTAAAATTTGTATGGAATCACAAAAGACCCTCAACAGCCAAACCAATCTTGAGAAAGAGAAACAAAGCCAGAGGTATCACTATCCCAGATTTCAAGATAAACGCAAAGCTGTAGTAATCAAAACAGTATGGTACTGGCATAAAAACAGACACATAGGTCAATGGAACAGAATAAAGAAACCAGAAATAAACCGACACTTAATATGGTCAATTAATCTATAACAAAGGAGACAAGAATTTACAATGGAGAAAAGAAAGTCACTACAATAAATGATGTTGGGAAATCTAAACAACTAGCTACATGCAAAAGAATGAAACTGGGGGTGCCTGGGTGGCTCAGTGGGTTAAAGCCTCTGCCTTAGGCTCAGGTCATGATCTCATGATCTCAGGATCCTGGGATCAAGCCCCGCATCATCAGGCTCTCTGCTCAGCAAGGAGCCTGCTTCCCTTCCTCTCTCTCTGCCTGCTTCTCTGCCTACTTGTGATCTCTGTCTGTCAAATGAATAAATAACATCTTTAAAAAAAAAAAGAAAGAATGAAACTGGACCAGTTTCTTATACCACACACAAAAATAAACTCAAAATGGATGAAAGACCTAAATGTGAGACCTGATATCATAAAATTACCTAAAGAAAACATACACAATAACCTCTTGGAAATTGACCTTAGCAATGTTTTTTTAAGTATATTTCCTCAGCAAGGGAAATAAAAGCAAAAATAAGCTATCTGGACTATACCAAAATAAAAGGCTTTTTCATAGTGAAGGAAACCATCAACAAAATGAAAAGGCAACTTATTAAATGGGATATTTGCAAATGATATAACTGATAAAGTATCAATATCCAAAATATATAAAGAACTTCTGCAAATCAACCCCCAAAAGTAAATAATTTGATTTAAAAATGGCAGAGGACTTGAATAGACATTTTTTTCTAATATGACTTACAGATGGCCAACAGATACTTGAAAAGATGCTCAACATCACTCAACATCAGGGAAATGCAAATCAAAACCACAAAGATATATCACACCTGTCAGAATGGCTAGAATCAAAAAGACAAGAAATAACAAGTGTTGACAAGGATATGGAGAAAAAGGAAACTTTGTGCACTGTTGGTGGGAATGTTGGTGTCACAGCCACTGTGGAAAACAGTATGAAGGGGCCTCAAAAAAAAAGCCAGAAATACCATATTATCCAGTAATTCCACTACCGGATATTCACCCAAAGAAAATGAAAACACTAATTTGACGAGATACGTGCACCCTTATGTTTATTGCAACATTATTTATAATAGCCAAGATATGGAAGCAACCTAAGTGTCCACTAATAGATTAAGTGGCTAAAGAAGATGTGGTAAGACCACCTGGGTGCCTCACTCCGGTAAGTGTCCAACTCTTGAGTTCAGCTCAGGTCATGGTCCAGAGTTGAGAGATACAGCCCTGCACTGAGCTCTGCACTTGGTGTGGAGACTGCTTAGGATTCTCTCTCTCCCTCTCCATTTGCCCACTCCCCCCAGCACTGTCTCTCTCTCAATTAAAAAAAAAAAAAAAAAAAAGGAATAAGAAAATAAGAAGATGTGTGTGTGTGTGTGTGTGTGTGTGTGTGTGTGTAATTCAGCCATAAAAAGAACAAGATCTTGCCATTTGCAACAATATGGATGGACCTGGAGAGTATTACACTAAGTGAAATAAATCAGAGAAAGACAAATATATGCTTTCACCAATATGTGGAGTCTAAAAAACAAAACAAATGAATAAACAAACAAACCCATAAGTACAGAGAACAAACTGATGATTGTCTGCCATAAGGGAGGGGGAGATGCAAAACCAGTGAAGGGGAGTGGGAGATACACGCTTCCAGTTATGGAATAAATAAGTCACAGAGATGAAAGCACAGCATAGGGAATATAGTCAATGGTTTGTATGATGACGCATAGTAGCTACACTTGTGGTGAACAGAGCATAATATATAGAGTTGTCTAATCACTAGGTTGTATACCTGAAACTAATGTCACACTGTCAACTCTATTCAATAAAAGAAAGAGGCTTATATAAAAAACAAGATTATATATATCCTAACTTCACCTTTAGAATGTACACAGACAAAATTAAACTAAATGTCTTCAAATTTTGCACCTTTAGTGAGAGAAAATATGTGTGCAATGAATGTATCTAATTTACAAAAAGCACCCACTGTCTTGGCTCTTTAATATTTTGAAGTTTTAAATTTTAATATATTTCACTTTTTTAAAGATATTATTTATTTGCCAGAGAGAGATCAAGAGAGGAGAGAAAGAGAGAGTGAGAGTACAAATGAAGGGAGCGGCAAGCAGAGGGAGAAGCTCCCCATTGAACAAGGAGCTCAATGTGGGACTTGATCCTAGGACCTTGGGTTCATGACCTCAGTTGAAGGCAGGCACCAGGTATCCCGATATATTTCATCTTAAATGGTTTTAAACAGCATGCAATGTTTGGTATTTTTTAAATCATTATTCCTTTTAGATCTTCTAAAACTGATTCATGATATTTTCTTGTTACATTCTTAAAATTTAGTTGTTGCCTGGATTTATCATTGCTCTTTAACACTTGTTAATGATTAATCGCTTGTGTAGATTCCTGCAAAAGATGTTTCAGTGAGCTTTTAAATATATTTAATATTGTCATTCTTATGAGAAAATATCAAACAAGACAATATTCTCATTTGAAAACAAAATAAGTATAGAAGTATATTTTAAATATATTATGAGATGTTTGTCTTAATTTAAAGCCAGAAAAACAGAATTATAATAAATTGTGATTTTGACAAACTTAAAATATTGAAACTTAAAATAATGTGTTTTAATATACCTCCTCCTTACATATTCAGAATTTTTTCCTAAGGCTTTCACTTTATAGGACAGATTAACTATTAAAAAATTAATGAAACTATGTATATGAATTTAAACTTTTTCTCTTACATCTTGGGGTTCTGTACGTCTTGGCCAGGCACGTCCAGTGTCCCCAAACTCACTGGACTGAATGGTTCTAATATCTTGTCTGATCCTTTCACTATTGTTCTCGTGTTTCCGTCTCTCTGAATCTGTGTGGGGGACTTCTTGCACAAAACAACCCTGAGTCCATTAATAAACATGACAGCATGACTTCCACCCACCAAGCCCGTTAAAGACCAGATCCTATTGTAAAATAACACTTGTTAAAATACTACCTGAGGAAGTAGAGAATAAACCCCACAAGGGAATGGTCCAGAAAATGAAGGCTCTGTGCTATGGAGGGGAAATTTCCTGGAGGCCCTGCAGCACAGCCACCCTCTTCCCCGCCTTCAGTTACTGGGGCAAGGGCCAGGATCCTTCTCCTTCTCTGGACTGGACCTCCCAAAACCATGGGGCGCCTCCTAAATTAAGTCCTGAGGACACAAAGCTTTTAAGCTGTTTTCCTCACTGAGCATGCGCTGACAGCTATGGAAGTAGGCCGCTCTGGCAGCTTTAATAGGAAAAAAAAAAAAAAGGAAAGAAGGTTAAAAGAAGACACTAGAAAGAAAAGAAGAATAGTTTGGAGGAATAGACTGGAGGTCGGTTCCTAATCAATGCAGCAGTCCTTGTAGTCTAGCCCACATGCTTTCCCTAGGCGATTTTGACATTTTTGCTTTCCTGAAACATACTATTTTTAATTGAGAGGATTAACAGGTAATCTTGTTTAAAGTGGTAAATAATCCTAAATAGATAAAATATCAGTCATTCTTATCCAAGTAAGAAACATTTTAATATGATCAGTTTTCCTGATTCTTGGGAAATATTAAATGCACACTACAGAAAATACTACTATTCCTGAGTTCCTACCATCACAATGGCGTTAATAATAACTTTTTTTAAAGATTTTATTTATTTGTTTGACAGACAGAGATCACAAGTAGGCAGAGAGGCACCTGGGATCATGACCTGAGCTGAAGGTAGAGGTTTTTAACCCACTGAGCCACCCAGGTACCCCCAATAACAACTATTTATTGAGAATTTAGCACAGGCCAAACAGTGTGCTAAGCACTTCATGTAGAGTATCATATGTGATTCTCGAAACCCTTGGAGCCAGGCACAATCACTAACCCCATCTGAAAGGGGAAAGAAAGTAAAGCTTGGAAGAAGTACCTATCCACCAAGGGGTGGGAAATTCCAGAGTGGGCACTTCAGTCCATATCTTCATTCATTCCTTCCATACCTCTGCCCCAAACCCTGCAGTGATTCCAGTCTCAGAGTAAAAGCCAAGATCTTACAGTCAAGACACACGTGCCCCCGCCCCATAACCACATCCCATTTCCTCCTGACCATGCTCCCTCTAGCTCACTCTGCTCCAACTCACAGATCTCACTGTTTTCTAGACAGGCTAGTGGCTATTCCCTCAGAGGACTGCGCCACAGGTATCTGTGCGGTCTGAGCTCTGCAGGGCTCTACTGGTTGCTCTTCGGAGCCCGGACTCTGTTCCCGCAGTGCTGTTCTCGGAGATACGAACATGATGCACTCCTTCACCTCCAGCAGGTCTTAGCTCAGTGTCTCAGTGAGGCTCACATCCCAGGCTCAGCCCCTCAGCTCTTTTTCTCCACAGCAGTTAGTTCCATTCTAAATAAAGATTTTAGGGGCACCTGGGTGGCTCAGTGGGTTGGGCCTCTGCCTTCGGCTCAGGTCAGGATCCCAGGGACCTGGGATCAAGCCCCCCATCGGGCTCTCTGCTCAGCGGGGAGCCTGCTTCCCCCGCCCCTCTGCCTGCCTCTCTGCCTACTAGTGATCGCTGTCTGTCAAATAAATAAATAAAATCTTTAAAATAAATAAAGATTTTAACATTTAAATTAATTGTATATTTTATTGTATATAAATACAAATTGTATATAAATATAAAAATGTATAGTGCAAAGCGAGTTTTAAGTACAAAATAAGAATATCTAACTTGCATGCAAAATCACCCAAATTAAACAATTCATAGTTCATAGTTTATATATATATGTGTTTCATTCTTACCGTCAGAATAGTGGTAACACTGCACAAAACTAACTCAACTGCTTTTATTTCACTTTTTGATCCAGGCAGTCGACCAATGCTTTCTACCTTTAGTTTGTTGATGAATAAGTAGGGATAGAAAGGAAAAGGAGCTATGGACTGCCTTCCTCGTTTCTTCTTTGTCATCATTTTCAGTATAGGTGGTTCGCTAATACCAGGAAGTAACACAATTAAAAGAGGATGTGATAGCGTTACTTGATAGTTCATGTTTCTGCCTTTGAAGTAAGTTCTGGTTCAAATGGAAAGCTTGGTTCAAACAGAAAGCTTTCTTGCCAGTGACCCTGCTTACTCAGTTTTAGATGTGACATACTTACCCTGTACTTGCTCCAAGTCTTGATGAACTCCCATGTATTGTGAACCCAAAAGAATTTTGTGCTCATGGGGTATTGCAAACTCTGTCGGCAAATGGGACAGCAAGCAAGGATGGACACACGTACTGCATTTATCTCCTTTACTCAAGTGCGTGGTCCATTGTCCCATCAAACTTTCTCTTACAATAGTCAAGTTCAACAATGAGATATTAAGAATTTCAAGATGGCAACAGCAGAGCATCTAAGTTACCATCATTCTCTTCCTGGAAGACTGCAAGAGCCTCCAAATGGGTCTTTCTGTTCCCACTCTTCCCAGCCTCCAACCTTCATTCTAGTCTTCCTATAGCTATTGGATTGGTTGAAAAAAATAATAATAAACCTTCTTTCCCTCGGTATCCTCTGATATCTTCTTCTTACCCAGGCCTAAACATGGGCTCTCTTCTACTCCTTTGAAAAAGTTCATTCCCACATCAAAGCACTGGATATCGCTATTCTAACTTTAGCTTCATGTAATGACCTCTGTTTCCCCATTTAGGAATCAGCTCAAAACCGTATCTTCAGTGTGAGTTAAATAAATCATGAAACATCCAAAAAAGTGAATACTATATAGAAATTTCAAATGAAAATATAGGTATTGACATGAAAGAATACTCACAACCTATTAAGTGCAGTAGTTTGTAAAACACTGTATGTACTGTATCCTATTTATATTATATCCTGTTTTTATTATATCCTCAATATATATAATATCTTATTTTTTAAATAAACATCAATCAAAAAGTACACAGACACACAAAATCTGAAAGCATGTACAGTAAAATACTAATAAGAATTCTTTTTTAGAAGTGATGTTTCACATGACTTTCCTCTTTTCCTTTTTTATATTTCATGATTTTTCTACAGGAAATGTGCATATTTCATATAAATTTTGAAAGTACAAAATGAAGGAAAAATTAATATGATAAGAAGTAACCCTTGAAGAGCCTTTCTTGAACCACTTCATTTAAACTAATTAATCCCCTTCCCATCACTCTTCTTTCCAAAGGGAGTAATCATATGTTGATTGTAGTAGTAATAAAGTTGTTAATATTAAGGAGCATTTGCTTGGTTTGGGTATTTTAATTTCATTATCTGGACCTCACAACTAATATGAGTTAGGTTCTATCATCATCATCCTCATTGTTTTTACGATTATTTTCCTTTTACAAAATAATCAAGTGAAATATTCAAGATATCCAAGGCTTCGATTATTGAGACAATTGGCCCAAAGTTGCACAATCCATAAATTGCAGAATAGGAATCAAACCTCTATCTGTCTCACAAATCTATCCTACGTCATTTCTCCTCATTCCAACTGTGTTCTTAATTTGGGTTAGCATGTATTCTCTTAATAAATTGGTACCAAATAGAGCAGTTATAAAACTCTAACCCATGAGATTTAGTCCCTAAATTTTGCTGTAGTCAAAGAGTGTAGTCAAGCAAAATTGTTTTTGACCTTTATTAGAATTTCTTGGATACCATAAGTAAGATTTAAGTCTGAAGCTAAACTTCTTTAACTTTTTTTAGTCTTTGCATCCACTATTCTTATTCCTCCAGACACACACTTTCTTCCTCCAAAACCTAGGCTAAAGACCTTATTTTTTATACTGTCTTCCCTTCCTCTTGATCTGAAAAATCCCAGAAGAACTCACCTGGCAACCTGGGGGTTTGGGAAGAGAAAGTGATCAAACAAAGTCACAATTCTGAGTAGGCAGCAGAGAGCAAAAGACTGGGAACACTCATTCTATGAATTTTTTCCATCACATAAAGTTCCAATCAATCACTATCATCTGAGAGTTTCTGACTTTTAATATGACCTAAAACCATCATTTTACCCAGAAATGCTGGGCACCTTGGAACATCCCCTGAACACTGTATTTGCACTGTAAAAGGGAGATAGATACAAAAAAGCCAAAGGTAGAACTGCCTTCACAGAGGAAATATAATTGTAGTTAGATCTTGGCAGTTAAGTGGCATTTAGGATGAACCCAGAGTGAAATGAGGGCTTCTAGAAGAAGAACAAATGTTCCAACATGGAAATAAACTTGAGTAGGACACAAACAGGTGCTAGGTTACCTGCTTTAGTGGAGTTTCTACAAAAAGAAAAGACAGGAGATGGTGTTCGTTCTTTTCTCTGGACACAGAGCTGAGGGGCCTGGCAAGCATTATCTTGGACAAAGATGAACATGTCTTTCATATTCAGCTTTCTTCTAAATTTGTTCTCATTTTAGAAAACCAAAACTGGCTCCAAGCCCATTGATTATCACCTAGAAAAACAATAATTGGATACTTAACCAGACTTCTAGTCACAGCTAAATAGCCAGATAGACAGTGGATAGAGAAAATATTTCAAAAACGATTTTTAAAACTAATGGGAACTAATGAGTTTCCTTCAAACTAATGAGCAGTCCACGTGGCTTTATTTAGTAGTAATTTTTGGATATGACTTTTGCCCTATCCTTTTTCACAGTAATTTTCAAGTTGACACTAACACAGTGAACAAATCCCTCTCTGGGATTATTCAAAAGAGCTACAACTGGGGTGCCTGGGTGGTTCAGTTAAGCATCCAGCTTTTGGTTTTGGCTCAAGTCATGATCATGGGATCAAGCCCCACATTGGGCCCCATGCTAGGTGTGGAGTCTGCCTGAGATTCTCTCTCTCTCTCTCTCTCTCTCTGACCCTCCCACCTCTCTCTCTCTCAAAAAAAAAAAAAAAAAAGCTACAATCAACAGAAATACTCGTCTGCCCGCTATTGAATAAACCCTTTCGAAATTTTTTTTTTAATTTCCCTAATGCTTACAGGTTATCTCTAATATCTAGTCTTCCTAGGCTTATATAGTTATTTCTCCAACTAATCCAAAACTATTTTCACAAACTCTACCCCTGGTCCTTCTAAGTACAATGGTCTCAACGTTATTACTTACCTTCTTTTTCCTTCACTTCCCTTTTTCTTGGCCAGTAGTTCTCCCAACACATTTCTTCCCTGAGACTTCAGCACAGCTGTTATTTCTTAGAATCTTTATCTTGTTATTTTTTAAGACTCTGTTATCTTTCTTGATTGACATAGCTTATTCACTCTTTTCCCAGAGTTTTCCTCATTACCTTCTTCAGAAAGTAGACCCCACATTTTCATTTTTGTCACTAATGGGTGACTTTTCTATTTGCATGAAGGTCTTTGCTTTTGGCTATAGGCTAGAAAGTAGGCGTTCTAGGAGAAATAATGAAGAAGAATCACCTTAGAGTTTTGGAGGAGAGGACTAGAACAGGCACTGTTAGCTACCAGGGCTGCAGGCAAGAGACTCAGGAATGTAGTCTTTCAGGGATGAGCTGACATCAGCAACATGAGCAGTACTCACCAAATCTTACCAGAGGCCTGACTCAGGATTTACAGGACTATTTTGATTCAGTAGGAGACAACTAATTCAGCTTTCCCCCACCTTGCCCTGTGGTACTCTGCTCTATTCTTTATGTTCCATATATGAGTGAAACCATATGCTAATTGTCTTTCTTTGCTTGACTTCAGTTAGCATAATCCCCTCCAGTTCCATCCATGTCGATGCAAATGGTAGGTATTCATCCTTTCTGATGGCTGAGTACTATTCCACTGATATATGAACCACATCTTCTTTATCCATTCATCTATTGAAGGGTCTCTCAGCTCCTTCCAGTTTGGCTATTGTGGACATTGTTGCTATGAACACTGGGGTGCATGTGGCCCCTTCGTTTCACTACATCTGTATCTTTGGGGTAAATACCTAGTAGTCCAATTGCTGGGCCATAGGGTAGCTCTATTTTTAGCTTTTTGAGGAACCTGCATACTGTTTTCCAGAGTGGCTGCACCAACTTGTATTCTCACCAACAGTGAATGTGGAGAAATCAGAGAGAGAGACAAACCACGAGGGACTCTGTACTCCAGGAAACAAACTGGGGGGTTACAAAAGGGAGAGAGGTGTGGGGACAGGGTACCCAGGTGATGGGTATTAAGGAGGGCATGTGTTGTGATAAGCATGGCGCATTGTACGCAACTAATGAATAGTTGAGCACAATATCAAAAACTGATGTACTACTATATGTTGGCTAACTGAACACAATAATAAAAAAGAAATTTTTTTTTAATTAAAAAAAAAGAAGAGGAAGACAACTTTATGAAAGTAGACAGTAGTTGACTCAAGATGCAACAACATAAATAATTACATAGGACTGAATAAAATCGAGGAGGAAACCCTGCATGTGGTTATCTGTTTTAAAATGTTGTTGGTAGTATTTTTAATGCTCAGTTTTGTGATGAATTTGCAATATTTCCCATTTTCTTTCTTCTTGTTCTGTTCCAAATACTCAGGTTAATAGGTTATACTAGTGCAAACTAAAAGAAAACACATTTTGAATGTATTTTATTCCCAATGCCCCTCAAAATTAAGACAAAATAGGGGCGCCTGGGTGGCTCAGTGAGTTAAAGCCTCTGCCTTCGGCTCAGGTCATGATCTTAGGGTCCTGGGATCGAGCCCTGCATCAGGCTCTTTGCTCAAGCAGGGAGCCTGCTTCCTCCTCTCTCTCTCTGCCTGCCTCTCTGCCTGCTTGTGATCTCTGTCTGTCAAATAAATAAATAAAAAAAAATCTTTAAAAAAAATTAAGACAAAATATTCCCTGGGAAATTCAAATATAGGTTGTAAACTAATGAGTCATCAAGGGGACCTGAGGATGATGGTATAGCCAATTACTAGAATCTAAAAGAATGCGTTTATGTTTAGTTAAGCTTGTAAAGATCACAACTGACCTTTGACCAAAAAAAAAAAAGACACTACTAAGTTCAGATTTTGTAATTCTTAATTATAATTCATATGTAAGTGAGAAAACTATACCATAGATTTTATCTCTGTCATAATCCATGATGATTTTATAGAAAATACATGAGAGTGATTGTCTTGTTTACAAAAAACTCAAGATAGTGAACAGTTATTACTACAACTATTGGAATTAAGACTCTTCACCTTTAATGGCATTGCAATTATTTATGCAGAATTTTTAAGAATCAGTCCTTATGCTGGGATACAGCTGGACAGATCTATTGTGCAACCAGAGCCATGCCGGTGATGTCGTGTTGGAGAATAAATTCCATTTAATCATGCATGAAAAGGCCCATCACTGAGGAGCAAGAGCTGTACTTTTTATGTGGAATCAATATCTACAAAGCCCTCTCAGGACATCTAAGGCTTGCGGCTGGTAGTAAAGACGATCTCTTCCTGGCAGGCATGAGTCTCATTGAATTGGGGAAACCTGCAGGGGGAATTTATTTGCATTTATAGTACTGCAGGTAAAACCTGGTGAAGACTGACTCTTAGTTTCAGTTTCTTAGCCTCAAAATAGATCGGCTAATAAAATTGGTAGGAAAAAAAAATCTCTGAAATGGTAAAGGCAGTATACTGAAACTCTAAACCCTGGTTCTAGGTAACTTCCAGACAGAAATTAATTAGGTGAATTTCTCGCTAGTTTTGCTGACAATTCAACAAAAAGGCTTTGATACAACGCTTCTTGCTGCACTTGATGTAAGTGAATCAGGCCAAATAGAACAGAATCTATACAATGTGAAGATATAGTTTCTGAGACTATATGTGATAGCTGCCACTGAATTGCTATAATAATGTAAATTATTGTACCATTAAGGTATGAGTCATGGCTGTACGTGTATGCTATATATTAAGCCAATGTCTAATTTCAATTACCTTTTAAAAACTATAGAAGGCAGTTAACTTAGCAACAAGTACAATTAATCTTAGCACAAAAATACATGAGATCAGTGTTTTTGTGTGTGTTTGTGAGGACATGTGCATGCATGTGTTATCTAGAATAATATTCAGTTTATTTGTATTGGCAGAGGCAGCGTTGAAGGAAATTTATCCAGAACTTGAAAATAAGGGGAAAAGTTGATTGTGTGACATTTTAATGTCATATTAAGGCCTGAGACTCATGTGAGTTTCTTAAGAAATTTCACTTTGACTAACGATTGATTAGGGTCCAGATGTTTTTTTACGTAACTTTTGTCATCTTATTTCACTCTTCTTATTTCCACTGACCGTATAAGTCTGTTTCTCATACCCTCATTGAACTATCTTTGTCATTCTGATGGTCCCTCCATTAATCACTTAAGTGAAATTTTGACACATGCCAAACACTTTCCTTTCTTCTTTTTGTTTTATTGTAGTCAGAGCACTCAACGTGAAATCTATCCTCAACAAAATTTTAAGTGTTCAATACAGTATTGTTAATAGTAGACACAATATTTCACAACAGATCTCTAGAATTTATTCACCTTGGATAACTGAAACTATATGCCAATTGAATAGCCACTCCACACTGTTCCCTCCTCTCAGTCCTTGGCAACCACCATTCCAATCTCTGCTCCTTTGAGTCTCACTATTTTGGATATCTCATATCATATAAGTGTAATCATGCAATATTCATACTCCTGTGACAGGTTTATTTCACTGAGCATAACATTCTCCAGGTTCATCCCTCTTGTCACATAAGGCAGGACTTCCTTCTTTTTTAAGGCTGAATAATATTCCATTGCATGCGTATGCCACATCTTTTTTTTTTTTTAAGATTTTATTTATTTATTTATTTGACAGAGATCACAAGTAGGCAGATTGTGGGGGGGAGTGGGAAGCAGGCTCCCTGCTGAGCAGAGAACTTGATGTGGGGCTCGATCCCAGGACCCTGGCATCATGACCTGAGCTGAAGGCAGAGGCTTTAACCCACTGAGCCACCCAGGTGCCCCTACACATCTTTTAATCTATTCATCCACCGATAGATGTTTAAAAGGTTGTTTCCACTTATTGGCTATTATGAATGGTGCTGCATTGAACAAGGGACAGCAAAGATCTCTTCAAGGTCGTGATTTCAATTCTTTTGGATAAATACCCAGAAGTGGATATTATGGTATTGTTTGATACTTCTATCTTTAATTTCTAGATGAACTTCCATACTGTTTTGCACAGAGGCTGCACCATCTTGCATTCCCAACAATCGTGCACAAGAGTTCCCATTTCTCCACATCCTCACCAACCCTTATGTTTTTATCTAGACATTTCATAATTTCAGGTCTTAAGTTCAGGTCTTCAATCCATTTTGAGTTGATTTTTGTGTGTGGTATAACATGAGGTTCCAATTTTATTCTTTTGCATATGGATATACAGTTTTCCAACATCACTGGTTGGAGAGACTCTCCTTCCTCTACTGTGTATTCATAGCAACATATTGAAAATCAGTTAACCACATATGCATAGGTTTATTTCTGGATTCTGGGTTCCATTCTATTGGTCTATTTGTTTATCTTATGCTAATACTATACTGCTTTAATTATTGGTACTATGTAATATATATTTAAATCAGGAATATAATGCCTCAAGCTCTATTCTTTCTCAAGAGTGTTTTGACTATTCAGGATTCTTTATGGTTCTGTATAAATTTTAAAATTGTTTTTTTCTATTTCTATAAAACATGCCCTTGCAATTTTGATAGGGATTTCATTGAATCTGTCAACTCCTTTGGGTAGTTTGGACATTTTAACAACACTAAGTCACAAAACTATAAACACAGGATGTTTCCTCATTTGTGTTTTTTTAAATTTCTTTCATCAATGTTTTAGTTTTCAGTGTACAAGTTTTTCATCTCCTTAGTTAAATGTTTTCCTTTTTATGCTATTATAAATGGGATAGTTTTACTAATTTCTTTTTCAGAACTCCCATAAGTCTACTAGCACATTTCTCAGCAGAAACCTCGCAGGTTAGTGGGAGTGATATCATATATTTAAAGTGCTGTCAGGAAAACAAACAACAACAAAAAAAACTACCACCAATAATACTATACCCAGCAAAACTCTCCTTCAAAAGTGACTTTCCCAGACAAACAAAAGCTGAGGGAGTTCATCACCACCAGACCTGCCTCAAGAAATGCTAAAAGGAGTTCTCAAGTTGAAACAAAAAGGTGCTAAACAGAAACATGAAGCATATGAAAGTATAAAACTCACTGATAAAGGTAAATATATATACAAATACAGATTACTGTTAATACTGTAATGCAGTGTGTGAATCACTTTACATTCTAGTATAAAAGTTAGAAGAAAATTATTTAAAATAACTCTAAGTATTAAAATATGCTAATGGGTACACAATATGAAAAGATGTCAGTTGTGACATTAATAACACAGAGTGGAGAGAAGTAAAAGTGGGACATTATTATATGTAATTGACATTTTCAGCTTAAAATAGACTGTTACAAGATGTTTTATGGAAACCCCATGGTAACCACAAAGAAAATATCTGTTTTTAAGAGAAGTTTGTATTTAATAATTTAAAAATTATGATTTGCCACCTTTGAATTAATATACCATTTGCTGTCTATACTTCTAACTTGGCATTTAGAATGTAGCACATGTCATTACTAGTTCCCTTATTTATTTGTTCCTGATAGCTCATCTGCCCGAAGCTTCTTGAAAGCAGGACCATGTCTTATACGTCCCTATACACCTCAGCTTCATGTGAACTCTCTTAAGTCTTGTAGCCATTTGCTTTTGTTACCCCCTACAGATCAAGAGGAACAAAGTTTTGCTCAAAGCAAAGATTAAAAGAATGTACTTAATTATAGAAATACATGTGTCTTGGTCCTGGAAAACTGCTGATGTCTCACTACCAAGCCTTTTCATATATTTTCTCAATAGTTTGAAATATTCTTTCACTCTCTCTCTCTTCTTACCAGAATTATCCCTACTTGACCATAGGTCAGACTTAAGATTCAAAGATTGCCAGTTTCTCTGAGAAGTCTTTCTTAAACTGCCCAGACTGACTTAGTGCTCCTACTGTCTCCCATATATTCTCTAACAGAGTTACTTAGAACATCTTTTAAAAAATAATAGTTGGTTCAGTTGTCAGCTCCATGAAGTCAGAACTGTCTCTGTGTTGTTATTGAATCCCAATATTCAGCATTGTGCAATAGACATTCAGCTAAGGTTTGCTGAATAAGTGGTATCTCCTGGTTTCTATTTCCCTCTGCAACGTACACTACTTTTCTCTTGCTACCAACTAATTTAACCTTTTCATCCTTTCCCTATAGTTTTTACTGAGCTCGTAGTATGTGCTGCCTCACAAAATTGACTTTGCCAGCATCCTGATTCTTCCAATGCTGCTTACAAGTCTCCTTTGGCCCTGACCCTTCCTCATGACCATTTTCTCCCCATTTTTTCCCCCAAATCCTCAGTTTTGGGTCCTAATTCTAGTAATATTCCAGGGCAAATTCCAGATGAAGAGAATCTGGTTTGTCCATCTCCTCTTCTCATTAGGCCATATTGTGGATTTGTTATACCTAGCTACGGCAAGGGCAGGGTTACTTAGCATTAAATATGGCTGCCCAAGTCCCCTCTTTGGCAGGAAGCATCTTCTTTTGTAAAGTATTATAAGTGTAGCAACCATCATAACTGAAATGTATTGCACAATCGATTATGAAGGACAACTATATCATATTTTTTGCCAGCTGGCTTCTAAAAATGCATAATCTGAGATATTAAGAAATCAGATATTTTTTCCTCACAATGTACGTTCTGAAGGTGGTGAAACAAACACTGCCTTCCTTTCAGTGCCGTAGAAAACTGGCACAGAGAATTTGACTGACTAGCTGAAGATAGCACAGTTAGTCAGAAACATGTTTACCATGAGGGGGCCGGGGTCTTAGTCCCCAGTTCTTGCATGCTGGGGCCTCTTCTACATTCTCAGTCAGGCTCTCTTTCACTTCTCAGTACCCAGAATGCCTCAGAGAGTTCCATTACCATACACTTTATGGAAAGGGTAAGAAACAAACGGGGAAGAAAGAAACAGGGAAGATTACTGATTGGGAGTCGTAAATGTTTGGCTTCAGATGTCTGTGGTTAGCCTCAAGTAATACAATCCAATTCTTCCTACTCCCTTTGCTCTCAGTAATGAATAACTAAGGCTATTAAGATTGAACAGAAATTTCTTTGCATTTATTTTTCTTTTGACCATGAAAAGTCTCATCGGGATGTTGCCATGGAGACCATGATGTCATAAGCAACACAATGTACTGCACTGAAACCCCAGAGAATCAAAGACAGGGCTTGATGGAAGAATTTTCTGGGCTGGTTTATTGCACTTAACAAGAAAATGGAAACTTGACTTGAGAGAGAAAAAACATTTCTAAATGCTGCACACTGCTGGGGGTCAGTTGATGTGGTCAGTGAAAACGCCACAAAAGAAAGTGCCTCTACAGTTCAGACACACAAAGAGGTCAGAGTGAGGGGGTAAACAGAGTGTGTGACCAAACTGGCTGCACTTCGGACAGACTGTTCCCAAGCTGAGATGGTCCAATTTTGGATAACACAGCAAGAACTTTCTACTGAATTTTTAAGTCATGTTGAAAATTCACTGTCATATTTAATAAAAACAGGGAACTCATAGATGAAGTAAATCAGAATAGATGGGGCTTAGCAGAGTTTTGTGTGCACAGGATCACATGAGTTATGGTCTTCTTCAGTGTCAAGTGTTGGACACTGTTCCCTTCCTTTACACTCAGTCCTCACCACCCAAGGTATTTCCTAGCTCACATCAGAGGTGGGTTTTTTGTTTTGTGTTGTTGTTGTTGTTGTTGTTGTTGTTGTTGTTGTTTTTGCTCCGGTCATTGTGCAAAACACAACTTTGCACAGAAGGAAAAAACAAACAAAATGAAACAAAAAATGCAATCCTAAAGGAAAAAGGTTGAAGAAACAAAAAAGACCTGAAGACAGATCACTGGGAGTGATAGAATTGAAAAGCTGCAGGCTTGTTTACTAAAATAGGTGTTGAAAATGACAGAGGTGTATGATGAGCAGGTATGTACCTGTCAGGGAATCAGCATGTTCCTGATCTATTCTGAGATTATCTCAGATATATGGAGTGGTGCTAACTTTCAATTTAAGAGTTTCAACCTCTTTTGAGTTCCTGAAATTTTTCATGGAAGGGATTTTAAAGCATATGAGATTATATCAAGGTAGATTTTCTATAATAAAGAACTTTCTTTGCAAAGACATCTTCATTTCTTACCTTTCTTGGGGGGAGAGTGAAATTCATATAACATAAAATTCATCATCTTTAAGTGAACAATTCAGCAGCATTTAGTACATTCGGCAGTGTTGTACAAACACCACATCTACTTAGCTTCAAAACATTTTAACTACTCCCAAAATAAAGCCTTGTATCCATTAAGCTGTTACTCTCAGATCCTCCCTCCCTCCAGTCCTTGACAGCTACCAATCCACTTTCTGTGTCAACGTATTTACCTTTTCTGAATATTTCACATAAGTGGAAACATAAAATTTGTAATCTTTTCTGTCTGGCATCTTACACTTAGCATAATGTTTTCCAGGTTCACCTTCATTATAGCATGGATCAACTCTTCATTCCCTTTGTGGCTAAGTAATATTTCATTATATGCATGAACCATAATTTGTTCATCCATCCATTCATTGATGAACATGTAAATTATTTCTACTTTTTAGCTATTACGAGTAGTGCTGCTGTGAACATTTATGTACATGTACTTGTTTGAGTCTCTGTTTTCTGTTCTATGGGTCTATACCTAGCAGTGGAATTTCTGGGTCTTATGACAATTCTATGTTTAACTTCTTGAGAAATTGCCAAACTAGTTTTCACAGTGATTGAGCCATGTCTGCATTTCCATCAGCAATGTATGAAGATTCCAATTCCTCCACATCTTCACCAACATTTGCTCTTTTCCACTTTTTATAGCCATCCAAGTGGGTGTGGAGTGATGTCATTGTAGTTTCAATTTGCATATGAATGAGGACTATTTTTTCATGTTTGTTAGCCATTTGTATATCTTCTTTTGAGAAATGTCTGTTCAAATTCTCCTATTTTATTGAAGTTCTACATTATCTGCTTGTTTTTTTTTAACTTCTATTAAATGTCCAGAATAAAAGATTTCTTTGCCATCTCCTAGAAGTGCATGCCTTCCTCTTCCTATATCCTTTTAGCTTTATTCCTTAATAACTAGGTGACCAGTGTCAAATCATGCAAAGAATAGGGAACAATCAGCAAAATAATTACTGGGTGTGCCCTGAAGAAGGAAAGAAATGACTCTACCACTCTCTTCTGCTTTTTGCACTTCTGTGTAAGATATTCAGCTATGTTCCAATCACTGTTATCTGGGAATCTTTCCTATTGCACGAGGTCATCTAAACTCAATTTCAATTTCTATGCTGTTAGATATTGGTGCTGGTTCTCATAGAAAAATTTTCTCATTGGACAGTGAGGTAATGGAGGTCAGAGAATCGGTAGTTGCCTAAACTATACAACTATTACCAGCAAGCGAGGACTAGAATCCAGGCCTCCTGATTCCTTTATCTGTGTTTATTTTACTACACATCTCTGCCTCCACCCTGCATCAGGAAGAAGTGGAAGGGCAGGAAAAGTCTTCACTGGGGAGTGTTAGTAAAAAGTGAGAAAAACAAGAAATATCTTTCATGTCATTATTCTTCAAGAGTTACTGGCAGGGAGCAAGAGGTGACAGTGAAGATTAAACAGAATTTTTGCAGTTTCATGGGTTTTCCACTGGAACGCCTTGAGGAACTCCAGCTGTTTCATCATCTGGGTATATTGAGGTTTTTTTCCCTTGCTCACTGTTTACTGCATGCATATAACATAGAAGGGGATGTGGTATTCTGCTGCCTCACTGCCTTCCCTGCAGGTGACCTAATAACTTCTCCTTGCAGATCTAGTACATGTGGGTGATACTCTCTGCCAGTGGAAACCTGTAGCTAAATAACAGAGGTTAGGCCAGAGAGAAGCAACCAAAAATATGGTTAACCTCCTTTACTTTTCTGCACTGAAGAAGGCTAGACCACTCCCCTGCTGAGGTGACATAGCCTATGTAGTTGCTGCCTGAGAGGCCTTTATCCCTTTGGCATCCACCCTGAGTAAGGACTAGAAGAGCACAGGCCTTGGAGTCAGATAAGTGAGGTCAGTGTTTGGCTCTCAGCTGTGCTAGTGACTAGGCATATGACTGTGGACAAGTCACTCAAACTTCATGAGCTTTACTCCCCCCCCCTTCATAAAAGGGAAATGGCAATATGTATCATCTCTTATAAAAATAAGATGAGATATTGTAGGTAAAATACTAATCATGTACTGTACATGTGTACATACATATACATATACTGTCTAGAACTTAGTCTGTGCAAATAAGTGGTGATTCCGCCTTCACTTCCTTTTGCTTCAGCCCTTGCTCTCCTGACCAACCTGAGTGGACAGCCAACCTGAGCTCTAAGTATGTGATGAGAAGGACTCACATAGATGGCCTGCATTATCTGGACCACAGGACAGCAGTCCCTCCCCAGCCTGACCTGAATACTGAGAGAGCTACTTTCAAGTCCTCAGCTGCCGTGACCCATCAGCAATAATCACTAAACCAACCCTCCCTTCCTTGCCCAGACTCACTTTATTCAGAGTCTTATTGGACTTGTGAACTGTCTTTCACTCCACTGGTGATGGAAAACATTTGCTTCTTTCAGGTAAGGGAAAACCTACCTATCAATAACAAGGTTGGAAGAGTTTCCCTAGTTGCATTCCATAGTTTAGTATTTAACTCTAGATTTTCTATTATTCTATATCTTAGCTTCAGGATTCCTATCTCATCACCTTAAGTCAGACTGTAAACTCTTCAGAAGGAAGAGATGCCTTATATTACAATATTCTCACATAGTGCCTAGCACAGTATATTCAAGAACCACCTCTTTACTTCACTGAGAACCAGTTTGGGTAGAGATCAAATGTACCTCAAGCTAAAAGAATTCATTAGATAGTGACAAAAAATTGAAGGTGAAGCTGTAAGGCTGGGCTTGGTCCAAATCTGTAGGACTGAATAGATTTTTAACTTGTAAGAGAAAGAAAGAACATTAAGGAGTTAAATGAAAAGAACCAGGAGCATATCTTTACTGAAAGCCTGGCAAACTACGCAAACTACAGGTCTCCTCCACAGAACTCTTTAGTGCTTCCTGTCTATGGCCCCAATTTGGCATATAAGCTCATTAGAATGGTTATCATTTTATGCATACATACCTTAGCCTTGAGCTGTTGGAGACCAAGAACCATATCCTTTTGATCTTTGTACCCTGCGTGTCTGACATAGTGCTGGCCACATTCTGAAGGCTCAATAAATGGGGTAGTTGATGGTGATTGGAATATTCTATCCTTGAAGTTGAGGTGACATTGAGATGCCCACCAGAGCTTGGAAATAAGGCTTCTCTCTGAAGGTTACACCAATAAATCAGTTCTTGATCTGTTATCTCTAGAAAACACTTTGTAAAACATTATGTTCTGCAAGCAAAAGATCAGGGACAGGAAAATGAATAACTGCATTCATGGGGAAAAAAAAAAAGAAAAAAGAAAAAACCTGAAGCCTAATCAACGCTATTATTTTTATTTGTTTTTAAAGAGAGAATGTGTGGGCACCAAGAAAATGGTGCCCATGAAGCCTAGAAAGAGGAAGGCCAGAGAGTGAGACCTTGTCAATGTCAGTCCCACGTTGTTCTGAGCAGAGAAACTGACAGGGCCACCAGAATGTTCTCTGACTTGGTGGTGTCACTGTTCTTTGAGCTGCCCGAGGGCCTGGACCAGAGTATCTCAGTTTTTATTACTGAGCTGTCAGTTCCATCCAAGAAGAGGCTGTCTAGTTTATCATGGTGTCCTTGGCATCTATCATGGTGTCTGACATGTGACAGGTACTCAAATATTTATTGAATTAATGAATATTTCTTTTTTTTAATATTAAAACTTTACTTTCCTTTAGGGTAACTTGAAATTAAAACTAAATTTTTTTTTAAGATTTTATTTATTTATTTGACAGAGAGAGAGATCACAAGTAGGTAGAGAGGCAGGCAGAGAGAGAGGGAGAAGCAGGCTCCCCGCTGAGCAGAGAGCCCGATGTGGGGCTCGATCCCAGGACCCTGGGATCATTACCTGAGCCGAAGGCAGAGGCTTTAACCCACTGAGCCACCCAGGCGCCCCAAAACTAAATTTTATATATATATATATATATATATATATATATATATATATATAAAATGAATCAAATTTAAATAATTACAAATTGAATATGTTGTTGCTGTTTTCAGTATTATGCATCCCACTTCCTCCTGGAAAGCCTTACTTGCTATTCAAAGACAGCAGGCCTCTCACTCCCCTTTTCAAATGCCACCAGAGGTCCTTTGGTTTAGGAACCACCAGTCTGGATGTCTATGGTCTATCCTCTGAATCTGTGCTCATCAAGGAACCTCTGGATCATTATAGTATTTTGTCATTTCTAAGAAGTGATGCATATATTTTTATACTTCTTTGTTTATAACATTCAGAAGTATCTTGTAAAGAGCATATTTAATACAGTACTTTTTTTTTAAATGGTTCTCTAAAAAAAAGTGGTAATTAATCCATGATGTAATCTAATTATCAGTAATATTTAAAAATTACAGAAATATAGTAACTCGACTTCTTTTGTACTTTAATACCAAGAACAGGGGGCATAGATGATAGTTTTATAAAATCCAGAAACTGGAAAGAAATAACTACTTTATAAATGAATAATTCAAATTCCAATTTACATATCCACCTCCGATTATCTTGATTAGGACCCGAGAGCTGATCCAATCTGAGCACTGAGCAAATAGAGTTCCTAGTGACACAGTCTGTTTTACCCAGTGACTGATGAGGCCTCTCTGAGCACTAGGGCTTCTTCTTTCCTCCCTTGTATCAGCTTTGTCATACCAAAACATGGCAATTTGATTTGGACCTAAATCTCTTCTATTATAAGTAGGCAAAGTAATAGATATTCCCAGGACCATCACTCTTAAGTACAGGAAAGTCATAAGATCAGTAATAAAAATAGTATTTTTTTCCTCAAAATCTATTCAGTGAACATCCAAACCACACCCTCCTACTCAAAATAAACCATCTCCAAATATCCCACCATCTGCCACCTGTTTCTTCTACATTTCCACCTGGTTCCTGATGCTGGGTCACCAAGGTTACACCCGCAACTGTTCTGATGATAGCTGGGTGCCAGCGCTGTCCCATAGAGAATGCACAAGCCACCTTCACTAGGAACTGCTTCCTCCAGATCCAGAGACCCCAGAACAATAAATGTTAATTTACATCCTTGTAGGTTCATACTGTGACTCTCAGTGACACCACTTTTATTGCACTTTGAATCCCTCTTCCAAAGACTGTCAAACTCTGAAAGTACAGTACTGGGATTCTGATGGTCTCCTCAACACTTGAAGCTCTTCGCCTTAGTTAGGACCCAGGCTGTACTGCTGTTACAAAGAAACAAATGGTGGCTTAAATAAGATAAGAGTGTATTTCTATCATTGCATAATCCAGAGGTAAGCAGTTCTGCCATCTTGAACATCCTAATTCATACCAGAGTCCCAGGCACATGCTCCAGTTTTCACCGTGGACTCACGGCTGGTGGGGAGGTGTGAGTAGAGTGATGGGGGTCAGTCCTCTTCCTCCTTCTCAGCACAAAGTTGTACATCCTGACTTTGTATCCAAGCAGGCAGTTCACTCCACATACCAGAAGAGTTAAATGCCAGCTACTGTTTTGTAAAGAGTGGAGATATTTTTCTAGTTTTTTCCCTGATGTATTGTCGCTGCCCATCCAGTTCTTGCTCCCCAAGCAAAGGGATGCCTGGAGGGTCCATACACTTAAAGGTACTCAGACTAATCTGAATTAGGCAGATCTCCATAGGACCCACTTAAAAGTAATGAGAATCAGAGAAGGAAAGTGAATAAAACACGTACTAGGAAACAAATTCATTTTATTTATTATTCATTATTTTGTAAAACATAGGTTCTGCACTTGGCACTGGGCATACAGGTGAATTAGGCAGGCACAGTTTCTGTGCTGGACATCTATACCCAGTCTCCAATTTTCTCCACCATCTCCTCTGTTAGATAATGTCAGTAGGCACCCTTGTCCTTGGGTCTCCAGCAGAAACTGGAGTGAGAGAAGAGAGAGTGAAGTAGGGGGTATCTGTGACCCTGGCTCTTTTCCTGTGAAGTCAGCTTGAGTTGGCATGTCCTTCAATCAAAGCACCTGTTCCACTCAGAAGTTTCCTCTGCATTTGATTCTTTTACTCCAGCTTCAGGGACTACTCCCTTCTCTCCAAAGGTGAGAGAAGGGAGCCCCAAGTTCTGATGTATAACTAAGGTGATTGCATCATCCTAGATATCTAAGATTCCTTTCAGCTCAAACACTTTCCACCTCCAATGTTCTATGGTTCTATGCAAGAAAGTAAACAGGAATATACGGTATTTCCTGAGAAGTTGCAGAGCACATTTTGGTAAAACAAAATAGTCATTATATTTACAGCCCTGTATGGTCTTTGGAGACATTTCTTCCAGTTATTACTCAAATCGTACAACCCTGAAACACAGCAATATTTACTGTGTTCCTTTTACGGGTGAGGAAAGCTGCTAACAGGCTTCCCTAAGATGGTGCTCCTTTCAGAGTGTTTTCTCCGTGTCGTTAGAGTGACATTTCTAAAAATAAAGTCTGCCCTGTCTGTCTCTTACTCAAAACCTTCAGTGGTTCCCCATTGCTTACATGATAAGGTACAAGCACCTTGTCAAGTCATGCAAGGCCCTACTGCTTCCCCAGCCTCACCCACTGCTGCCTCCCTATTCTCTATGGTTCAGCAACCCCGACCCATTTGTAATCCCCCCCCCCACATTTTCTTGTACGAGGAGAGAGAAGAAAAAGCAGTGTTACTGGAAACAGAAGTAAAGGGCATTTGAGATTGAGGAAGTACTCAGCAGGGTCAAGAAAGATCTGGACTGGAATGCTTTGATAGTTAGCAGGCACCAATGGCTCTGGAGAGAGGAACCCTGGGAGGAATGAAACAGAAGTGGGGAGTGGGGACAGCTCTAAAGAGAACTCTGTCAGGGAATTTGATCTGTAGAGGAAAAGAAGCACTACAGACATAAAGAAAAAACCAAGGTAGACAACAAAAATTCTTAAGTTATGGATTTAGGATTATAACGATAGTTTGACAGGGAAAAACAACAGAGAGGTGTACATTGACAGTAGTAAGAGAAAGGCCACCTTTATGAGCAAGCTTGTTGCCATCATCAAGTCTTCTTTGGGCAACCCTGCCACATAACCCCAAACCAGGCGAGGGGCACTGCTTCTTCCACAAGATCCTGTGCATTCCCTGCCGTAGCATCCGTCACCCCAAACTAAACTTCTCTCTGTGGATTTCCTCATCTTATACACTGTAAGCCACCTGAAAGAGCTTACTGTTTCTGTCACAATTCCTCTTAAAGCAACCAGAATGTATCATCTCACAGTACCAGATGTCAGAAGTCCAATATGGGTCTTGTGGGTCTAAAATCAAGGGGATGGTAAAATTGTGCTCCTTCTGGAGACTCTCAGGGAGGGTCCATCTCCTTACCATTTCCAGCTTCTAGAGGCTGCCCACATTTCTTGAGTTATGGCCCCTTCCTCAAATCACTTAGGCCTCTGCTTCCATTACCACATCCCTTTCTCTCTGACTCTGATTTTACTGAAGGACCCTCGTAATTACAGTAGACCCACCAGATAATCCAGAATAATTCCCATTTTAAGGTCCTTAACTTAAGCACATCTACAAAATCTCTTCTACTGTGCAAGGTGACATAGTCACAGATTGGGAGGATTAGGATGCAGAATATTGGGTGGCCCCCACTCTGTCTACCACACCGTTCAGGGCAGGTCCTACATTAGTCATCCCTGTATCCCAAATGCTTGGACAATAGAATATGCTCAATGTCAGTTCTCTTTCCCATCTAGTCTTTATATACTGCTCTCACGTATTTTTTATTCAGTTTGAAGAGCTACTCCACTGAGGGGAAAATGATGTGATTTAGGGGGAAATATGCTAGATTAGAAATAAGAGATCTAGGTTATTAATCTTGGGCTCCCTGTTTCCAAATGGGCAAACTGAGGCTCAGACCATTAAACTACTACATCATACCCAAGTGATAAGTCTAGGATTTGAAGCCCACTCTTCTTGTCATCTTAGCACACAATTTTATCAGCCCAGATTCATGTTGTTTGACTTTACTGTGAAGGCAGGTCAAGGTCCTGATCAGCATCTTCCACCAGTTAAAGGGGGTTAGATGGAGTGGTATTTGTAATAGTCTTGACTTCTCCAGCAGTTACGTATGTGAATTTACTGAATCAGTAACCCTAAAGAAGCTATGCTTTGTTCTTACCGAGTAATTTTCCTTTTACCTCATTTGATTTCCAACTGTTTATTTTCCTAAGGAAAGAATTATCCATGAACTTTTGGACCTTCTGGTGCCAAACATAGGCCACACTTCCCTGTATTGTACTGTTTGTGTAATTCCTGACATTGGCACAAGCTTCCATCCAGATGAAACTTTTTTATCTCCTCTCTGGAAATTTCCTCTGGTGCTCAGGCTGTCTGTGGTTGGCTGTGCTGGTTCACAGAAAGGAATTCTGGCTGAGTTCACCATTGCACTTTCCAGCTCTTTAAAGCTTTGAAGGCATGTCTGCATATCGTCCCAGACAAAACTCCCACCTTTGTTCCTTCTTTCTTTTCACTGCAAATCCACTTTGAAGTTTGAGTCTTTCAGGAAATCCATTCAATACCATTCAATACCAACAAGTAGGGGAAATTTAAACCACGCACCTAAGACCACTTATTTTTCTAACTGTAAACTTTACTCTAGCCTTCAAATCACTTCCAAACTTTGGTTTATCCTACTTTTAATAGCATATTCTATTAACTCTTCTCCAGTGCCTAAAAACTTCAAACGATTAGGACGATCCTCAAATATTTTTGATTGTTGTTTTTAATTTCATATCCTCTCTACAAATTTGTCTTTTTTTCCTCCTGAATTTCAGGTATTATTTTTTTTAAAGTTTTTACTTAAGTATTTGACAGAGAGATCACAAGTAGGTAGAGAGGCAGGCGGGAAGGGGGGGGAAGCAGGCTACCTGCTGAGCAGAGAGCCCAATGTAGGGCTCGATCCCAGGACCCTGAGACCACGACCTGAGCTGAAGGCAGAGGCTTAACCCACTTAAGCCACCCAGGCACACCCATTTCATGTATTATTATTATACTACTTTGCATCCACCTTGTTCCCAAAGTTGAAAGATTTAATTATTTTTTTCACCTCTACAGTGAATGTCAGTTGTTTTGCTGGCTATATATATCTTTTTCTCTTTATAAGTAACTGTTGTGGGGGCGGGGGGGGGGGGGGATATAACTGCTTTTACCTACCTCAAAAAAAAAAAAATGTGATTCTGGGGGAGCTGCCCCCGCCATGCACACACATACATATACACACCACTTGCCACAGGAGTGGGCAAGTGACAAGGGTCAGGCTAGGTATAGTCTAGCTATAGCAATGTTATAGGCTCATGACCTTAGTAGAACAAATCTGATTCTTTCACTGTGATTTATATGTACTGAAGCAGACAGGGAAAAGTCCATCTGTTCTTCTGTGGTCACTGAGCTGGGAAGATTTCCTTAAACCAAGGGCTTGGAACAATGAATAAATCATGTGAGCTACCTTGGCCGTTTGCATGGAGAAAACCTTTCTACCGTAGAAGAGAAGAGCACTACCAGGCAAAGGGGGGCAGAGACAAAAGAGAGAACACTGGTATCCAGCTGACCTGAAACTCAGTTGTACCTCATTCTTCCTAGCTGCATGAACCAATGAATTCCTCTTTCTTTACGTTAATTTTAGTTAGGATTTCATTACTTACAATCAAAAAGTTCCCAACTAATACAATCCTTTTTCCCCACTCTTTCTTGTTTTGTCTTTTTCAGTTTATTTCATACAAACTTATTTCTTCTTTATAACCAATTTTATTTTTTTTTAAGATTGTATTTATTTCTTTCAGAGAGAGAGAGAGAGAGAGTATGAGTTGGGGGGAAGAGGCAGAAAGAGAGAGAGAAGCAGACTCCCCACTAAACAGGGAGCCCAAAGCAGGACTCCATCCCAGGACCCCGGGATCATGACCCAAGCCAAAGACAGACACTTAACTGACTGAGCCACCCAGGTGCCCCTACAGCTAACTTTATAACCTAGATCATTGTTAACCAAATCACAATCCCCCCAAACCAATAAGGGATAGAATAAAATGGCATCTTTCTGGATCATCAATAACCCAAAGATATACCCTTTCCTAAGACTGAGATGTGCCTTCCTGGAAAACACAGTCTCTGATTCAATTCTCTACATTATGGTATGCAGCACACGTGGAATACTAAGGACCGTTACAATAATTTATGTACAGAAAAACCTTGGCTGTCCTAACTGGAGTCCTCTGAAGCCACTAGACTTTTGGAATAGCTCCAAGTGCAAAAATGCCTGAGAAACTCGAATCAAGTAAAGCAAAAAGTTCTTAGTGATAGAGAAGCAATTAATTTCTAACACCCAACATCAAATGAAGGAGCCACAAAATTCTGAGGAGTTACATTCCTCCCATGGCTATGAAATGGAGGGAAAGAATCTGATTCAATGGCAATACCTATATATTTCATTATCCAAGAAACATGAATAAAAAGAGAGAAAATGTAAGAGGCTAGAAAGAAGGAAAGTCAAGAAAAGGAAAGAGAGTGAGAAATGTGAATCCACAAGGAGGCAGTGGAAGACGGACTATAGGAGCAGTGCTGGCACATGGGAGAGCCCTCTGCGGGAGGACAGGTAAGAACCTGGGCAAGGGGAATGGGGTCAAAGAAGAGTGTCAGCAGAACATAGGAGATCATAAGAGATGGGGTTGGAACAGATGAGAAGCCACAGCCACCTGCCCTGTATCCCATACTCATCGAAACATCCAGGGGCCTCATCAAAGGCATGACACCTGGTACATGGCTCAGTAGTCAGTGGAGGTGTTTTCTGTTCACTGCATCAAGGAGGAACTAAGACTTAATGGTAACTTTGCTGGCACCATATTGTAAACAAAAGTTTAGCATCTCAGTGAAGCCAATCCTTGATTTAAATTCTATCATTTTTTAATGAAAGGCAAAGTGCAAAATTCTACAATGTATTTGGTGATCTTTAAAGAGAAAATAGACTATGTTCCCAGTTGCTCTAACTCATATTGGACCACAGTGTTCGCTTGTTTGGTTGTCTGCACAGCTGTTTGGGGTGGGAGAGGATAGGGGAAGGGATCAGGGGCATGGGCAAAGACACTATCGTGAGAAAGAGGTAACTCCTGAAGGCCTGACAAGAAAGTTACTCAAAACAGGATTTTCCCTATGATGGGCAATGAGCAGGGGGTAGTCCAGGCATAGCAATATCTGATGAAAAACCTTTATCTTGCCCTTTCTCTTTTCTCTTTGTATTTCCCAAGCCATCAGTCACTTTTGTTAACCCCATCAATGCTTTGGGAAATTAAGGACAGAACCTGTGTCCATACATGGACAAATCAGTACACGGAAAGCAGCAGTTACCCTGAGACTTTGGTTGCAAGGCAGCAAGAAGTGGTCAAGGAACAGAGAAGTCGTCTGGAACAGAATGATACACTGAGGGGGAAAGCCACAACAAGGACACATTTGTTGGGCATATAGGCATTCTTTGAAGATTTTCGAGAATATGTGGGGAGGAGTGATGATAAAATCCTGCATTTTCTGTGCCTATGGAAAGGAAGCTTGCATCTTCATCATCATCATCATCATCATCATCATCGTCATCATTAATTTTTCAGAGTAAGGGACTCTTAAAGGCTGGAGAACTTGAGGACCTAAAGTTCACAATTAAAAGCAAGAAGAACATTATAAAACACACAAGTTAACCAAGACAAAACTGTTTACCTGCTGTGATGTTGATGCTCAGAAAAAGAAGAAACTATAGTGACTCATCAAAGACTGCCGAATATGGTAAAGATGCACCTTACATAAAGCAAGGAATTTACACTACTTTCTCTGATTTCTAGCCATATAACGTCCTAATTATCCTATTTCTGGTTCAGTGCTCAATAAAAAATTGTAATGTTTTATGAATAAAGCTGACATGATAATGTACATTTATTTATTTATTTATTTATTTATTTATCTATTTAAGAGAGCAAAAGTGAGCAGGAAAGGGGGAGTTGTGATGAGGGGCAGAAGGAGAAGAAGCAAGAGAGAGAGAGAAAATTTCAAGCAGATGCCCTCTGAGCATGGAGCATATGAGACTCGATCTCAAAACCCTGAGATCATGACCTGAGCCAAAATCCAGATGTCAGATGCTTAACCAACTGAGCCACCCAGATGCCCCTCATGTACATTTATATAAGGACTAACTTTGATGTCTCAAACCAAGGTATGGCATTAGAAGACTAAATATAAGTTGGAGAAAAAGATTCTTTAAATAACATCACATCAGAAAAATGGCAAGTGGAAAAAAAAAGTATTTTGAAGATGTTTTCACTATTGGTGATACAGAAACCAGAGAAAAAAATTAATTGCACTCACATGAGAAAACATTTCCTCATACCCCGATAAAGTATTTGATGATTTTCTACCATATGAATGTTATTGTGTTAAAATAAGGCATTACTGACTAATTAGACTTGTAAGAGTAGCTGGTCACACCTGAGTGTATGATGTCATTCCTAAAGTCAGTCATATAGGGAAGAAGCAAGTCTGGAAATGTAGAATCCAGAACAAATCTGGAGATTCTTCTAGAACAAGATGGCAGAGATTTTGCTTTCAAAAAAACAAAACAAAACAAAACTATGAAAGAACCCATTCATTTTTAGCAGAGCTGTGGGTTCCTGGAATGGAGACTACATTTCCCACTCACCTGTGCAGCTAAGTGTAAACAACCATACGATCAAATTTTGGCCAGTGTGTTGCAAACTAATCCGGAAAGTGTCTTCCAAGGGAGAAAGCATGATTTTCTCTTTTCTCCTTTCTGTCGGCTGCTTTGTTCTGTTTCTGTTATGTGGGTGTAACAACGGAGGCTTCAGCAGACCTCTTAGAATACACACAATGCCCCAAAGGGATAGCAGAGAAGTAAACCAGAAGAAGCCAGAGGGTCTTACAATTTTTTTTTTTTAAGTTTTATTTATTTATTTGACACACAGAGAAAGAGAGAGAGAGCACAAGCAGGGGGAGCTGTAGACAAAGGGAGAGAGAGAAGCAATCTCCCTGCCAAGCAGGGAGCCCCATGTGGGGCTTGATCCCAGGACCCTGAAATCATGACCTGAGCTGAAGGCAGAAACTTAACCGACTGAGCCACCAGGTGCCCTGGGTCTTACAAATTTAAGCCAACTCCGGATACTGACCTTCAGGATTTTTGTATGAAATAATAAAAATGTTCTAAGTTAAGCCACCATATTTGCATTTTCTGCCCCAAAACCCTGAATCCACTTCTAACAAATATGAGGGGGAAAGAACAACCATTATGTCTCTTTCCTGGCCTGGGCTTTAGAGGATGTAGATTGCTAAGCCAGCATTATTGGGTGACACATTTAAAAACTAATAATCAACTCGTGGAGTTGAGCCACATCCTAGGAAGTTACAGGGTGGGGTCAGTCATTTCTCTGTTTCTGGGGCATACATGAGATGAGATACATCGTGCAAGACACTGTAGCAATTATACCTTGTAGGCCAGATTGTTTAGATTCTTCCTCCTCAGGATCCTTCCAACTGTCCATAATTATTTCCCTGCTTTTCTGTGCTTTTTTCTATGTAAATATGCACATATGATCACAGTAGAAAAAAAAAAAGTCCCCCACATTTCTGAATGTTCCCAAAGGTGATGAAACTTTGGAGTCAGAATGATGTCTCTTTCATCCCCATAGGAGCTTTTCCTTCCAGGGACAACCCTAAAGGTGTTGATGGTTTTATTGTATTGTTTATCTATTTTATTATTTTGTTAAGAAACGTAGCATTTTCTTATAGCAGTATTACTTCAAATGTGTTCTGTAGCAAGCAAATTTCTTAATAGGTGTTTATGTTTAAAACCATAGAGTCTAATAATTTAACAAACACTAGTTTAAGCAAATCAGGGTGTTTTTTCCAGCTCTGAGACATTTCTAGTGACATTTCCTGAAGATGTCACTGTGCCCTGTGAATTTGACTCCCAAACATATTTCATCATAGTATCCTTTTTTTGCTGGGACATTTCTTAAGTCCAGCTTTTCATGGAAGAAACTTAGAAACTGCCTTACAGCCTGTCAAAAGAGCACATCGCCAAGGAGAAAGGAGGCCCTTCTGGAGGAACCAAAGTTCATGAGTGGAAAAACAGCCCTTACTGAACTCATCCATTTTGCAAGGAGGTGGCCAAAGCAGGCTTCCCTGGAAGTCACAAATTTGACACATTGACTTGCATTTTATGAGAGGGGAAACAAAGGAGTAAAACTAGTCTGATATCAGAGTCATTTTTAGGGAAGCACCATGTGAATGCTGCCTGTGGTACCGACACGATTTCAGCCCACAATTCATATGTGTGCACTTACACCTATTTGAACAAAACATTGAAGAAATGATCTATTCATGATGTTGACAATGAGGCCTGTGTGGTTTGATATCTTCAAAGAGTATGTTTCACAAGATATTCATAAGCTTTATCATTTCTTAAATTCTTACTTTGTATGAGGACGTTTTTATAGTCGTTGCTTCATTTCATCCACAGAATGCATCATGAGCTACCACTGGTCCTACCTTCCACCTAAAGAGCCTGCAGCCTAGGCTTGTGATATGCCAAACGTCACAGAATTTTTTAGTTGCAAAACTTGGACTCAGCCGGTCTATCCTGCTCTAAAGTCCATGTTTTCCCGTCACCTCCCTTTATTAAGGGAAAATTTTAGAATGCTTTCCATTTTTAAAACAATCAGTCACAGCATTACAAGTCAGCCATTAGCTATCAGGAAAACAGCCGTCATGACTACCCGGGATCACTGACTCCTTGAGGAGGCCATAGCCCTTGTTTCAGTACACATATTTCTTTTTTTTTTTTTTTAAGATTTATATTTATTTGACAGAGAGAGAAATCACAAGTAAGCAGAGAGGCAGGTAGAGAGAGAGGGAGAAGCAGGCTGCCCGCTGAACAGAGAGCCTGATGAGGGGCTCGATCCCAGGACCCTAAGATTGTGACCTGATCTGAAGGCAGAGGCTTAACCCACTGAGCCACCCAGGTGCCCCTCAGTACACATATTTCAATCGATGAACCTACACAGAACTCAAAATTTACAAGGGCTAAAAGACCATCATGTTTTTCTTCCCTCCTCAGTGACACCTGGTTTAACTTCAAGGTATGTTCTTTGAAACCCACTTATTTCCAGTGACTCATTTTGAAATCACTGATTTCATCTTCCTGGTTCTTTGCAAAGCCAGGAAGAGAGATCAACATCACATTGTTTTCACCTTCAAACACATTTACCCAGTAACCGGAAGGATCCAGAGCTGTATTGTTAATTTGTTAAATAATATGTTCTTCTTTCATCTTCTCACAAGAGCAGAAATCCATTCTGAAAACAGGGTACCCTGCTTGCCATCTGTGTCATCCACCAGCAACATAAGGGATTCACCTACTCAGTTAACACATGTTTACTGAACATCTACTTTGTACCAGACATTGTTCTGCATTATGGGAACACAGTAGCAAGACAGACGGCATCTTTTCTCTTTGGGGCTTATACTCTAATGAGAAGCATGCAGAGAAAAATGACCCTTCCAGATAGTGAAAGGGTGATGAAAGAAATAAAAGAGGGTTGTATACCACAGTGGGCCTGAGGTGAAAGCTTTCATTAGATATAGGCAGCCTTTCCCAGGACGTAACATTTGAGCTGAGATCAGAATAACAATGAAACAGAGATGTTGTGATTTTGAGGAAGAGAGCTGCAGGTGGGAAGAAGAACCTTAAGAAGGAAACTTGGGAGTTAGAGAAATACAAAGGAGTCAGGTGCACCAGGAAATTGGTGAGAGTAGAGAAAAATAGTAGGTGAGATCAGAAAGGTTAACAAGATCCAGAGCTCAAGGCAGAGAACTTGGATTTCATCCCAAGAGCAGTGAGAAGACATTAAAGGATTTAAGGCTGAATTATTGATTCTAACACTGCAAAAATGAAGCAGTAAGGTCAGTCAGGCCACAGACACATGAGAAGATGCTCAACATCACTCATCAGCAGGGAAATTCATATCAAAACCACAATGAAATGTCACCTCACACCTGTCAGAATGGCTAAAATCAACAACACAAGAAACAACAGGTGTTGGCAAGGATATGGAGAAAGAGGAACCCTCTTACACTGTTGGTAGGAATGCAAGCTGGTGCAGCCACTCTAGAAAACAGTTTGGAAGTTCCTCAAAAAGTTAAAAATAGAACTACTCTACAACCCAGCAGCTGCATTACTGGGTATTTACCCAAAGGATATAAAAATACTGATTCAAAGGGTTGCATACACCCTGATGTTTATTGCAGCATTATCTACAATAGCCAAATTATGGAAACAGCCCAAGTGTCCATCGAGAAGGTTTGGTTTATATACAATGGGCTATCACTCAGCCAAAAAAAGAATGAAATCTTGCCATTTGAAACAATGTGAATAGAGATTGTGTGTTATGCTAAGCAAAATAAGTCAGTCAGAGAAGGACAAATATCATGTGATTCTACTCATATGTGGAGTTTAAGAAACAAAATAAACAAGCAAAGGGGAAAAGAGGGATTGAGAGAGAGAGAAAGAGAGAGGCAAACCAAGAAACAGACTTTTTTTTAAAAAGATTTTATTTATTTATTCGACAGACAGAGATCACAAGTAGGCAGAGAGGCAGGCAGAGAGAGAGAGAAGGGGAGGCAGGCAGAAAGAGAGAGAAGGGGAAGCAGGCTCCCCACTGAGCAGAGAGCCTGATGTGGGGCTGGATCCCAGGACCCTGGGATCATGACCTGAGCTGAAGGCGGAGGCTTTAACCCACTGAGCCACCCAGGCGCCCCAAGAAACAGACTCTTAACTCCTAGAGAACAAACTGATGGTTACCAGAAGGGAGGTGGGTGGGGGGATGGGTGAAGTAGGGGATAGGATTAAAGAGTCCATTTGCCATGATGAGCACCAGGTGATGTACAGAATTGTTGAATCACTATGTTGTATGCCAGAAACTAATATTATACTTTATGTTAACTGACTGGAATTTAAACAAAAACTTAAAAACAAAAAGACCAGTTAGAGAAATTGCAGAGTTCAAGTGAGAAATAATAATGCTTGGACTGGGTAGTCCAGTGAAGATGGGCAGAAGGAAATGGCTCTCAGAGTAGAACTGCCAGAATTGCATGAGGGAAGTGACAAGGATTTCTAGAACCTTGCCTCAACAGCTGGTTAATGCTGGTGACACTTTTTGAACTGCGAAAGAGTAGAAAAATCATGGGTTTGGGGAAGGGATAGAAAATGCCAAGCACATTTGCACATGTTAACTTGGAGATCCCTTTTAGTCTTCTAAGAGAGATGTCAAGGAGGCAACCAAGTATATAAGAGGTCATAGCTGGAGATATGGAGTCTCACGAGGCCCTGAGGAGCCCTTTGCAAAGTGCTACCCCAGCTTTCCAACACAGTCATTCCCAGGTCTCCCTGTGTCACTGACCTGCCCTGAGAAAAACTTCTCCACTGATTTCCCACTTACCAGGGCTCTTTCTGGGTTCTCTCTTTTTATCATCAGTGTCTTCTTGAAATGCAAGCAGTTATTGATACCTATCTAAACTAAATGAAATGAAACTGACAATCTTCTTCAGTAAGGTTGTAACTTGCATTCCAAGACAATCTGTATGACTTTTGCAGGGTTATTAAGAGGGATGGCTTCCAACCACCAGTCTGAACTTTGTCTTTTTCACCAACCTTCACCTCTTCTTCATCCTCCCCTGAGACTCTGTATTCCCCTTTCCAGATTCCCACCTGCTTCTCATACCTTGGAGGGCCTAGATTTTGACCAATTGCAACTAATCCATCCTTGGATGTTTATTTATTCTTTTAAAGATTTTTTTTATTTTTTATTTTTTTGACAGAGAGAGAGGGAGAAAGCACAACCAGGGAGAGTAGCAGAGGGAGAGAGCAAAGCAGGCTCCCACTGACCAGGGAGCATAATGTGGAGCTTGATCCCAGGACCCTAGGATCGTGACCTGAGCTAAAGGCAGACACTTAACTGACTGAGCCACCCAGGCACCTCAATCCTTGGATATTTAAAGTCTTACTTACCTTCAGGTATATTTGCTTTTTCTCTGAGATATTGAAAGAACAAAATACCTTGAGGCTCAAATAAATGGCTCTCAGATGGTAGGAATTTAAGCAGAATTCTTCTAGTCTTAACAAACAAAGCAAGTTCCTTTCCTGTGGCCTACTCTGTACATTGTTTGTTCACATTTTCCACTTTGTAAATTCCCTTCCCCATGAAATTCTGATGTATGCTGTAACATGGATGAATGTGGAGGGCATTTTGCTAAGTGAAATAAGCCATTATGTGAGATCTCTAGAGTAGTCAAATTCATAGAAACAGAAAGTAGAATGGTGGTTTCCAGGGACTAAGAGAGAGAAATGGAGAGTTGTTTTTAAGAAGGTGTAGAGTTTCAGTTTTGCAAGATGAAAAAGTTTGGAGATTGGTTGCACAACAGTATGAATATACTTAATACTACTGAATTGTATACTTAAAAATGGTTAAAATGGCAAATTTTGAGTTATGTGTGTTCTACCACAATTAAAAAAATTTTAAATACAAGCTAGTAGCAGAAACAAACAAACAAACAAAAACAAGACAAAGAGGTTTGCAGCATGAAATAATTCATTTCACCATGGCTTTGAAGATGGAGGGGACCACATGGCCAGGAATTCAGGTGTCCTCTGGAGGTTGGGCTCAGCCAGGAAATAGGAACCTAAGTGCTATAACCATAAAAAACTTAATTCTGTCAACAACCTAAAAGAATTTGGAAGTAGATTCTTCCTAGATAGTTCACATAAAAGCCAGCCTAACTGATTCCTAATTTTAGCCTTGGGAGATCCCAAGGAGGAAGCCCAGTTGAGTTATGATACACTTCTCATATATAAATTTGTATAATAAACCTGAGATAATAAATGGATGTTTAAACTGTTAAAAAAAATCCCTTCCTTAATCTCAAGCCCTCTTTTCCATAAGCTCCCATTCCATCTCTTTTTTCTTTACAGCCACATTATTTGACATTCAATGTGTATTTTGGTTCTTCAATTGACTCTACCTTGCCCCAAAATACCAGTGACTTCCTTTAGTTCCCAGTTCTATTGGACATTCCAAAAGTTCTCTCTCCCTTGACCTTTGTGGCATTTGATGTTCCAGGCTACTTTATTTTTTATGAAACTACTTTCTCCTTTGGATTCTGTAACCCAGTTCTCACCTGGTTTCCCTCTTACCTTTCCTGCTGCTTCTTCCAAATCTCTTTTGTAGATTCTACAATCACTAATTAATTCTTAAAATTTTTGTCCTCCAGGGCTCTGTTATTACCCTAGCTTTTATACCTTATAAATTCTCCTTGAAGAATATCACCTATATTCACAGTTTCAGTTCTTAATTATGTATGTATTATTAAATCCAAACATAATTCTTTGGCTTCTACCTCCTGGTTAACCTTGAGATCTATATATGCAATGTCTTAGGGGACAGTTACTCTTGGAAATCCCAAAGGACTTCCAAGTGATTACATTCAATCATTCTCTCCCTACCAGATTTGCACATTTTCTTACAGTTGCTATCTTGATAAATATCAGTCTTTCTAACTCAGTCACCCAAACTAGAAGAAAATAAGTGTTGTCCATATTCCCCTTCATCCCTTACCACCCCTCCGCAATCCAACAATGTAGCCAATCCTAATAGATTCTCCTCCTAAAGATCTCTTAAGTCTGTCCATACCTATATGTACTGCCATTCCTTAGTTTGTGTTCTTTCACTTCATACTTGATTATAATAATAGTTCCTAACTCTTTTCTTAACTATTTCCTAACTGGTTACCCTATTTTCATTTTGTCCCACTACAATTTATTCTCCACACCAAAGTGATCTTTCTAAAATGCAAAGCTGGTAGTATCAGTTCCCTTGATTAAACTTCTATAATAGTTCTTCATTTTTTTCAAGATAAAGTTCGAATCTTTTTTCTTGGCATGCAACACTCTACAAGATCTGGCTCTTGCCACACTCCCCAACCCATCCTTTATGTACCTTTTTCTTGGGACATACTAAATGACTACAAATTCAGTAATATGTCAAGCTGTTTCTTATCTTTATTCCTTTGGACATGTTGTTCCTTTTGTCCATAATTCACCAACTCATTCTTCAAATCTTAGCCTCTTAAAAACCTACTCTAATGACTGTTGCATTTAGGTGTCCTCCTTTTATCCATTAACATTTCACTATGCATAAATTGATAGCACTACCTTCTTCACAGCTCCCATTGATAGTGGTCTACACTCAATCCACCATTAGAATATACCCCTTGAGGATAGATGATGGGCCTTATTGATCTTGTCTACCTAGTATCTAACACAGTGTCTAGTATCAGTCAGTGCAACAAGTATACTTTAATACATGCATGAGTGAATGAATGAATTGTCCTTTATTCATTGTCGGCCGAGAGCTGGTCATAGTTGAAAAGGAATACCAAAACAAAGATATTATTTTCACCAGCCTAGTAGTAATAATAATAGCTAATACTTAATATGGGCTGGGTCCTATGCCACCTTACCTTTGTGATTTCATTTTACTTAGAACCTTCTTAAGAGATGTAAATAGTATAGTTATCCCCTATTTTACATGGGAAAACTGAGGCCTCGGGAAGTCAAGTAATTTGCCCCAAATCCACAGATATGAAATCAAGACTCAAAACTCAGGGCGCCTGAGTTGCTGAGTTGGTTAAGAATCTGACTCTTTATTTCAGCTACGGTCATGATCTCAGGTCATGATCTTAATCTTAATCTCAGATTAAGCCCTGAGTTGGGCTCCACTCTGGGCATGGAGTCTGCTTAAGATTGTCTCTCCTGGGGCACCTGGGTGGCTCAGTGGGTTAAAGCCTCTGCCTTCAGCTCAGGTCATGATCCCAGGACCCTGGGATCGAGCCCCGAATCAGGATCTCTGCTCAGCGGAGAGCCTGCTTCCTCCTCTCTTTCTGCCTGCCTCTCTGCCTACTTGTGATCTCTGTCAAATAAATAAATAAAATCTGAAAAAAAAAAAGATTGTCTCTCCCTCTGCCCCTCCCCACTCTGCTCATGCTTGCACACTCTGTCTCTCTTAAAAAAAAAAAAAAAAAGATTCAAAACTCAATCTTTCTGACTTGACATATAAACTGCCAACCATATGTAGTAAGCTATATAGACAGTTTAGAATTTGAGATCGTCTTTTCCATTATTAGGTAATGTAGCAGACCAAGATTTTTGTTCAAAAGTTGAATGCTTCGGTATATAGTGAATGCATGAAAATAAAATCACAGTAAGAGATAAAACCAATGTTTTTTCTTTCTTTTTTTCCAAACAAAAATTGATCTGTGTACCTGGTCAGGTAAGCAAACAGCTATCCTCATAGCTGTTTATCTATCACATGTGTATATATGTTCAAACAACTCACCATAAAGCAAGTCTCAGATTGACTGTATTTTGAAAAATAGCCCTTTCTTTTAATAATACCTGGACTTTTTAAATTTTGTAGTAAAATGTAAGAAAGTTCCTGGCACATAGAAGGAGTATGATGGAATTGTGAAATGCTTTATAGAGCCCATCTTCCTCAGTGATGTGGATGCAGGTGAAAAGAGGGCTGGGGGACACGGTAGATTGAGGAGACTCTGAGTCCTTATTGCATTTTCAAGATCTGTGGTTTCATTTTTATCTATATTACTTATTAGACTGCTTTGTAAGGGCTGCCTGGGTGGCTTAGTGGGTTAAGCCTCTGCCTTCAGCTCAGGTCATGATCTCAGGGTCCTGGGATTGAGTCCCACATCGGGCTCCCTGCTAGGCAGTGAGCCTGCTTCCTCCTCTCTCTCTCTCTACTTGTGACCTTTCTCTGTCAAATAAATAGACTGCTTTGTAAGATTTTATCTGAAAAAAATTTTTATTTTAAGTAAAACTTGAAAATTATTTGGATTGTGAAAGCATTTTTTCTGTGTCCATGTGGTAATACATTTTCCAGGAAAGGGGGGGGGCAGATTTCCTTTTCGATCCTCCTTGCATATCTGCTACTTGAAACAAGTTTTTTCTCCTTTTGGTCAATAGATTCTCCTCTATATTTGTTGAAGACAGAAACCTAAAGTATAAAATAGACTTATTCCATTAGATTATAATAGAGCAGTTTGACTTTAGGCACAGACATTTTGTTTGAATTGCATGAGTAAGATTATCACATGTAATTCTCAGCTTCATTCCCTGGGTTCACATCCTAGCTCTGCCACTTTTAGTTGTGTGACCTTAGACAAATCACTTAGACTCTCTTCACCTCCATGTCTTTATCTGTAAAATGAAGTTAATAATAGAACCCACTGTATAGTGCTGTGGTAAGGGTTAAATGAGTTAACATATATAAAGTTGTTCAAAGAGCCTGGCAAACGGTATGAGCTCAATAATTGGTCATTGTTATACTGTTCTTTTTCGCTTGTGCATGAGCATCCTAATCCTTGAAAACCTAGTCATTCTCCATACCAGTACTACTCCTAGCCAGCTCTGTAAAAACAACACTATGGTTTTCACTTAAAGGCAGCCAAAAGCAACATAGCCTTTATCTAGGCCTCACACTTAGGAAGACCCATTGACAAGTCTGCAAAATCTACCACTCAATGTAGGACCTAGTTACTTGGGAACCCAGTAGCTTTCAAAATGATGTTCATCCATCTTCTCCACAAAGTTTGTGTTATCCCCTGCCTGGGGGTGTGGGACCAGGGACATTGTTACCTCTGGGAGGATTTTGTTACTTTAACTAGAATGCAAAGAAGGAGCCACTGTTCAGTTTTTAGTTTGTGAGAGAGATCTTGAAGCCCATGGCAAAACTGTGGTAATAAAAGTCAGAGTTTACACAGAAATAAAGGTATTCCTGAAGTTCAATAACTTGCCTTTTCATACTAAGAGCAAAACTTGAAAATTTGAAGCATAAAATTTTATTATAAGCTCTAGATAGAAATGTAAGGATTACGATATAAAGGAAGTTGCCACCCACTTAAGTGGTAAGAAGGAAGTGGAAAGAACTTCTGACTTGTGGAACAGTGGTCAGAAAGGGAGATCTAAAGAAGATCAGATAATGGAGAGAATTAACATGGGTTCCTGAATATATCCCGAGTGCAACAGCCAGGTGTGTGTAGACACAGGAAGATTTTGCAGTAGTAGAGATTATCACAAAAACCCTCAACATTTTGATGCAAAAATCAAGAGCATCCATGCCAGTGTTCTGTTCTCCCAGGCTGCCCAAGCTGGCCTTGCAGCAGAGTCGGGGAGGCGTCTGCAGAGATGAGCCTGGGATGGCACACCCGACTCTGGGATGGCACATCTGGTATGGTGCTTATACAGTGTGGGAAGGATTCACAAACTTCTGGGGGCCTCATGGGATGTGGACCATAAGTGCTGGCTGTGAACTTGTTAGAGGCACAGACAGGCCAAACAGGGGATAGAACAGAGTTATTGGGGATCTGCAGCACTAACAAGAGCCAACATAGGGCCTAATCGACAGGAGGCAATGGCCAAGCTCTTTAGGAGCAATCACTATGTCACACCCATTCTAGAGGAGGAGAATCAAGTGATAACAGCTAATGGGCCATAGCGGCTTTAATGTGATTAAAGGCTGACTCCCAAAGACCAGGTGAGAGATGCTAAAGCACGGGTCCAGAAAGAAGCGAAGGAGGAAAACAGGTAAATCACCTCTTCCTGGACACCATTAGTTCACACAAATATCCCCCTGCTCAGACTCCACCAACTCCCCTGAGAGAGAAGTTAGAGAATTTGCAGTCTCTGATTTTCCAGAAGAGACAGAGCTGCCTTGAAATGGGCAAATTTAAGGTTTCCCAGCATTGCCAGAATGAAAACTCCAGAGCAAGATGAAGTCAGTTACCAAAAAGTTGAAAAGTACATACTTTGTCCCCTCTAAGTTGTGGGTTACCAAATCTGACCCATTCCTAATGTGACTGAGTATGCGTAGTATGATGGGAACAAAGAAGGTCAGTTTTTTCAAGTGTGGATTTAGAAAAAACTTCCCAGAGGAGTAACGGGGAAGGTAATTTTTGAAGGGCAAGCAGGTGTTATCCAGCTATGAGGAAGAAGAATTATATTTCAGGAAATGCAAAAAACAAGGGTCAAGGTATAGTGGTAAAATTAAGAAGAGCATGTTCAAAGAAAACAAAGTTGTCTGAGAGGAGACCGGAGCCTAGGAGCAGAGAGAAAGCAGGTTGAATAGGAAAGCTGCAGGACCCTGCCAAGGGCCGTAGAGGTTGTGACTGGCAAGGACCTCTGAGTGACTGGGGGCTAAAGAACAGCCTGTGCCCTGTTCTCCAAGGGCACTGTGTAACCTACAGCAGAGAGAAAGCACCCTGAGTATGCAACCACCCTTTGTAGTTCACACAAAGGCTTGCTTCGCTCTCCAAGCAGCCCACAAGGGGTTCCTTTCTCAATTTTGCACAAAGATGTGATGTACATTAGCCGGGATCCTTTACATAGGGTCAGATTATTGAAGACCTCGCAAGTTACTATAAAGAATTTGGACTTTAAAGGACAACAGTGAGCAGCCACTGAAGGTTTTTGGACAGCAGTGTGACATGACAAAAGAGATTATTCCAGAGCAGCTGTATGCAGGATAGATTGGAGCCAAGAGACTCAGGAAGTTACTGCAGTTGTCCAGGCATGAAGGGAAAAAAAAGAGAGAGAGAGAGAGAGATTCAATGGTATCCATGGTAACAGAAAGGGAAAGATAGGGAAATTATTTTGAAGGCAGAAACAACAGGACTTGATTACTGATTGGATATGAGTGTGTGGAAGAGGAGGCAGTAATAAATGACTCGGGTTTTGAGCTTAGAAAGCTGTAAGAATAAATCTGAAATAGGGATGCTAATCAGGAGGGATGCTTTGAGAGGGGATATAGAGAGTTTGGTTTAAGGCATGTTGAATTTCACATAATGATGCAACATATAAGTGGAAATGCTCTCCATACACTAAAAAGGGCAAGTCTAGGCATTCTCACTTTTCTTTTTTTCTTTCTTCCTTTCTTCCCCCCTACTTTTGCTCTATCTCCATAAATTTGACTGTACCTGAGGCTATGTTTCTAAGGCTTTTGGGAATAAATTTACCACTTTCCTTACTTTGAGTAAACTGTGAAGAAGGTTACCATCATTATCACTGTCGACCTTGTCTTCAAGGTAACTCAAAGTATTTTCCAACACCTGTTTGTGTTTGTCACTTATGTAGCCAATGCCCACAACAACAGATTCCATGCCCTTGGGAGATTTTCACTCTGTGACAGCCGATATTTATAGGATCAACACATAGAGAACACACAGAATAGAAAGATAATCATTGAACAATATCTACATAAAAGTAATATTTGTACTCTACAGGAGGAAATAGGGAAGAAGAGGAGAGGAAGAAGATGAAGATGAAGATAGAAGAAGAAGAAGAAGAAGAAGAAGAAGAAGAAGAAGAAGGAGGAGGAGGAGGAGGAGGAGGAGGAGGAGGAGGAGGAGGAAGAAGAGGAGGGGGAGGAGGGGGAGGAGGAAGAAGAAGAAGTAGGAGGGAAAGGAGGAGGGGGAAGAGAAGGGGGAGGGGAGGAGGAAGGAGAGGAAAGAAGAAGAAGGGGAAAAGGAGAAGAATGGCATTGCGCTAGATAAGACCAGTGTTGGAATGTTGATGGTTAGAGATAAAAAGAAAATTGGCTAGAATTTTTCTGCATGGAGCATTTAATATAAGTCATCATCTCCTTAGGAAAGGAAGATGGATTTGAGATGCTACTTACATAATATTAATGATTATTTTCATTTGTCTAGAACTTGACGCTCTCATGCCATTATCTCATCCTCTCCATGGATTCCAGGACTTGTACAAGACCATGTAGCTATTCTTCAGGAAAGCTGGGCCTCGAGCTCAACAAATTTCCAGTATGGCAGGTTGAATCATTTGAATGATGATAAGAAAGACCACAGTATTTCATAAGGAATTTCAGCTTCTTTAAAAAAATTTAGAATTTAAGAACCCAAAAATATTGTTAAGGATAACTTCTTTAGAAAGCTTTTTTTTCCTTCCTTTTACAAACCAAGGTCCTTTTGGAAGAAAGATCCCAAGGGTAGGCTGCTCATCTCTGCCCACTTGAAGAGCACATTCCCTTCACTCATACATATGTTTGCCTTTGCTGTTGTTCCTTGTATGAAGCACTTCTATGAGTCAGTGGGAAAACAGCTACATGTTATATGATCTCCCACTACATTAGAGAGGAGGGTCACCTTTGAGCAAAGAGAGAGGAAGAAATGACTTGTATTCTTCCTTGCTTTTCTTTTCTTTTTTTTTTTTTAAAGATTTTATTTATTTATTTGACAGAGAGAGATCACAAGTAGACGGAGAGGCAGGCAGAGAGAGAGAGAGAGAGAGAGGGAAGCAGGCTTCTTGCTGAGCAGAGAGCCCGATGCGGGACTCGATCCCAGGACCCTGAGATCATGACCTGAGCCGAAGGCAGCAGCTTAACCCACTGAGCCACCCAGGCGCCCCTTCTTCCTTGCTTTTCTACTTTATTATTTTCCATTACAGTTTAACATTGTGGGTCAAAATCTGGGTTCAGAGTCAGGTGACTTGGTTCCTGTTTTTGGCCCACTGATGAGCAGGTTATCTTTTGTGCCAGTGTTCTCTGCTGTTAAAGAGGTTTACTTGGATGTATGTTGAGAAGATTAAGAAGTTCAGTCAAGATGATGCCTTGTGGATATAGGCACCACTCACAATCAAAGTCAGCTGGTGCTGGTGGAGTCCCCATTCTCACTTATAGAAAATTCTGGATTATTTTAAGTTTCTTGGTAAGTTGAAGCCATCAAACATTTGCCTTTTACTTACATAATGTATTTTTTTCAAGTTTCCTTAAATTGTTCAAGATACTAAATAGAGTGACTTTTTTTCAAGTATCTTTATCTTTCACAGCTAGTTCAATATATGAAAGCTTGATTTCTTTGCTACCCACACAGTTTCCTCTGGGGCCTTAGCCTTACCAGTGTGCTATGACTCATTGCTTTACTTTTCATAAATAGATGCTAAATAACTGCCCTTGATTCTCTTAGAAATGGTAGATAGAAATTCTTAAGGAAAAATCTTAATTAATGCAGATAGATTTTTCTCCTTCTCCTTTTCTTTCTCTCCTTCTCTTTCTCTCTTGTTTCTGCTCTCCTATCTGCTTGTCATAAACAGTGGTTGTCAATCTCTGTCAGATAACTGTTCACTTTTATTTCTCCTTCCCCACAACACACAGCCCATTTATTACGAAGGGAAATGTCTTCTCCCTTTCTTTCTTATCCTTCATTTGCCCATCATTCCCACACTGTATTCTCTCCTCTCCTATTTATTCTCTCTTCCTTTTGACTAGGTCCATCGTGGGTCACTATTGGCCCCAGAAAGAGTTATTTCCTCCTACCCAGAGACCTACTTCATTTGTCATCTTTCTTGATTGCAAAGATCCCTGGGAATCCTTAATGGTTCAGACTCAAGGAAAATAAAGATACCCAGGGTAATTCCAAGCCTAGCTTCAGAGCAGAGACTGGAGAGAGTGAGAACCATTGCATCAATTACTTAATTAATTAGTAATTGATAATTAATATAGTGCTCTGGAAATAGCAGTGGAAAAGAGAGAACACGCATTGGGCATGGATACCACATTCTTTCAAGACAGTTTCTCCATGGGACTTTCGTGTTCGTGCACATCTCATGAGAAGAGGCAATGGCTCCCTTTGTTTTGGAGTATCTAACCGAGAATGTTTGTATAGAAAGTAACCTTGGAAGATGCAGTGTTCCTTCCAAAGCAAAGGGTAGGCCAACTTATTGTCCATTGTAATGGCTTTGGGTTCCCCAATTCAGGTTTCCTCTCTTGCCATGCAATCTGCAGGTAGCACCTGACTCTCTGGCATTTTGTAGGAATTGGAGCTCAGCGATCTGCCACAAGAAAATTCAGATACTCTGCTATTTCTTTGAGTAATAAAGTTATCTGTCTCTGACCCAGAAGTGTTGTGTCTTCTGCCAGTGTCTATGAAGCCATAGCAGGCTAATGTATTAGATTACAAGTAGAGTAGAATCTCAACCCTTCACAGTTCTTGACAATTTCCAGACATTATGATATTTTAGGCTGTTGGTAAGAATATTACGCAGATCAAAACTTAAAGGCAAATATTTTTTCTATTAATATCTTGAATGAGTTAACTACATCTCTCCCTCCCCTTCAGCTCCCACCTCAGTCTCATCTAATGTACTTTCTTAACCTTGATAATGATGGGCTTTAATGGCCCATTTATTCAGTAGAGTGGATTTCTAAAACCCATTTCCAGATTACAGTTTCTGTGCCAGGATTACATTTGTTTTTATTAATAGAGAAAGGAGTCGAGTAGCAGATTAGGGCTGACTTTTCAATCACTTAGTCAGCAAATACATCCTGAGCACCTTTATGCTGCTGTGTTAAGTGCTGTACAAAGCAGCCTCCGTTCTCAGGGGCATTTTAACTTCCTTCCCTCCAATTAAGAAAAACTTCCCTATAAAAAGAACTCAAATGTTCAAGCCACTCACTCAGGCAGTAACCAGGAGAAACATGTTTATAAGAGGGCTTTTAAAAGTATTCTCCCTCATCTGTCCTGCTTCTAAACAGAAAAGCAATCTCAGGACCCAGAGTCAATACTCTTGATTTGTAAAAACCTCCAACTTTTAGGGAACTCAAAGACTGAAATGCCCAGACCTACCGAGTCAACATCTTTCTGGTAGACCTGATTTATTGTAATAATAAGATAAAACCTTGCTCTCAGTTATTTCCAGTTAATTCAATACATAATGATGATTGTTTGTTGGGGGGAAGAAAGCAGTGAATCATGGTAAGGCTTTAACGCTGAGGAAAGAATCATGTGAATATAGACACACACACAGACATACACAGACACAGACACACAGATATACACATACAGACTTACCCATACTGAAATACACACATTTTCATATCAACTTGAATCATGGCATTTCTTAAACAATGGTGCTCAAATGATAAACATGTTTTACAGTTCAACAAAAACTATAACCTGTCATTAGTTCTTCTGACTCTGTGATCCCCAATTCAGTTCAGAAATTAACCTCCAACCCAAAACAGTAATGACCACCTGAGTTTCAACCACAGCCTTCAGAGAAAGAACGTAGGAAAACCAGTGCAACTTGGTTATGTGTAGAGACGGGGTAAGCCTGAAACCTCACTGACTTCTACTACCCGGGTACCCAGCAACCAGCCACTAAGCTAGTGAAGAGTTTATAAGGGATGGGATATTCTCAGGACTTGCATTCTTTCTGTGGGAAAAAGCTGTTCTCCTCTCTCTGACCTATCCCACTATTCACAGTTTGTTGCTTTTAGCAGTACTGCCTGTTTTCTTTGTACCGGTTTCCCTTTAGAAAAATGGCTACAACATTCAGCAGAGTGTGCCACAGGCTACCCTGCTTGCTGTCCTGACCTCAACACAAGAATCAGGATGAGTACCCAAGGACGAAGAAAGATCTTGGGTTGCATAACTTAATGGGCAAAAAATGGTTAAAGACCTCCACACACACACAAAAAGATGGCAAAATTAGCCCAAAGTTAATAACACTTTTATGATGGCAAAGACTTCTGGGTAGGTTTTTTTTTGTTTTTTGTTTTGTTTTGTTTTGTTTTGTTTTGCTTTTGTTTTTTGCCTTTCACAGATTTTATTTATTTATTTGAAAGAGAGAAAGAGATCACGAGCAGAAGGGAGGAGTAGAGGGAGAAGAAGATACCCCACTGAGCTGGGAGCCCAATCCAGGACTCGATCTCAGCACCCTGGGATAATGACCTGAGCTGAAGGCAGACGTTTAACCGACTGAGTCACCCAGGTGCCCCTCTGGGTAGTTCTTGACTTGGATGTGGTTGTCTCCTCAATTAAAAGCCAGAGTTGTGTATATAACTATATATACTGCTTCCACTATGTGAGAGGGTTGAAAAAAGTGAAGCGAGACGTAAGAGAGAGTTAAGTCATTCCCAAGGTGACCAGTGCTATGAACTGACTGAAGAAAAAAAGAAAAAGAAAGAAAGAAAGAAAAATCTCCAGAGGTTCCAGCCTTACACAGACCCAGCAGTAGCAGTATTTAGGGAGAGGAATAGTTAGAGCTAAAGAAACACGGCTGACAGAAACTCATCTTGAAGTGTGAACTCCAAGCAGTTGCTGACAGAGTCTAAGAATCCTCAGTAGTTTAAGAACTCTGATTCAAGAAGTAACCATCCCAATATAGACCTATGAGAAACATGGAATAGAATACCACATAGAAGACAATAAAATCATGTCTTAGAATTAGAAGAAAAGCAGGAGGAAATATGGAGACCTATACATAGATCGAGCATAGATATTTCCCTTTGGCATTTCTGGCTAAATCTATTGCCAGGTCTCTAATGAGTTAAGATCCTATGATGGCTTGAATATATGCTATTTGTAGTTTCATGTGTGCCTGTGCTCATTTGCTGTTAACTATGCAGAACTTGGACATAGAACATTCTTTGATATGAGTTTAATTATCCTCATTTAATCCTTTTTGTGTTCATCATAAGAACCAATGTGAAACTCCCCAGCAAATACTGTGATGAATAAATGAGCTGGACTGAATGTGCCCAACGGACAATCAAAACCAAGATTCTGGTGATTAGAGTAAACAATATTAGCAACAGCCCTTCCAGAATGTTGCTTCAGCAGGATTATTTCTATCCTGGTATCCACACTACTTACTGGAGGATCACAGAGCTACAGAAGAAGGGTCTCAAGAGATCTGGTTGCCATATATAACTCTCCTCAAAGCGTGATTTGCCAGAACTCAATGACCTACCTACCCTCAAATCATCTCCTTCATCAGCCAGGTATGTGCCTGAAATTCTTCACTCTCTTTGTTAAAGAAGTGTAATATTAAAATGTAATTGGGGGAAAGGGGTGATTAACACTTTTAGCTCTCAGTGTTTACACAAACATCTTTGTATCAACAAGTAAGGGGTCTTGAATATAGCAAACATATTTTAAACTTGACCCAAATCTAGATTTGGGTCAAGTAATTGCACAAGTACAAATGTAATTATGAAATTTAAAACACTTTGAAGTCACAATAGTACTAGAAGAACTGAAATATTAGGTTATCACAGGCATGAAACAGGGTTGTTTTAATGGTGGAAGATAATGATGAGGCAATAGAGCCGGTAGAATGGAGGAGCATGGAGCCATCACCGCCAGAGAGCATCACAGCATTTACAAGACTAGGAAAAAAGGAAAGAAAAGGGAATCTGCTGATTCCGAAAAGCAAAAGGTCACAAGGCTGCCCTAAGTGGCCCTAATGCTTCCACTTAGCCCTCGATATTTTTGCTGCAAGCTTCAGGGGATAAAAAGTGAAGGAAAAGTGGACAAATATAAATATCCTGCTTTCTTGAACAGAAAATGAAGAGAGTGGATGCTCAATTCACTATATTCTGAGTCCTTAGTTTGTGTCAAGCCCTGAGCCCAGCACTCTCCTTCCACTGAGCCAAGGAATAGGCCACAGAATACATGTTACCATAGCAACATACCAGTGAAAACACCTCATGCCCCACCTACAACGAACCTTCTATTCTAAATATTCCCAAGATCCATTTCCAATAGAAACAGACTTTTCTTCACACTTCTGAGAAAGGGCTGTGATTACTGATTATTATTTATTTACTTATTGCCATAAAGTTTAGTAATGTCATACAGAACCTCAGCACTTGAAAAGAAAGAAAGTGGACTTTCAATGGGCATGCAAGTTGTTTTTCTTTGAAAGACTACCACCTGCTTGACATCTGGACAGAATATCAAGAGCTCTTACTGCAACTCTCAATTTCATCTGCCAAAATGAACTTTAATAATGTCTTTAGGAGCTGTAAGAAATAACACTAACTAAGGCATGGTGATACCTTTATCTGGTTGGGAAGCTCCTCGCTTCAGAGTTAAGGAAGGGTGGAGCTAAAGTCTGACCTTGCCTGGTCTCTGGGTGCTGGCTCTTCCTGTCTTGGTCAGAGAGCGCCCCCTACTGTATCTGCCCCACTGCTTGCCTCACAACCACCACACCCTCACCGCCAAGCACCCCAAAGCCCATAGCTTTGAAAGCCCAGGGCCACTTCCTACATTTATAAGCATCAGTTGGACAAGTGCGTCTTGGACCATAGGGTAAAGAGAGAAGAAGGAAGGGTCAGCTTTGAAGTTTGGAAAGAAGAGTGTATTGGAGATTCAGAAGGAGGGTTTTAGATTTCTTCTTACTGCCCAGACACCTGGTCTGACACACTCTGCTTTAGTCCACTTTCTCAGGCTTCTCTGCCGCCAGTCCTCTGCACCAAGTCTACACCAGACACAATTCCTCACCATGTCCTATATTGTTTCCCATGGTTTTTCCCATTCTATTCCCATTGCCTTGGCCTCAGCACATAGCCCAAACCTGTCTATCTTTCAAGGACTAGTTAAGGGTGTTTTTCTTTCTCCATGAAAGCTTTTTTTTTTTTTTTTTTTTAAGATTTTGTTTATTTATTTGACAGAGAGAGAGAGATCACAAGTAAGCAGAGAGGCAGTCAGAGAGTGTGGAGGAAGCCAGCTCCCTGCTAAGGGGAGAGCCCAATGTGGGGCTCAATCCCAGGACCCGGGGATCATGACCTGAGCTGAAGGCAGAGGCTTTAACCCACTGAGCCACCTGCCCCACCATGAAAGCTTTCTTGCTAGTCTTTGCAGGTCTTCATACTACACATGGTCAATACCAATTATTTATCAATGAAACTCCCTAGTGGCACCTCTTACAAGTTTAATTATGTAATTCTTTCCTGGTTCTATAAGTAGTATCATGTTTTGGGATGACGTTGCCAGCAGGCTTTTAAGTTCCGGGGGTAAGGGGGGCAGCAGTGACATGAGATTTACCCATGGCACACAGCACCAAGAATAGAGCCTTGGACCTGACAGGAACTTTTTCTTTATTTAATCCTTTCTTCTCCAAAACTTCTTTCATTCTATTCTGTATAATTCTTTGTAGGAGCTTATCTTTGTGAGAGAGCTCTGAATTCAGTCGTTAACCCCATAACATGTATTCTCTTATCCTCATGGCACAATAGACAGGAGGATGGGTGGGAGCGTAAGCAAAACCAAAGAATGAGTAATTTTTTCTTTGCTTCTAGGGGCTCCTCACTATCCAATATGTCAATGAGCTTAATTTTAATTACCCAACCATGCTATGGAAATTCTTGAATTCTTTGATTTCATTAATGTCAAGGATATAGCCAGCTCTAAAATATGGTAGCTAAGACCATAAATTTTAGAGAAAGAAAAAAATTGAGTTTAATTTTCCTGTCTACCATTTAAATCCTAAGTAAACTTGGGCATGTTTCCTGACATCATTAGACTTGTTCTTCATATGTAAAATAAATATAACATTCCCCTAATGCGATATTTGTGAGAACAAAATGAGTAATATGTGCAAAGCACTTATCACAGTGCTTAATAGTAAGCAATATCAATGGTTGTGTTTATATTCACAAGACCTAGCAGGGAGGCCACAGGAAGTATTCAACACACACACACACACACACACAAACACACACACACACACGGAAAATAGACAAGAATAGATCCATCCCATCCCAGGCCCAAGGAACGGATCTAGTCTACTGAGCAATAAGTAGCAGGAGTGTATAAAGATTCAACTCCAGGCCCCATTCCTCAATGTATAACATTTGTCCCCAAAACTCACTGAAGACAATCTGCTCCTGCTGCTCTCATCTTCTCTGTCTAAACTCTTCTCCCAACTTCTACTTATGGTTGGTTCTGATTTGATGACAGAGTAAGACATCCCCCAGTATTCTGGCCAGCATGCTCTTAGACTCAGTTGAGCAGTCCCATTCTGGGTCCACATACCCTCTACAGTGAGAGAATGTTTTTCTCTCCTTCCCATCCTGCCTAGGGAAGCCCTTCTCATCTCTCCAAGGAAGGGAGATGAGCCACAAACATCCAAATGAGCAACTAGCTAACAAAAGCAAAAATATCAGTTGTCTATTCGAGAGATGAATACACATCCAACTTTGTGATTATATTTTCACTGGTTGCTGAGAAATAAAGTATTCCACATTCTAATATGTATTCTCATCTGTCTACTATCAGAGACTAATGTTCACTATTGTTAATTTCTAACATGACGTATAGTATACGTCCTACGATTGGATATGCCGAAGTCTCTTGGAATGGAATGCTGATTACCCACATATGAAGGACAAAAAGGTGTGAGCTTGTCAGACTGTGTCCCTGCTTTGTTTTGTTTAGTGTCTTTTTAGCACCATTCCCTGGCATACTGATTCTGAGAATCGCTGTTTTACCTATGATTTTGCTTTCAGCTGCTTGTCAGTGAATAATCCCTAAGTGTGGACTGACATTGCCTTAAGGTGGTTTTAAGTGCAAAAAAGTATAAGGTTTTAAACACTGTATCTCCCAATGGTGTTTACGCTTCTATATGCGACTCTGGAAGAGAGTCCCATGAACATGAATCAGTTACTCAGGGTAAGATTTCAGATATCTTGACAGAGGTTCAAATCCTATCATTTGGGGTCTCATTTACTCCAACGTCCACAAATGTTAGAGCCCAGACAGTGCAGACTAAAAGTAGTAGAAAGATAGAGATTAATATGTAAAATATGTGGCTCTCTCTTTTCACTTAATTTCTGAGGTTAGAAGCTGAGTCATCAGCTCCCAGCTGCTCCAACAAGAGTTTTAGAACAATCAAGGCCAGCTGTGCAAAGTCCTCCTATGTTTGGCTTCTGCAGTTTCCTTTGTATGAAAAGTAACAGGTCCTTTCTCTCAAATAAAACCTGAAAAGACTGTTCCAGTAATTTTAAAAGAATATCATTTTGAGGGACACCTGGGTGGCTCAGTGGGTTAAGCCTCTGCCTTCGGCTCAGGTTCTGGTTTCAGGGTCCTGGGATTGAGCCCCGTATTGGGCTCTCTGCTCAGCAGGGAACCTGCTTCCCTCTCTGTCTCTGCCTGCTTGTGATCTCTCTCTCTATCTCTCTGCCAAATAAATAAATAAAATCTTTTTTAAAAAAGAATATTCTGATACTGAAACCACCAATGCAAAGAGAAAGAGGAAATGTCCCTTTTAGCAGGCAGAGTGAGTCCCAAAGACTGAACCTAAAGCTATATGAACATACAGCTTCTGTCCTAAAGCCTGAACATAAAATTCAGCAACTCGATATTATTTCCAGGGGGCTAAGGGCACAATTTAGTGAGCTCCATGGCCCTAACCCTCAAATATTGTGTTGTCCTATGCCCACCTTAATATCACAAAACTCACCACTTCATTTTGCTATTGAGCTTTGCTTTGTTTTTACAAGTATTCCTTGGAGGAGACTGTGAAGAAAGAAAAAAAATCAACCAGTTAAACACACAATAGGATATTAAGAATGGATGTAGCTTGGCTGAAATGCCAGAGTACCATAGAGGAGGGGTGAAGATGGCAGGTGATGTTGAGCATGGCTCAGGTAGAGAGCCTCAAGGAAAACTAGACAGAATTCTGGCCAGGAAATACAGGACCTGCAGGTAGGGGTTGGTGAAAGGAATTAAATCCTCACCCTGGAATATGTCAGGGAACATTTGAGCCTTGTCTATCGGAGTGAGCTTAAGTGGAACGATGCCTATTCATTGAGACACCATAGGCAAAGTCAAAGACTTTCACTACACGAGAAACGCAAAGATGTGACAAAGGAGAGATTTCTAGCTTCATACAGTAAACTCTGAATTAGTGTTTTATCCTAATAAAGCCTTAATCTAACTCCATCGTGAGAGTTCCTTGTCCTACACAATCCAAGATTTGTTTCTGGAAGAAGGAAATATGCTAACCCAGAAATATTCCATGAAAGTAATTGCCTGGTAAATTTGTGGGAGGAGGGAACATTTTCTACAGAGTTATTAAATAGAAAATCTGAAAGAAGTTCTAAAGTCAATAGACTAAAATCAAACCATCATGATGCAGTGTGGGATAATGCAGAGAATGTCCGTCAGGGCAGGTGATAGGGAACTAGAATAATCTCTGGCATCTTTTCCAAACTACACATATCATCCCACACAGAGATTCTGATGGGACCCCAGGGAAAATCTCCCACCTTCTCACCCCAGAGAAGAACAGTGCTATTGATGGGCAAGAATCATCAGATTCGCTGAGTGAGAAAAGGATGAGAAATTAGCAAAATGAGAAAAACCACTGGCCTACAGTCAGATGACAAGAGAATCAAATTTGGATTCCCACACATAAGTTCTTGTTTGAGGCTATTATTTCATTTCTCTCTGCATCTATTTCCTCGTCTTCAGGAAAGAGAGAGAATAATAAAAGCCACCTTATAAGTTTAATGTAAACATTAAATAAGATATATGATAATGTTATTAAATAAATGTTAGCGGAATCTGAATTGTATTGTGCCATTTATAACTATGATGTTTTATCAAATAAATATGTCAGACTCTACCCACTGTTTTCATTTTACCTTATTTTTATTCATATCAATTTGCCCTGGTTTGTACTAAAAGGATTTCCTGGCTTGTATAATTTTAATCAGTTTGTGGGAAAGGAAGTTCTCAAAGGAAAGACTCTTTGCTCTGTATCTGATGGAATCACTGGCATAGAATTTAGAAAGCTGAGAAGAAATAACTCATTTTCAGTTATTTGATTTAACATGGGAATTTCCTTTGGGTTTGGATTTCTTTTTGTTGATGTCATTGGCACAAAATAATGAATATAAAGGTATAAAGGTATGAATCCAGTACTAATAAAGCAAAGTGTAAAACTGTACCAGCTAACCTGAATTTTATTCTCATTGATTTTATCAATCAACTTGAAGTTGGACAGATAGTTTTCTCATATTACGAGGTAGTCTATCCAAAAATCTAAGGAATGCCACTTATCCATCAAAATAAATAAATAGTGTGTAATTCCAGTATAGAATACCATCACATAACTAGGTTTCTGTAAGTCTATACTCTAAGAAATATAGTCTTGCTTACCTTTCTCTATTTATGCATCACTAATATTTATGTATCATTAATATGTATAATAGTCAACATTGGCATATATATTGGGAAAACCATAAAATTTACATTTTAGTGGATCAGATGAGAAGATTATGCTGAGATTGACATACTCCACCTCATGGTTTATACACCTAACTGAAGGTTACTGTGCTCTTTGGGAATTCATAGGGGCCTTCGGTGAAACTGACAAAAAGATTCATTATAAGAACAATTAATATTCATGTCGGAACCTTGAGAACCCCAGAAAAGAGCCAGGTGTAAGAGGAAACTCCAAAGAGTATTTAAGAAACCCCCCCAAGGAATTATCACCTTTTTCCCCATCACATACCTCTATCCCTGATCTACCTAAAATTCTGAGCAAAGAAATCAATAGAGCTAAATTAATATAAGTGTGAGTTTATCATTATCTCTCTAAGTAGAATTATGCCCAGGCTTTATAAGCTGCATTTCTTCAGCTTCTTTGCCGTTATAAAATGGAATTTCACTTAGCTGAGGTTGAGAATATTGGAAAGAGTCAAGGTGAACATCTAGCAAAGAGCTTTGGAAACACTCCAGGGAGAAAAGTGAAGCCATTAGTCACCGGAACACCAAATGAAATGAAATCATTCTAGAGTTTGCTCCCTCACCTTTTCCCCCACCGCCACTTTCACTTGGTAACCAGTGGAAAAAACCATTAACACTGGTCCTGTGCTGACTATGAAGTAATACCGAAATGAACAGGAACTCAGTATTTACCTCTTTTCATCTTGAATCTAACCAAGAAAAGATGACAATACCTCCTCTCAAAGATGTTTTTAAAGGTACTTATATGAAACATCTGAGAGTTTAAAAGAAAATCAGGTCATTAATAAGAAATATTTCATAGGTCCAGAAATTTACCTCCTTTTCTAGAATTTGGATAGAACAGAGCAGATACTCATAAATATTCAGTTGTAAAATGTTGTTTATAAAACAACCATTTTACAAATGAAGAAACTAAGGTTCAAGAAGTGCAAATGATTTGTTCTGTCCTGGAGCTAGTTAATAGAAAAGCAAGTTGTTTCCTACACGTACTATCTTACTTTTTTGTTAATCATTTATACATAATTCTATTATATCCACAATATTATCAAAGAACTGTGAATGATACAAAACCAAACGAGTCATAGTTCCTGCTCCCAAAGTTATTCTTATTAGATAATTTATACAAAGCAATAAGAATAATCACTATTTATCAAAATTCATCCTGTGAGGAAAATTAGACCAATGTGCCAAGGTCACATACCCTCTAGAGATGAGTGCTGTGTTCCTCAGTTTACAGAGGGGGAAGCTAGGATACAAAATGGTCCCATACTGGTCTCAAATCACACAATTCATGTAAAGCAGGGGTCAAATTTGAACTCAGATCTTAGTTCTTAATTACATCAAGTCCTTTTACAGAAACTTAACACTTATTTGTAGAGGCTATGGGAAAAACTTTAGCTAAATGTAAAAGGAATTTTTGAAAACAGGTTTATTAACTCTGGAATAATTGACCATAGGAACCTATGGAATTTCATCTGCCCCCACCCCCAGTTGACTTAAAAGTGAGAAGATACTGAGTTAGAGTTTCCATGTAAGGGTAGGCTCCCTGATTGCCTAGTAAGAAGTGAAACCAAAGGACATCTCGGGGTTTCTTCCATCCTGTGACTCTAAGGGAAATCAATAATAAAAACCGAAACAGTCTCTCTCCTGTGTTTTCCCTTACATTCAAAAGAGCTTAAAAGTGATAAATGTATTATAAACAAAGTAGCTACACAATACTCTTGGGGAAAAAAATGTGCATGGGCTATGAAGCTTTAAGGTGGTTCCTAGGAGATTTTTCAGTCTTTCATAGTAAATCTTGATACTGAAGTTTGGGCAGAGGTGTGTGTGTTTGTGTGCAGTGACTAAGCCCGTGTGTGTGGGAGGCAAACATTGCAGATGGCTGAAAAATATGCTAAAGCTGGAAGACCCATGTGATGGTTGGCATCCTGAAAGAGAGACAGATGTTTCCTCAAAAGAAGAATTTTAGAACAAGTTGTTTGCTGCCCTGGTTGGGCTTGATTCTTTAGCTGCATCTCAAGGTCATATCCACATGGGAAATATTGCAGCGGTAACTACGCGTCTCCCTCTGTATCCCAAGAATGAGACCGAGCACCAGGAAAGACCCAGCTAATTAATCACAGGGCCTTCACTAATACTGCCTGTCGTTGGAAATACTTTTTTTTTTTTAAGTTTTCAAGATGTTTTCATGTTCTATAACGCTTGCTTTGGGAATATTGCCTTGGTTCTAATGCTGGGCCCCCTGCTGTGCATCAAGAGGCTCTGTACCTTTTTTTTTTTTTCCCCATAAAAACCAATTCTCTAGTACTTATTCTGTAATACAATATCTCTTCTCTGCTAAAGTAGATGCTCATTTCATGGCAGGCAGCATGACTATCTTGTTAACTATCAAATTCCAAAGCCCAACACAATGCCAGATGCAAACTAAGCTCTCAAAAACATTTTTGTCTAAGTACTCCTAAGAATAGAGATTCTCAGATATTCTAGAGTGGCAAAGCCTGGGTTGGCTCTTTCGTTAGACTGTTGGAACAAGAGCACTCATCTATTTATTCACTCATTTATTCAACAAATATTTTTGAGGATCGCCTGGGTGGTTCTGTCGGTTGTTAAGCGTCTGCCTTCGGCTCAGGTTGTGATCCCAGGGTCCTGGGGTCGAATCCCACACTGGGCTCTCTGCGGGGAGCCTGCTTCTCCCTCTGCCTGCCACGCACCTGCTTGTGCTGGCTCACTCTCTCTCTCTCTCTCTCTCTCTCTCTGACAAATAAATCTTTAAAAACAACAACAACAAATATTTTTGAGTTCACACTATGCGTCAGGCACCGTCAGGCACTGAGTGATTGGGATTTTACCATGAAAAGAACAGACAAAAATCTTTGGCCTCATGGAGACTGCATGTCAGCCTAACTACACTTGAAAAAGAAATTTAAACATCTAGTTGCTTGACTACAAAAATCATGTCATTTTCAGATTAGATAAGGTTGCTATGGATGGCACAAATTTTCTATCTCAGTCAGGTGGGGAAAGATCTCTGTAACACCAGTCAGATTTTAAGCTGAGAAATATAACTTAAAGGTGGAGGAATCTACCACAATGAATAACGAGCTAGCTGCGTACTACTCCATGCCCACCTGTAGAAGCTCTCAGGAGCTTCTACATGAACATGAACTCACGTGTCCTATATTTTATTACCGCCTGCCAGGATTCTGGGCAGTAGGCACTGGGTTCTGACAGAAATAGAAACAGGTGGAGAATGGGAGTATTCATCTAGAGAAGGAAACTGTAACTAACTTGCACAGAGCTGTTTGCATGTATTAAGTTATGACTGGAATTTTCACATATACTATCTCATTTGATCTTGGGAATAAACAAAAAAATAAACTAAATCGTATGACCTTTTATTTTCTATCAAATGAGGGTATAGTATCAGAGGTAGAGATGAGCTTCCACCTACTAATACAAAGTGTAGTTTTGCAATGGCCAGAATTCCTAAACAACAAATTAACCTCCTAACTAACAGATTTCTGGACTTGCTTAAAGGGGGAATAAATGAATGGTCTCACCAGACACTAAGGAAGTTTATTGTTCATTACCCTGTGCCAAAAAAGAAATGGGAAATCATCAGACCAGAAAGAATGGCTATCTACCTTCTATACAGCCAGGCAAGATTTTGTAGAAAAAGATGGCAACTGGTTCTAGATCGATGTTATTTAAAGAAATCCTGACTTTCAAAATTCTCCACTCCCCTTCTTAATGACATCTTTTTTTTTTTCTTTCTGTCCTTAAGGTCACAAATTTTTCTCCAGCTGAAAACACAGCTGCCTTACAGAAAAACTGCATAAGAAAATTAATAACAATAAACCCCAGAGGAATCAGGGATGTAGTGATAAGGCTGCTTTATGCTTTTCCCTTATCCAAATGCAAACTTCCTGAGGGCCTCATTGCTGAGTGCTAAAAGGCCAGAGGAGAGTGCTGGAACATACAGGAGAGAGAAAGGAGTTGGGGGAGGGGAGGGCAAGGGGGTGGGGGGCTGCAGGCAGGCACGCAAAAGAGGAAGCAAAGGAAATCTTAAAAAAGAGAAAAGTCTCCAGCTGGGGCCGGTCCAAGGACAAATCCGAGGTCCATAGAGGGTCTTTAACACAATCCTCTCCATCTCTCTCTTCTCTACCATGTTCTCTTTGCCTTCAGTCTCCACCCCCTTCCCAGCTGCTCTGCGTCCCACCCTCTCAACCACCTGAAATAACAAATGCTCCAAATCAGGAGTTAGTTTTGTGTGTACAGAGGAGCCCCATTTTGTACAAATTTAATTCCTATTCTGACTTTAAAACCTAAGGTTGTCACTATTTTTTTTAATCTTTAACCCCAAACCAATGTATTATCATATATTAAGATTACTGTGGCTGACCAGTAAAAACCAGAATGGACTATGCCTTCTAGACAAGCTTTAGAATTTATACCTGTTCCCCCTTCTCCTCCAGAGACTAAGAGGGTCTTCAAAGGCAGAATATTAGAAAGGGCAACACAGCAGAACATACGTATTCCTTTTATTTCACTTTTGCTTTGCATCAATGGTAATCAAATTTCAATATGCTTAACAAGTAGTGAAGAGCAAAATGTTTTAAAACCACTTAGACCATACCTCATAGGCTACTTAATGATTTTGCAAGCAAAATTTTGTCTCTCCCAAGTTTTTATCTAGTTTTGTTTTTTGAACATGTCCAGCTACAAAAGTACCTTCCGCAGTATGCGACGTTCTACAGCTTTTGAAATATTCTCTAAGGAGTCCATAACTGGCACAGCTAAGAAACACTGCTCTTCCCACAACAGAACTCCCATCACCACGTTCTGTTCCTTCAGAAATACCTCATTCCCTTGCTAAATTACTGCAGTTTAACCAATAAATTAATCTGAGTTAAATTTCTTTATGTCTCCTGAACCCAAACAGCACCTGTACTTTACATAAACTCTGGTGCCTAAGCTCAAGGGATTAGATAAATTTGAGGAATTCCAATCAGTTTAGCAGAATCAGGAAGGGAAATATTTGGGTAGAGGAGTCAAAAGGATTTTTAGAGCCTCTCAAAACACATCTTATAAGTAAGCACTTCCTCCTCTTCCAAGAGCTTTCTTCTTGATGCTCTCTTCTGACCTACTTCCTGCACCCACATCGCGGCTGCTGCGTGGTGATATGAGTGGGACTCTAGATCACCTGGGTCTGAGGGTCTTCAGAGGAATAACATAGAAAGAGAAGCTGAAGAAAAAGGACCCGAGAACCTTGATGCAGGTGAGATCCTTGGAGGAGAACCCCTTGAGACTTTAACAGTCCCCCAACTGTTTAAAGAGAATAAAATAAAATCGGAAAATCCTGTAGCCAAACTTCTGAGATCTATCTCATGTCTTCGGGTTACATAGGTACACAGATATTACAGATCCCAAAGTAATTTGGCAAAGTTGGCATACTTTACTTTTAGAAAATACTGCTCTTAAGAAGAGCCTGGCACCAAGGGTCACCCCCTGCCAGTTCTAGACAGAGAGAAATAACGCTGACTGGCAGCACCAATTCTAAGTGCCACACCAGGAAATTCACCAACCTAAAGAATTCACAAGTTCTGTGCCTTTGGGGAACATTTTCTGGTCATATCTATTTGGGCAAAGCTCTTATCCCTCACAAAGCAAAAATCCATGCTCTGGCTATTATGACAGCATCGATCATGGTGTAGAGAAATAGAGAGAGATGAACCCAGTCAGTGTCTTTCAGAGCTTTGACTGTAGCTGAGCAACTACATGACAAAGATGGCTAGAGATAAGAAACACCTTTACACGCCAGACATTGCATCTGAACTTTGAGCAACTGTAAATAGAAATTTAAAAAGAAATTAATGCCATTCAATGTAAAACCTGTGAGAAAGTAATCTATCTGCACAGAGAGTATGGGGTGTAAGCATTATGAGGCACCGCAGAAGAGCAAGTGAGGCCCTGGATAAAGACCTAAAACAGCACTGTTTTCCTTGGTTACATCTGGCAGAGGCTTTTGCCAGTTCCTTGGAAGAAGGAATCAGAATTACTATCAGGAAAGGATTTTTAGTTTGTTATATATTATAATTATTATTTTTTTAAAAGATTTTATTTATTTATTTGTCAGAGAGAGAGAGAGAGAGAGAGCGAGAGTGAGCACAAGCAGATAGAGTGGCAGGCAGAGGCAGAGGGAGAAGCAGGCTCCCTGCCGAGCAAGGAGCCCGATGTGGGACTCGATCCCAGGACTCTGGGATCATGACCTGAGCTGAAGGCAGCCGCTTAACCAACTGAGCCACCCAGGCGTCCCATATTATAATTATTGTGTTCAACTAACTGTAAAGTTCTTATCACTTAATTTCATGATACAGATTTGTTACGTCTCAATTAATTCTTCTATTTTCTTAATAAAATACAAGATAAAGAATTCTCCCAGATACTGGTAAAAAAGATTTCTAGACTGGGATGAAACTTCACTGGATTATGCAGTCAAGATTCTAATATCCAGACCAGAAGTTTAGGTAAACTGCAAATGTTCCTATTCCAACTCTTTGTTTTATAAACAGCAAATGTAATAGGTAGGAGGGTATATTTCTTCCTCCAGTGTCTCATAGATTTGCTTTAATCCTTGAAGGTTTTTAAAAATATACAAGTGCAGGGTCAGGAAGTAGCATTTTTCTTAGTACAAAGCTAACAGGACTGGACATAGAATGACTGCCTCAGCCTCATAAACATGGCCCCATATTACCTGAGTTCTCCTAAGTGCCTGGCCACAAAGATTTGCTCATGACTATAGTTCCTGCCTGTATTTATGAAGTTTCGTAACTTACTTAAAAATATCTGTTGCCAGGGGGCGCCTGGGTGGCTCAGTGGGTTAAGCCGCTGCCTTCGGCTCAGGTCATGATCTCAGGGTCATGGGATCGAGTCCCGCATCAGATTCTCTGCTCGGCAGGGATCCTGCTTCCCTCTCTCTCTCTCTGCCTGCCTCTCCATCTACTTGTGATCTCTCTCTGTCAAATAAATAAATAAAATCTTTAAAAAGAAAAAAAAAATATCTGTTGCCAGTGCGAGTTCTTCAAAGTCTACCCAACAAAGCTAGTTTCATCGTTAAAAAAAAATTAAAATTAAAAAAATTAAAAAAAAAACATTGATCACACAGATAGACTTGGTATGATTTCTCTTCTTCTAGACTTCACAGGGATTTGCCAAGTCACTGGTCCTCAACTTACTAACTTAAAACAAGGCTTTGGTCCAGAAGATGGTCTGTAAGTTGTGCATTCATAGGATATATGAGTGAAAGATTACTTCTCTGTGAAAAATGCATCCATTTGACAACAAAGACATGGTACTACACAACTAATGAATGGCTAAAACTCAAAACACTAACAATACTAAATGCTGACAAGTATGTACAGCAACAGGACTCTCATTCATTGTTGGTAAGGATGTGAAATATAATTGCTACTTTGAAAGGCAGTTTAGCAGTTTCTTATAAAACTAATATAGCCTTAGCAGCAATTTTGCTCATCGGAATGTACCCAAGTGACTTGATAACACATATCCAGGGGTGCCTGAGTGGCTCAACTGTTTAAGCATCTGGCTCTTGATTTCAGCTCAGATCTTGATCTCAGGATCCTGAGTTCAAGCTCCATGTTGGGACCTAACACATATGCACACAAAGACCTTCACATGAATATAAATAGCAGCTTCTTTATTCATAATGGCCCAAAACTGAAAACAACCAAGATGCCCTTCAACAGGTGAAAGGATAAACAAACTTTGGTATATCCATACAATGGAATATTATTCAGTGATAAAAAGCAATAGGCTATCAAGCCAACTGAAAGGGCTCCCAACAGCAAAGGTTGGAGTGATTGGAGTAAACAAAATAAGGCAGCATTGGAGTCTAACTTAAAGCATAAATATCCATGAGTTCACATGGATATAAATGACTGAATATCTAAATGGGGGACAAGAAACAAATCTCCTGTACAGGAGAATTCCAAACAATTTATGTAGCTAGTCCATCTTGAAGAGATGCAGCACAGTGCTCCACTGCTTAAGGGTGGGGCACACGGTGACTTTCTTCCAAAGAGTGCACTGGAAAGGAGAAGAGTAACTTTACAGTGGAAAAACCTGACAAATACCACCTCGTGCCAGCTGATCAAGGTTAATATCAGCAGTGAGAGGTCATTTTGATAATACGTGCCCTTGACATAGTAATGAGAATGGCACTTTACCTCTGTGGTCATCCTCTCAGATACATTACTCAGTCTAACCATGAGAAAAGAACCCAGACCAATCCCAGCTGAAAGACATTCTACAAAATATCTGACTAGTGCTCCACAAAACCACCAGGGACCTCAAAACAGGGAAAATCTGAGAAATTGTCACAGATAAAAGGAGACATGACTACTAATGTAATGTAGATGGGATTCTGAAACAGAAAAAAGCACGTTTGGTAAAAACAAAAACAGAGCAAAAAAAAAGTAAAGATTTCACAGGAAATCTGCATAAAGTTTGGAGCTTAGTTAATAACAACTTCTCAATATCAGTTCATAATTGGACAAATGTTCCATATTAATGTAAGTATTAATAAGAGAGGAAACTGGATGTGAGGTATATGGGAAGATTACTATATTTACAATTCTGTAAATTTAAAAACTTTATTCTAAAAACTTTATTTTAAAAATCATCCATTCTGCCTTGAGCAAATGTTGGTATACTCTTGCATTTTACTGTGTGGCACTATGTATAAACAGTGAGAAAAACAGAACTGGCCCATGCCTTCAGGGAGCTTATAGTCTAATTTGAAGAAGTGGCATTCAGCAAATACACAAAGAGAGAGAGCACCTATGTTGTGAGGATTTTATTAAGTAGAATGGCTAGCGAGTCTGTAAAGATGTCCTTAGACAGATCCCAAAGAGGGAAGCATCATATCCTTTATTCTGGGCCTCACAGCCACAGGTTGTCTTTTAACCCAGCCAAAAAACACTTAGTTGATGAAAAAGGGGACTCTGTAGAGAGTGGGGGTGAGCAGAGCATGAATGGATCTATTAGAATCAGAAGACCTGGGATCACATCCCACATTCTGTCCCTCATCAGTCATTTCAATTCCTTGACGTACAACTTCTTAACCAGTAAAATTCAGATAATAATACTTCCTTTTCAGAGTTGGTGTGAAGAGTAAATGTGCTTCTATAAATTGCCAAACACATTTAATGTTTACTTCCAGCAGCTTAGCTAGACCCTCACACTAGTCTGTTCCCTTAGTCCAGACAAATTCTACTCCAACACATCTTCCCTTTTCTTATAGACTTGCTAGGCATAGTTTCCCTTTTCTCCCCTAATTTGCCCCTCTCTTCTTGAGAACTCTTGTCTCTCCACACCTGACTTTTTAATCTGTAAAATCCTGCTGTGCAATGACGCTATAGCTCAACAGAGCTGACCAAAATGGGAAAAAAAATTATTTTTCTAGTTGTTTTGCTTTCACACAAGGAAACTCAATTTATCTTGCAGAGGGCGAAAGGAAGCTGCATCCAATTTATTTCTGGAAGCAGAGAATATGCTATAGAGAAAGGAAAAATTAGACAGTACATTCGAACTTAAAATCTAGGTGATACGATCTCATTAATTTGTACATCACTGATTCAGAATTTTCAATGATTCAGACAGGATTCATGTGCTTCTACTGAATAAAAATGAAACCTGGCAGCTACGGTGATTTCGTGGTGTATTCTATTTACATTAACTGACCTGATGTAAACAAATCCATGTTAAGTTATATTAAATGTATGGGAACACGCTCTTTTAGATGTTTCTATGGATGGGATAATTTAGTCACACTCATTCAGGATATGTGATGTGGTATTGTATTAGTATTACCACAGCTACTGTAACTGAACCCAAGGGCTCAACAAACATAGAAATAACTGCTTGAAAAATAATACTGCAAATGTTAGGATGGAATTGAAAGTAGAAAGTAATTTGGAACTTCAAATAAGAGGCTGTCCTTGGGAAAACTGTCATCAGAAGTCATACAAAAATATTTGAGACCAAAATCATTGTCTGGTTCAGGTGATGATGTCTAGCACCTATTGAGGAAATGGGTATCTTGACAACTTTACCAGCCCTGAAGCAAACATAAGATTAAACATTGTCCTTGCCTCCCCTCGCCCCATCCTAAAATCTGGAAATGTTAATGACTATTTAACTGTATTTCTAGAGAAATAGTATTTCTAGAGAAGAAGCTATCGTTGCACCAGACATTAAAAATACTACAAAGGAGATTCTGATGTAAATATAGGTAAATACATATTTTATCTTATTCTACAAATTCATGAATATATACTTTATCCTACCAAAAATCATTAAGATTCAAACACATCATTATTTCCCTACCAATACTATTTGAAATATTTTTCTTATAGTACTTCCAAAAGTATTATTAAATAAAATAAGAAAATGTTGCACACCTATCTTCTACAGAGAAACTGATGTAAAACTCTCAGTATCCTTCTTTTTACTATTTTTATTATTAATACTCCACATTTTATAGGCTCCATATTTTTCAGTGCTTTTTTTATAAAACATATGTCATTGGTTTGTTTCATAGATGCTGAAATACTTTCAAAGATACTAAGGACCTAAATTACAGTCATATAGCAAATAAGTGATGGACCCAGGACCAAACTGCAGGTTTCCTGGCTTACAGCCACAGCTTTATAAGTCCTTTATAAGCCCGATGCTATTTGCAGTACAGATGCAGTGAGAGTCATTTATCATATGAACTTACTTTGGCGATCACTTTGTAGTGTATACAAATATCGAATTATTATGTTGTACACATGAAACTAATATAGTGTTATATACCAATTTTACCTCAATAAAAAAAGAATGCTTTTCAATTTAGTTGTTTATAAACATAAATGAGTGATACTGAGAATGTTAAACTTTGCAATATCAGAGGAAAATGAAATTACCTAACAATCTGTTCAATTAATAAATGCAGACAACAAATCACATCAGAAAAAAGAGTCAAGCCCACAAAAGTAATTAACTGGAGAGAGCCTCACTCTCTCCATGGGATATAATTAGTGATGGAGTATTATGGACATTCTTGGGAATTCTAAAGAACTGGAATGACTTAGAACAGGTAAAGCAACTATGTTCAGAGACGAACATACCACCTTTCCTTTGACACTTGGATCTTTTGAGATTTTTTCTGTCAAAAGTGACAGATGCTAACTTCAGTCAGCTTAAAGCGAGACATCAGAATTTATTGCAAGGACATTGTGCTGCCTGAGAATCTAAGATCACATGGGTAGGGCTCATGATCCCCAAGACTCTTTTTAAACATTCTTTGCACAGAGGCTTTCTTTTTTGTCTGAAGGAAAGAGGAAGAGACTAGAGTAGAAGAAACATTCTCCACAGACAACACAATGAGTATAGAAATCTGAACAGACCTGTTTCCGCATGCTCCAAGATGCTCACTAAGGATGTGTTCACTTAAGTGGAAAGACTTGGGCAGGGCTAGGGATTGGTAAATTCCTACAGTTTTATAAATGAGGGCAAAGAATCCAGCGAATTCTGGGCATTATGCTAATGTGATTGCATTGCTGCCCACAGACTGGAGAAGCCAGAGGACATGAGTCACACATACACCAGGGGTGCGATACAAAGAGGGAGAGAGGGATTCTCCCCAGACCAGTGGAGAACACAATGTGAGATTTCTGCACTAAAGCTTCCCCCATCAGTGGCTTTGGCACAATCATATAGCTGTAGAGCTGAGGAAAGCAGGGAGTGGGAGGTAGAGGGGAACAGAGGCAAGAGCCCTGGGCAGCAGCATCTGCTCTTTGCTATTGGGAAATCTGACAACAGACCTTACTCTAGGCAGTAAAACTGGGGCAGAAAGATGTAAAATGATGGGGTTTGGGTGTGTGCATTATGGTGAAACACTCTAAGGATAAGTCAGAAGTAATCTGTAAAGGTGTTTAAAGGAGTGTAGAGTGACTGAGACAGAGCCAAAGAAATAATACCTTTGCACTGCTCTTCTGACTCTCTCATTCTACCCGTGGCTTGGGAAACATCGTGTATACATCACTAGAAATGTGTGAATATCTCTCTATCTCCATATCTGGGGAGTTCTCTGAGTATTGCCTTGGAACCAGACTATTTCATGGTACTTGGTGGTATAGAAGTTGTTTTGTGCATTTCTTGGCCCTTTCCCAAACACTTTCTGGCGTTCGGTAAGAACTCAATAAACCTTTGTCACTGGGGGCTATCCTGCTGCCTCACATACATTGGTTTCTTTCAGTATCATTTCTATCTTCAACAAAAAATTCTACCTATGATGTTAGTCAGGACATCAGGAAGTAATACATATGAACTATAGCAACAAAAATCTTTTGAATCCCAGACACACCTATTGTATTCATCTTAAAAGATGTATCTATATTATGTAATCCTTTGCCAAAAAATCTGTATGTTACAGTGAATTGCATATAAAGGTAAATGATATCTTAAACAGTGATCATTGAAAAAAAATTTTAGAATAAAGGAAATAATCATCTCTCATTCACTTTCTTATAGATTTGTAGTGTCTCTTTAGCAGGTTTGCAGAAAGGCAACAGCACAGCAGAGTGAGAAAAAACTATGGGTTTAAAATCAAAAAGACTGGGGCACCTGGGTGGCTCAGTCGATTAAGCATCTGCCTTCAGCTCAGGTCATGATCCCAGGGTCCTGGGATCGAGCCCTGCCTTAGGCTCCCTGCTCAGCAGGAAGCCTGCTTCTCTCTCTCTCTCACTCCCCCTGTTTGTGTTCCCTCTTTCACTGTGTTTATCTCTGTCAGATAAATAAATAAAATCTTTAAAAAATAAATAAGTAAATAAACAATAAAATCAAATAAAAAAGACTAATAAATAAATAAGTAAATGAATAAATCAAACCAAATAAAAGACTAAGAATCCATCTTTATCTCCATTAACTAGCTGTGTGACCTTAAACTGCTTTCTTAGATTTGTTAAGCCTTAGTTTCCTATCTGTAAAGAAGGGCTATTGCTGATCTCACAACTTACTCTGCGGAACCATGTAAAGAACTTGTACATAACAGTCGCTCATAAACAATATGGTATGCTTTATGTGTATGTAGGTACACATACACACACATATTACTAAACTTACATACTATACGTATATGTGTATGATACCCACATATTTTTTTGTTTCTGAAGGAAATAGTATTTCCAGAATTTTTAAAGTATATATAGAAAATCAAAAGTTAGAAAATTTGTAACACAGGTAAGCAATTACAACTCTTCAATGTTCTGGATAAGAACTATGAAATTTACACTTTTAAATTTTACTGAAATTAACATGTTGGTATATTATTTTATTACTGCTTAGATAAAGTTGACTGTTTCACCTCAGTTCCTACTAAATGAAAAAATAAGTGAATGAGATGACCTTTTCTATATTTGTTGCCTCCATCTGTATGAAAACCCCGATCGACTGATCAGTCAGTACCTGCCTTGGGCATAGGACTGTACCCAGGTAAGATCTTACTAAGTATTCTCTGACCATTGGAATGATGCACCTGGCATCCCCCAAAATCTTATGTTTTTAAAATATTTTATTTATTTATTTGTCATAAAGAGAGCACAAACAGGCAAAGTGACAGGCAGAGGCAGAGAGAGAAGCAGGCTTCCCTCTGAGCACGGAGTCCAATACAGAACTCGATCCCAGAGCCCTGGATCATGACCTGAACCGAAGGTAGCCATTAACTGACTGAGCCACCCAGACATCCCTCAAAATCTTATTTTTGATAATTTCATTGCTCCTTTAAAATTTTGGAAAAATAGCAATGAATTCCAAGAGTCAACCTCAGATAGTTTTTCTTCTTTTGTAACAGACATAGTCACAGAGATATCATGACCATTAGTTGCTGTTCAAGTTTCAATATTTGTATATTACAGTTGCAAAATGGGCCTCAAATATGTTCAAAACCAATGTGTTTCAATTGCAAGGTTTTCCCAAGAGGAAAATTAGAATAAATTTTGTATGGTAAAATCACTGCTTTGCATTCTGCAACCTTAGCTGATTTGTACACTAATGTGGAATAATTATAGGAATCATTTCTGCAACACATCCGTCATTAAGTTTGCTGGAAGATATCTGTTTGAGGGCTTACAAGGCCAAAACAAGAGTTGGAATGATATGTGCCTCAGTGTTGGGAACTCTTTGTGTCAAACAAATCTATCAGTGTATTTATTTCCACATAGGACATCAGCTCTTATTTTTAGATTCTCATTAAGCCCAGTAAAGCAGGTGTCTGCATAAACTGAAATTTCATTGATATGTTTGTTCTGCATATAGATAGAAATTATATTGCTCCTTATTATTGGTAATGCTTGCCTTAAAAGCAAAATCTTAAAAAAGTATTTTAATAACTGGATTTTAAAAGCTCTTTAGTTTCACTATAACTCACTTAGTCGAACCTTGTTATCACAAATGTAGCTTCAAAGAAAAAGAAATCACTATTTAGCAAAATGTTGGCTTAGCACCAGCCAGTGTGCTATGACTGATCTTAAGTGCTTCAAATCAAGTAATAAAATTTGAGATTTGGAAATGACCTTGGCCAATTATCATATTGACCAACCTATGTATTTTATGTATTTGAATTAATGCCCAGAACTCTCTCACAGATCTTGTAGTATCAAATGTTGACACACTCAGGTTTGTGAGCAGTCTCAACTCACATGATATAAATGTGAAAGGTTTTTTTTTTAACCCCAATAACCAATACTAATTGTGCTCTCATGAACACCCCACACCATTTTCCAGTCCTGGCCATTTCCCAGGCAGGGTAGTAGGCTCCCTTAAGGTAATTTATTCAGGCTCCATAGCTTTGTAGCCACTTCCAGGTTTTAAAAAAAAAAAAAAAATCACCTTTTGGATCTTAAAACAGTGCTATTCATTAGCTTCAGTCTCAAAGTTGATTCAAAGCCCTCCTTCTTTTCTCCCTAGCACAGGCTAAACTCATGACTCCAGAAGCTTGAGAGGAGGCTGAGGACAACAGGGGTATTGACTCCTCTCCTCTTCACCCTTCCCCATCCTATCTCCTAGTTCTCCTGTAGTGTTGAGGCAGGGAGGAGGGAAAGGGAAAATAAACTGTGTCTTCTTCTGTATCTGCCTTTGATGAGGTTGCTATCCCTTTCCTGTGGTGGCATATCCTTTCCAGCCAAACATGGGCCAGCAAACCCTTCAGTGTGGTTGACACTCAAATAACACTGGACCTCTTTTTTTTATTCACACTTGATTCCTTATTGACCTCACCCAGTCTGGTAGATTTTAGTAATTTCTGCATGTCAAGAATTCCCAGTATCCAACTGCCTAACCATTGTTTCTACTTGGACAGTCTGTCGTCATCCCAAACTTCATATGTTCACAAAACCTGCTCCAGTCTTCCCCATCTCAACTAACAACAACTTCTTCTTTCTCGTTCCTCAAGCCAAAATTTGCAACCATATGATTCCTTCCTCTCTAATCTCATATCCAATCTTTCATAGATTCCATCACCTCTACCATCAAAATGGTATCGAAGATCCAAATCATCTTACCATCTCCACTGCTACTCCCCATCCAAGCCATCATGAGCTCTAACCCAGATCATTGCAATGATCTTCAAATGGATCTGCCTGCTTTCCAGTCTTTCTCAACATGGCAACCAGAGTGATCCTGTTAAAACCTGTTTCAGATTGTATCATGCCTCTGTTCAAAATCTGACAGATGGTCCCTATTTCATTTAGAATGAAAGCCAGGGGTCTTACCATGGCCTAGCTGGATTTATATGATTATTTTCATCCCCCATTCTACTTCAGCCTCCTCTGCTGCTACATTCCTCTTCACTCACTCCACACAAACACCCTGATTCACTGCTTGTCCTTAACAAACACTCTTGGCACATTTTTTCTTAATTGAAATATAACTTATGTACTATAGAATGTGTAAATCTTAACTGTCCAGTTCATGGGGTTTTGACAGCTATATTTACCCATGTAAACACCACACAAAACAAGATCTAGAACTTTTCTACCTCCTCAGAAAGTTTCCTCATGTCTTTTTCCAGTCAATTCTTACCCATGCCCTTAAGCAACACTTTAATTTCTGTCACCATAGGTTTAGTTTTACCTGTTCTTAGACTTGATATAAATAGAATCAAAGGGAGGAGCAGGAGACCTAAATATCATTGGGTCTCATGAGTTCAACTCGATAGTTATCAAATCATTCTGAACATACACCTACAAACTCAACAGGAGATTGAAGAGAAGAAGAGCAGCAATTCTAGGAACAGAAAAGCAACCACTTTCTGGAAGGTAGGACATGCAGAGAAGTGAATCCGAAAGGATGGGAAGATAGAGCACGGGTGGAGGGGGTGGCTCCAAGCAAGCAGTAGAGCAGCAGAGCACAAAATTGGAACTTTTAGAAGTCTTCTCCACTGAGGGACATTGCTCCAGAGGCTAAGCAGGGGTGGAGTCCTTGCAGGAAGGACAGTGTGGTCTCAGGACCCATGGGGTCACAAAAAGACTGGGGGTGTCTGAGTGTGGCAGAGTTCCCAGGTATCTGAGTGGGGAAGCCAACTGTAGAGACAGTGCTGAAGAGTGTGCTCTGAGCTCGGGGTTTCCTTAAATCCTGATCTGAGGCACAGTCGGGCCACTGGTCTCCAAGCAGGGACCCCACAAAGTGTCAGATCCAGGGAGACTCACATCTCTCCCTGGGGAGAAGCAACGCCAGAGCATGCTGTAGGAATCTTCTGGGTTTGGAGACCCCAAACAGGACCATGCACCAGAAATATAAATGCTTGACCACAGGTTGGATGAGCTTGGAGTGCGGCCAGAGACCAGCGAGATGGGAGGGATTGACTGCTTTTCTCTGAGGGCACACTGAGGTGTGGGGCCCTGAGTCCTCGGCTACTTTGGGCCCGAGATTGGGAGGCCACCGTCTTTACTCTTCTGCATCCAAAGCTGTACAGAAAGCATTCAGGGAAGCTCCCGAGATTGAACCCAAGCAGACTACTTAGCCTGGCCCCTGGCAAGGGTGGTGCAATTCTGCCTCAGGCAAAGACATTTGAGAATCATAGTAACAGGCTCCTCTCTCAGAAGACTAGCAAGAACACTCAGCCAAGATCAAGTTCACCCATGTCTGAGAACTGCAGAACCCCAGAACTAGAGGAATGCAACACATAGAATTCATGGCTTTTTCCCCATGATTCCTTTGTCTTTCAAAGTTAAATTTTTTTAATTTTATATTTTCTTATTCTATTTTTAAAATTTTTCCTCTTTCCTATTTTAACCTTTTTAAACTATTTTATCTAATCAATACCTTTTAAAAAATCTTTTTAAAATTTTCATTATTACAGTCATATTCTATCCCTTCATTTTATTTAACCTTAATTATTGTATACCCATAGGTTTTTCTTTCTTTAAAATTTTGGATCCTATTATCTAGGATCTTCTTGAGAATCTTGGCATCCATATTTATCAGGGATATTGGACTGAAATTCTCCTTTTTGATGGGGTCTTTGTCTGTTTGGGGGAATCAGGGTAATGCTGGCTTCATAGAAAGAGTATAGAAGTTTCCTACAGTTTCTATTTTTTGAAACAACTTCAGGAGAATAGGTATTATTTCTTCTTTGAATATTTGGTAGAATTCCCCAGGGTATCTGTCAGGTCCTGTGCTCTTGTTTTTTGGGAAGTTTTCGATCACCGCTTTTAAACCAAAGACTATAATAAGAGATGAGAAAGGACACTATATCATACTTAAAGGGTCTGTCCAAAAAGAAGATCTAACAATTTTAAATATCTATGCCCCTAACAGCCAATTATATAAAACAATTAAACAAAATCAAAGAAACACATCAACAATGATACAATAATAGTAGGAGACTTTAACACCCCCTCACTGAAATGGACAGATGATCTAAACCAAAGATCAACAAGGAAATAAAGGCTTTAAATGACACACTGGACCAGATGGACATCACAGATATATTCAGAACATTCCATCTCAAAACAACAGAATACACATTCTTTTCTAGTGCACCTGGAACACTCCAGAACAGATCACATCCTGGGTCACAAATCAGGTCTCAACCAATACCAAAAGATCAGGATCATCCCCTGCATATTTTCAGACCACAGTGCTTTGAAACCAGAACTCAACCACAAGAGGAAAGTTGGAAAGAACTCAAATACACGGAGGCTAAAGAGCATCCTACTAAAGAATGAATGGTTCAAACAGGAAATTAAAGAATTGAAAAAATTCATGGAAACAAATGAAGGGGTGCCTGGGTGATTCAGTGGGATAAGCCTCTGCCTTCAGCTCAGGTCATGATCTCAGGGTCCTGAAACTGAGCCCCTCATCAGGCTCTCTGCTCAGCAGGGAACCTGCTTCCCCCCCTCTCTCTACCTGCCTCTCTGCCTACTTGTTATCTCTCTCTGTGGGTTTCAAATGAATAAATAAAATCTTTTAAAAAAGAAACAAATGAAAATGAAACATAACTGTTCAAAATCTGAGAGGAAAGTATACACAATACAAGCCTTTCTCAAGAAACAAGAAATGTACACAACCTAACCCTACACCTAAAGAAGCTAGAGAAAGAACAGCAAAGAAAGCCTAAACCCAGCAGGGAAGAGAAATATAAAGATCATACCAGAAATCAATGATATAGAAACCAAAAGAACAGTAGAACAGATCAATGAAAGTAGTAGGTGATTCTTTGAAAGAATTAATACAGTTGATAAGCCCCTGGTCAGATGTATCAAAAAGAAAAGAGAAAGGTCCCAAATTCATAAATTCATGAATGAAAGAGGAGAGATCACAACCAACACCAAAGAAATACAAACAATTATAAGAACATATTATGAGCAACTATACACCAGCAAATTTGACAATCTGAAAGAAATGGATGCATTCCTAGAGACATATAAACTACCAAAACTGAACCGGGAAGAAATAGAAAATCTGGACATACCCATAACCAGTAAGGAGATTGAAGCAGTCATCAAAAATCTCCCAAGATAAAAAAGCCCAGGGCCAGACAGCTTCCTAGGGGAATTCTACCAAACATATAAAGAAGAATTAATACCTATTCTCCTGAAACTGTTTCAAAAATAGAAATGGAAGTAAAACTTCCAAACTCATTTTATGAGGCCAGCATTACCTTGATCCCAAAACCAGACAAAGATCCAATCAAAAAGAATTACAGACCAATATCCTTGATGAACATGGATGCAAAAATTCTCACCAAAATACTAGCCAGTAGGATCCAACAGTTCATTAAAAGGATTATTCACCATGACCAAGTGTGATTTATTCCTGGGCTGTAAGGATGGTTCAACATCCACAAATCAATCAATGTGATACCATACATTAATAAAAGAAAGAACAAGAACCATATGATACTCTCAGTAGATGCTGAAAAAGCATTTGACAAAGTACAGCGTCCTTTCTTGATCAAAACTCTTCAAAGTGTAAGGATAGAGGGTACATACCTCAATATCATAAAAGCCATCAATGAAAAATCCACAGCAAATATCATTCTCAATGGGGAGAAACACAGAGCTTTTCCCCTAAGGTCAGGAACATGGCAGGGCTGTCCATTATCAACACTGCTATTCGATATAGTACTAGAAGTCCTAGCCTCAGCAATCAGACAACAAAAAGAAATAAAAGGCATCCAAATCAGCAAAGAAGACGTCAAACTCTACAATCTGATACTTTATATGGAAAATCCAAAAGACTCCACTCCAAAACTGCTAGAACTCATACAGGAATTCAGTAAATTATCAGGATATAAAATCAATGTACAGCAATCAGTTGCATTTCTATACACCAATAGCAAGACAGAAGAAAGAGAAATTAAGGAGTCTATCCCATTTACAATTGTACCCCAAACCATAAGATACCTAGGAACAAACCTAACAAAAGAGGCAAAGAATCTGTACTCAGAAAACTACAAAATACTCATGAAAGAAATTGAGGAAGACACAAAGAAATGGAAAAACTTTCCATGCTCATGGATTAGAATAACAAATATTGTGAAAATGTCTAGGCTACCCAAAGCAATCTACACATTTAAAGCAATCCCTATCAAAATACCATCAATTTTTTTCAAAGGAATGGAACAAATAATCCTAAAATTTATATGGAACCAGAAAAGGCCCTGAATAGCCAGAGAAATGTTGAAAAAGAAAACCAAAGTTGGCGGCATCACAATTCCAGACTTCAACCTCTATTACAAAGCTGTAATTGTCAAGACAGTATGGTACTGGCACAAAAACAGACACATAGATCAGTGGAACAGAATAGAGAGCCCAGAAATGGACCCCTCAACTCTATGGTCAACTAATCTTCGACAAAGTAAAGAATGTCCAATGGAAAAAGGACAGTCTCTTCAACAAATGGTATTGGGAAGATTGGACAGCCACATGCAGAAGAATGAAACTGGACCATTTCCTTACACCACACACAAATCTAGACTCAAAATGGATGAAATATCTCAATCTGAGAAAGGAATCCATCAAAATCCTTGAGAAGAACACAGGCAGCAACCTCTTTGACCTCAGCTGCAGACCTCTACCTGGAAACATTGCCAAAGACCAGGGAAGCAAGGGTAAATGAACTATTGGGACTTCATCAAATCAAAAGCTTTTACACAGCAAACAGTCAATAAAACCAAAAGGCAACCAACAGAATGAGAGAAGATATTTGCAAATGACATATCGGATAAAGGGCTAGTATCCAAAATCTATAAAGAACTTACCAAACTCAACACCCAAAGAACAAATAATCCAATCAAGAAATGGACAGAGGACATGAACAGATATTTCTGCAAAGAAAACATCCAGATGGTCAACAGACACATCACTTGGCATCAGGGAAATGCAAGTCAAAACCACAGTGAGATACCACCTCACACCAGTCAGAATGGCTAAAATTAACAAGTCAAGAAACGACACATATTGGCAAGGATGCAAAGAAAGGGGAACCCTCCTACACTGTTGGTGGGAATGCAAGCTGGTTCAGCCATTCTGGAAAACAGTATGGAAGTTCCTCAAAAAGTGGAAAATAGAGCTACCCTATGACCCAGCAATTGCAATACTGGGTATTTACCCTAAAGATACAAATGTAATGATCTGAAGTGGCATATTCACCTGAATGTTTATAGCAGCGATGTCCACAATAGCCAAACTACGGAAAGAGCCTAGATGTCCATCAACAGATGAATGGATAAAGAAGATGTGGTACACACACACACACACACACACACACACACATACACACACAGTGGGATACTATGCAGCCATCAAAAAGTGAAATCTTGCCTTTTGCAACGACATGGATGGAACTAGAGGGTATTACACTAAGCAAAATAGGTCAATCAGAGAAAGATAATTACCAATGATCTCTCTGATATGAGGAATTTGAGAGTCAGTGTAGGGGGTTGTGGGGGGAAGGGAGGAGGCAAAATGAAATAAGATGGAGCCAGAGAAGGAGACAAACCATAAGAGACTCTTAATCTCAGGAAACAAACTGAGGGTTGCTGTGAGGTAAGGGAGGGTGGCTGGATTATGGACATTGGGGAGGGAATGTGCTATGGTGAGTGTGTGAATTGTATAAGACTGAGGATTCACAGACCTGTATCCCTGAAGCAAATAATATGTTAATAAAATTTTTTTAAAAAAGAATAACTAGCCCTTGAGGCGCCTGGGTGACTCAGTGGGTTAAGCCGCTGCCTTCGGCTCAGGTCATGATCTCAGGGTCCTGGGATTGAGTCCCACATTGGGCTCTCTGCTTAGCAGGGAGCCTGCTTCCCTCTCTCTCTCTCTCTGCCTGCCTCTCTGTCTACTTGTGATCTCTCTCTGTCAAATAAATAAATAAAATATTTAAAAAAAAAAAAAAAGAATAACTAGCCCTTAAAATGGAAGTAAGCCATTGAAGGTGTTAACAATAGATATGTTAAAAGGATTTAAATTCCCTGGTTAGTTTTCTATTAAAGACCAAGCCTAAAGACCCTCTTGGCAACCCTGTGGGGACCCCTCTCACTCTTGAGAGTTTTTCTGTATCTTCACTTAATAAGCTTCTATTGCTTTACTCACTGAATAAATAAATAAATAGAATGAAATAGGATATATTCTTTTGTGTCTGGCTTCTTTGATTCAACACAACATTTTCGAGATTAATTCCTGTTGTAGCATGTATTCATAGTTCTTTCTTTTTAGTTGATGAGTAGTATTCTATTTAATCCATTGTATGAATATACCACAACTCATTCTCCTCTTGGATATAAGTGATGTTTTCCATTTGGGGCTAATATGAATAAAGCTGATATAAATATAAACATTAGTACACAGTCTTTGTCTGAATATTTGTTCTGTTTTGTTTTTTTCTTTTGAGTGAATACCCAGGAGTGGGATTAGTGGGTCATAAGGTAAATATATATTTAACTTTATTGAGACAACTCTTGCCTTCTGGCCTTTGATCTTTCTGTTCCCTTTACCTAGAATGCTCTTCCTTCAGGTATCTAATGACTCACTCCTTCACTCCCTCAAGTGGCGGGGAAGTTGAATTCGTCATGGAAGAAGTGTTTAAAGGCCCATAGTTGCTATATGCTCTCCTAGGGTCTTGAAATACATTAAGGAATAAACAAAGATCGCTGTCTTTGTGAGGGAGACAGACAAAAAATAAGAAGTACAATAAAGAAGCAAACTATATTATGTGTTAAGTGACAACTATTAGAGATTTAAAAATGTGCTGTAGAGGGGCACCTGGGTGGCTCAGCTGGCTAAGCATCTGACTTTGGCTCAGATCACAATCTCAGGTTCCTGGGATGGAGCCCTGCATCTGGCTCGCCACTCAGTGGGGAGCCTACTTCTCCCTACCCCTCTGTCCCTCCACCTGATCATGCTCTCTCAAATAATAAATAAAATCTTTTTTTTTAAAAATGCACTGTAGCACAGAGTCAACAAGATGAAACCTGCTTAGTCGGGGTTGAGAAGAAGGGTAGCAGGTTTTCCCCTGGCCTCTCAACGGTTGGTGAAGACATACACCTTTTCCTCTGGAACAGGGTTTCATACTAACAAGTAATAGCTTTGTTCTCTTCCCATTCAAGCAAGTAATAGAATTTTGCATGGTCATTTTGACTCTTTTAATTTCCAGATTGGATTTAGCAGAATGACATACTAGGATACCCTGGTTTCTATATCCATTATATTTCATTAGAACTAATTTGGCTTCCTCTATCTCTAAGTACTCAATCTTTCCATCTTCTCTTCACAAATAGAATAATTACTGGTTCATGTCCTTTGACGTCAGAATAGTCCAACCACTGTCAGAGCTCTACCAATTCAATTCTAAAACTTTCATTTGACTCCCTGGACCTCATGTGAACTTCCATGGGTACAAGCCTATCTTAATAAAAGACACAACCACTCTGGGCAAAGTAGCGAAGCAAGGAACGACTGGGAGGGAACCTCTTCCACAACTCACTTCTGAGACTCTTAACCCATTTATTATCACACTTCTCTTCTTCTCTTCCCTTGCAATGTACAGGGCTCTGATGGAGGCTCTGACCTGTGCATATCTCCCCTGCCCAAAGCTTACCTCCTGCATGGCATTACCTTGAAGACTTGCCATATAACAGATAAAACAGTGGTTATTAATTCACACACAGTTACTTAATCCAGGTGATTTTTTTTAAAGGGGGTGGAATTGGTTTGGCTTCATCTTATTCAGTGTTGTATCTCTATACATACATCTCAATACATATTAATATTCAACATATTTTTAATGAATGAATGAATGAATGAAACACATTAATACCTGAAAATGTAATCTGACAAGAAAAAAATGTGAATTTTGTTTAAGTCGTTGAAATTGAGGTCATATGTCTCCTATAACCTTCTGTTTTATCCCTTCCTCATGTATACATACTTTCATCTCACCCTGTTTCATATGTCTGCGTGTCTGCCTGTCTCTTCCACTGAACTCTGAGCTCCTTGAGGGATGTGTTTAGCTGTTTTGTATCCTGTCACTAACAACCAGGGTAGGAGAACATTTATTCCCCTATTTGTTTCCAGCCAGAGGGGAATAGGAATGTCTACTCCCTTCCTCAGAAGAGGAAAACATGGAGGAACTGATGCTGGGTGGGCTAAGGCCCTGAGAGGGAGGGCCTCAGGCCCATCACTGAGAAGTTCTTAGCTTTGTGCAAGAATGAATTCAAGAGACAATGAATTCCCATTTAGAAAAAGGGACACAGGGCACCTGGGTGGCTCAGTTGGTTAAGCATCTGACTTCAGCTCCAGTCATGATCTCTAGGTCTTGGGATCAAGCCCCAAGTCTGGCTCCCTACTCAGAAGGGAGTATGCTTGTCCCTCTTCCCCTCCCTCTGTTCATGATCTCTCTCTCAAATAAGTAAAATCTTAAAAATCTCAAATAAGTAAAATCTTTAAAAAAAAAAGGAAAGGAAAGGGGACAAAGATTTATTAAGTGTAGAAGTAAGAAGAGAACCACATCATAGACAAAGTAGCGGTCTCTCCTCTCAGGTAAGGAAAAGGACTTCTTTGCCTCTAGCAAGGGTTTTATAAGTTTTTTTATTGGCTGTTGTTTGTTTGTTTGTTTGTTTTTACTTTAGCTAACCATATAGGGAGGGCCTTACTCTTGAACTTTGGGTATGTCACTTACATTGGAAGGTTAGTTTTTCCATGGCCTAAGGTTGAGGAACTACCCACAGGGAACAATTTTAAGAACATCCAGGCTTAATGACTTTTACTGCAGGAGGAAGTGGGGTCTTGTGGTCGTCCATGAGCTGGGTCCTGTGACTCCTTTTAGGACCTGCTGATGTTTAGGTTAAGGTTCAGCCTAAGACCAAAATGGCTTTATTTTGGTCAACTTGACTGCTGAACCTTCCTTCCCTCAGAACTTCTAATGTCTGGCAAAGCCTTCTTTCACCCCTTTCTGGGATGCTTATTTCGTGGGGAAAGAAATCACACAGCCCTTTCTGGCCGGCCTGCCCTCAGGATGCCCAGATGTACTGCCACCGTCGTGGGGTAAGAGTATGGGGTAGGAAGCAGAGTGAGGGAGTTTTAATGCTCTTCCAGGGCCTGGGTGGGTAAGTCTGCCTAATTCAGAAGTAAAGTCTTAGATGACCCATTACAGATGCCATTTCTAAACCACAGTGCGTAGTCAGCCTTCCCAACAAAGCCCGTTTTGCCTCTCTGTTAGATTCCTGCGTTTATGCCTGAATCGGCTCTGAATGCCACAGCTAAGCAGAGGGCCTGGCTCATGCTATGCGCTCAGAAGTGAGTAAGCTTACTGAGCTAATATTGTCAGAGATTTTGTGATGCTTGAATAGAAATGCGAAGAATGACCTAGATAAGCACAAGGCAATTCTAATGCTCAGGAAAATGGGGAGTCAGCTCTCACTCAAAAGTCCAGGAGTCATTGCTTTATTTAGAACTCTAGGGAATAGGATCAGGCTAGGGTGAGTTGAAAAATGCCTAATGATGGCTCCGTGTTTCTTTGTCTCCACTCTATCATTTAAGGGTACAAGAATGTGCCCTGAGCTGGGGCACATCCCAACAACACCTGGTATCTTTAACCTATAAATGCCCTTCTCAAAGTGTGATCTCTGGGATTCTGTCTGAGCAAGATACTCTCTAGAAAAATAAAAAATGAAAAAGGGAGAAAATAGAGCATTATGATCAAGAGTATGGGTTCTTCAGCCAAACTGCTTTAGTTCAAATCCCAGCAAAGCCGCTTGCTCATTATGACCTCAGCAAAGTTTTTTGATCACTCCAGGTCATTGTTCCAGAAAAATAAAGATGCATCATAGAATAGTTATATGGATTCAATGAAGTAATCTATGTACAATATTTAGTGTGTATTACATTTAACATACTAAATATAGGGGTGCCTGGGTGGCTCAGTGGGTTAAAGCCTCTGCCTTTGGCTCAGTTCATGATCCCAGGGTTCTGGGATCAAGCTCTGCATCGGACTCTCTGCTCAGCGGGGAGCCTTCTTCTTCCTCTCTCTCTGCCTGCCTCTCTGCCTACTTGCGATCTCTGTCAAATAAATAAATAAAATCTTTGAAAAAAACATACTAAATACATAGTTGTTCAAAAAATTCTGGCTTCCTTATGAACATTTGACAATTGTATTACCTCCTACTCTTTGATATTTTCTTTTTTTTTATTTTATTTTTTCAGTGTTCCAAGAATCATTGTTTATGCACCACACCCAGATTTTCAATGCACACATGTATACTTGGGGCTCTGCACTAAAGAAACACATGAATATGTTCAATACAGGACTTCCTAAATCTATTTCACCATGAACTCTTTTCTTGATGGGTTTTAAAGTTATTCTTAACATCCCATGCAAAAACTTTAGGCAACGTTGCCATTGGACTGCGAATATAGCCAGTGGCCACACACACACCCCTGGTGACCATTAAACCCTAAAAAAAGTAGATGTAATTCAGAAATACCCCCCATTTGGCCAGTGAGTCATTTCCAAAGCCTAACAGTATAGCTTCCCTTTGCCATCTGCCTCTTCGTGACCAGCGCTGTGCACAGGCTTTAGTTAATTGAACATGCAGAGAGCCACCCGGAGGCAGTGATCTCAGTATATATTTTGATTCATCATCCACCGAAATCAGAGATGAAAGCAACATCTAATGGCTGAGAAGACATAAATAGCCATTTCCATTCACTTTCAATTACCCTGCAGAGGAATCTGGTCACAGATGAGCTCAGTAAATTCACAATATGTTATCCTCAATAGCCAAGCTGAGCAAAATCACCTAATTTGTTAGAACATTAATCCTCTAAAAGTGTGCCAACCCTAATCATTTTATGGCTTCAGATTGCTTAATGGCAAAGCTAAGAGGACCCCCAGGGATGCCCAGGTGTGACCTTCAGTCAGTCAAGTGCAGACTGTCTCCTGATAACACGGATACATGAGTGTGGCACGTGCCCTTCACCAAGTTATCTTGGAAAAATGTCCCGTCTTTCGAGAGCGGGGATTACATTGTGTTTATTTTGAATCCCCAGTGATGGGCATACTATCAGGCACATAGAGGTTGCTTGACATATATCCACTAAACAAAAGATAAATAAGTGATTGGCAGTTAGCCCCAGTGAAGAAGAAAGAGAGAGAGACTGAGAATGATGGAGAAAGGTTTGTTTGTTTGTTTGTTTGTTTGTTTGTTTTTCACTTCTCAATCTGAAGATGGAGGTGAAGGCTCTCTTTGCTTGAAGGTATCTGTGAGGAAGAATTCTGAAATGCTGATAACTTCAGAGTACAACTGATAGAATATCCTAACAATTGAAAGCACACATTCTGCACCATGCACCATCCTCAATGGGATTAAATCTTGGATCTGCCTCTTAGTAGCTGTGTGACCTTAGGCTAGTTAGCTAACCTCTCTGTGTCTTAATTACTAAATTAAGAGACAGGGATAATAATGAGGATTGTCTCAAGTAAATAGATTTTATATATCTATATCTACCTATCTCTGTATCCTTATCTATTTACCTACCTACCTATCAAAGGTCTGATACACAGTAAACACTATGCAAACTTGCACCATTACTATTTGGGGGTGCCAAGGTGACTAAGTCAGTTAAATTTCTGACTATTGATTTCTGCTCAGGTCATGATCTCAGCATCATGAGATCAAGCCCCACGTCAGGCTCCATGCTGGACGTGGAACCTGCTTGATATTCTCTCTCTCCCTCTCCCTCTGCCCTTCGTCTCTCCCCCTCCCTCTCCCTCTCTAAAAACAAAACAAACACCCGTGCCATTACTATGTGAAGGACAAGTAGTAGAGCAGTAACAAGTTTATGAACACTTTCTCCCATGTAAATTGCCCTTTCTTAATGCCGTTTCCTTTTCTGCATCTCTTAGTATCCATTTCTCACAAGGCTGATACAGCATGAGAGCCCAAAAACCTGGCAAAGAAGAGTATATATTTCTTTGGCCTTGCTCCGTATTCAGATCTCTCTCTGGAACCTAGTTGAAGGGATGTCAAGGACACCATTAACCACATGGCAGCCTTGTGCACTTTAGTCTTCCCTTTTCTTTGCCTTGATGTCTTTCCCTCTTACCTTCCACCATCCAGATCTCATGATAAATCTCAGCCATGCAGACCCCCACAGCTGTACCAAGGGAGCTATATCCACATTCTATCTTGGATGTGTAAACAGTCAATGTAAACTGGCTGACCAGCGGTCATCTCGAAGAATCAAGCTTCATAGCGGCCTTCCCTTTTCCCAATGATGCTTTTTTAAAAGTCAACTGAATTGAGGTATAAATTACATATAATAAAATGCTCCCATTTTTAAGTGTTCAGTTTAGTGAGATTTGACAAATGGACACACTTATAAAACTACCACCTCTTCAGTACATTTCTGTCACCCCCAAAATTTCCCTTGTGTCCTTTGGTGATAATTTATCCCCACCCCAGTCCTAGGCCACAACTCATCTACCACTGTAGGTGAGTTTTGCATTACAAGAATTTTCTATAAATTTGCTGTGTGTTTTCTTGTATGCAACGTGTGTTTAAGGGTTATCCATATTGTTGCATGTTCCAGGAGTTTCCTTTTTTTTTTTTTTTTTGTGCTAAGTAGTATTCCAATGTATTAACAATTGCTTTATTAATTCATCTGTTGACGGACATTTGAACTGTTTTCATTTTTTTTACCATTATGATAAAACTTCTATGAACATTTATGGACAGATTTTCATGTAGACGTATGTTTTTATTTCTTTTAGGTAGATTTCTGGGCATGATTGCTGGTCCAATGGGAATTTAGTGTTTAACTCTGTAAGAATCTGCCAGATTGTTTTCCAAAGTGTTTTACCATTTTATATCCTCACAAATAATTTACAAGGGTTCCAATTATTCCACCTTCTTGCCAATACTTGATATTGCCAATCATTCTAATTTTACTAAGACTAGTGAGTGTGTGATTATATCTCATTGTATTTTAATTTTCACTCCCTGATGATTAGTGATGTTGAGCATCTGTTCCTGTGTTTATTGGTTATATGTCTTCTTTGGAGGAATATCTGTTCAAATCTTTTGCCTATTTTCAGCTTGGCTTTCTTTATCTTATTATTGAATTCTGAGAGTTCTTTATGTGTTTAGGAAAGACACCCAGTTTCTTGTAGTGTCTTAGTCTGGTTTTGTCATTGGAGTAAGACTGGCTTCATAAAATGAGAGTAAGAAGTAATTCCTCCTCTACAGTTTTCAAAAAACGTTCATATAGAATTTGTATTATTACTTCCATAAGTGTTCAGTGGAATTCACCAATGAAGCAATCTAGCAAATATGTAGCTTTCTTTGTGACACATCTTTTAACTTTACACACAATATATTTTGTAGATACAGGGCTATTTAAATATTCTACTTTTACTGATGTTAGTTTTGATAATTTGTGCTATTCAAGAAATTCTTATTTCATCCAAGTTCTCAATTTTTTTAGCATAAAATTGTTCATAATATTTCCTTTTTTTTTCTTTTAACTTATGGTGCTAAATCCTGTTTTATTCTTGAAATTTGTAAGTTGTGTGCTCTTTTTTTTTTTTTTTTTCCTGATCAGCCTGACTACAGGCTTACCAATTTTAGCCATCTTTTTAAAAAATCAGCTTTTGGGAGTGCCTGGGTGGCTCAGTGGGTTAAGCCTCTGCCTTCAGCTCAGGTCATGATCCCAGAGTCCTGGGATCAAGCCCTGCAACCGGCTCTGTGCTCAGCAGGGAGCCTGCTTCCTCCTCTCTCTCTCTCTGCCTGCCTCTCTGACTACTTGTGATCTCTCTCTGTCAAATAAATAAATAAAATCTTTAAAAAAAAAATCAGCTTTTGATTTTATTGATTTTTCTGTTGGTCCACTTTCTTTTTAATTACTTTCATTACTTTCTTTTTAAAAACCAATTAATTAACATATAATTTATTGTTGGTTTCAGAGGTAAACCCCAGATATCCACTGACAGATGAATGGGTAAAGATAATGTGGTATATATATATATATACAGTGGAGTATTACTCAGCCATAAAAAATTCCCTCTTATCTATTATTTTCTTTGTTTATGTGGGCGTTATTTCCTCTGTGGTACACAATACCATCTTCTTAAAGTGGAAGCCCAGATAATGTCCTTGTTCATTGTGGAGTATTCGTTGTTCTCAGTCTAATAGAGCCACTCTCTCTTTCTTTTGATTTTTTTTTCTTTGGTAGTTTTTCATTCTTTTACTTTTAGCCTAGGTCTTGATATTTAAGGTAGGTTTCTTGTTGAGTTGAGCATTGCTTTTTTTTTAATCCAATTTGACCATCTTGGTCTTTTGTTTAGTGCCTTTAATCCATCTACATATCATGAATTATTGACACAACTGGGTTTAAATACACAATCTGCAATGTGCTGTTTGTGTTTGAGTAAATCTTTTTCTCACCTTCATTTCTGAAAGATATTTTTGTTTATTATAGAATTCTAGGTTAATGGTTTTTTTTTTTTCTTTTTTTCGGTAGCTTAAATCTGTTTTCCTATTATGCATTGGCTTGTACTGTTTTGGAAAGAAGTTTGACATTTTTATCTGTGTTCTCTTTTAAGCAAAATGATAATTTTCTTTTCCTTTAGCTGTTTTAGGATCATTGATTTTCAGCACTTTGGTTAAAAGATACCTTGGTGGGGTTTTTTAATTGTTTATCTGATAGTTTTGGGTTGCTTTTTTTTTTTTTCTTGAGTGTCTCTCCAGACTTTATTCTATGCAAATACAAATACACATATTTTAAAATGAGCTCATGATACAAATTCCATTCATTTTTACAAAAGAAAGTAGCTACATAGTTTTTTTTTAATTTTGGAAGTAATAAATGTTCATTTTACATCATTAGAAATATATATCTGATTGTTAATTTTGGTTGGCATTTGTTGAGTTTCTCGGATTTATAATTTTGTGGATTTTATTAAATCTGGAAGTGTTTTTCCTTTATTCCATCAAATATTTATCCTACCACCTTTCTTTCTTCTTGAATTCTAATTATATGTATGTGGACTACTTGAAATCTTTACAAAGATTGCTGAAGCTGTATTCATTTATTTTAGTCTTTTTTGCTCTCTCTGTTTCCACTTGGATAGTTTCTATTTCTACATCTTCAACTTCATTAATCTTTCCTTCTACACTATCTACTCTACTGTTATCTTCATCCTGTAATATGTTTATTTTATTATTTTTTAAGATTTTATTTATTTATTTGACAGAGACAGAAAGAGCATGAGTAGGGGGAAGACAAAGAGGGAAAAGTAGACTCCCTGCTGGGCTGGAAGCCAGGTGTGGGACTCGATCCCAGGACCCTGGGATCATGACCTGAGCCAAAGGCAGACTCCCATGACCTGAGCTGAAGACAGATGCTTATCCACTGAGCCACCCAGGTGCCTAACATGTTTATTTCAGACATTGATTTTTTCGTTTTTGGAAATCCCATTTGTTTTCTTTGAAATATTTTTTACTTTTTTCCTCACTAATTTCATGTTTGTTTTTTTTTAAATAATTCCTTGAGCATATTTGTTAGAGCAATTTTAAAAGTATTATATGTCAATTCCTATCTTCTTTGTCATTTCTAGGTGTTACTATTGACTTTTCTTTTTCCTGGTTATGCCTCACGTTTTCTTGTTTCCTTACATGTCCAGTAATTTTTATTGGATGCTAGAAACTGTGATTTGTTACATTCTGCATGCCTAAATTTTGTTATCTTCCACAAAAGTGTGTTTTGTTCATTTTAACAAGTAATTAAATATGAGCTTGACCATTTTGAGGTTTGTTTTTATGTGTTTAGGAATGTATAGAGTAGTCTTTACTCTAGGGTTAGTTTAGCCCTTCTACTAAAGTGTGAATGTTCTGGGGTCCCTTTTTAATGTTAAATGAGACCTCACTACTTTGGTTAGTTACAACTCAAATAACTTTCAGTCAAGTAGGATCTCTGAAAATTGCTGATTTTATAGCTCACTAGTGGGTCTTTACTTGGCTAGGAGGAGTTTTCATGCTCTGCGTGGATTAGAATTTAGTAATGGACTTAAGTGGACCTCTATGCAAGTTTCTGGTGTTCTTTCTCTGCATGGCTTCCTACTCTCCAGTTCATTGACCTACAAATTCCAACTACCTTAGCCTCCTCAATTTCAGATTTCTGTGTCCTTAACACAACAAGACCTCTGAGTTCTGCTCGGGTTCTCCCTCTATGAGCTTCCATCCAAAAAGTACAGAAAATTGGAATAGCTGAAAGAGTGACCTCACATTGCTTTTTTTTTTTTAACTTTCTCCCAAGAATCATAATCTTGCACTGTCTGTTGTCCAAAGTTTAAAGACAGTTTATTGTATTTTTGTCCAATTTTCTAGTGTTTATAGTGGGAGAGCGAGTCTTGTCTCAGTTACTTCATCATATTTGGAAATGGAAGTCAAACATTGTGTTTTAATTGCTGTTATACTGTAGCCAAAATGGTTTTCTGATTTAAGTAAAATTCACATTAACCTATAAAAGACTTAACCTTCCCTTTCAAAGACCACAGCAATCCCTTTTCATCATCAAACAGATTTAAGGAAAAGCAAAGAATAAACGGTCAAAGAAATCCTCCATTGGTTATGTTGGCAGGATTTCCATTAAAAATGTTATGTAGCCTTTTCACTTAGCAACACCTCTCTGTCTCTCCACTTTTCCTCATCTACATTCTTGGTTCTGGATTCCCTGTGCAGTACATCATGCCCCTTATTCTTTCCAAAATGTCTCTCGACAGAATTTCCTGCCTAATTAGCCATCTGTTCAGAGCCCTACTCCCCATTCAGGGACCATATTTTTAGGCCACACTTCAGTGGTGGTGGGAGACTAGCTCAAGGTTTATTGCTTTTGACCAAGGTAACATCTGTTCTTTTTAGCAGACCCCTTCTGGAGACAATAGTTCTGCCTTTGTTGTTTAACCCCAAAGAGTACATCTAATCAGCCGAGGTAGGAGCAAAGGCCTCTTGGCCAGTCATTGGGAGTGAACATTTTAATTAGATCAGGTCTTTAAATAATCTCCAGGTAGATAGTTAATAAAACTGGGGAACTTTTAATAACACTAAATCAAAATATATCTCCCAATTTCCAGTCTCCAGAAGAGCAATAGAGGGAAGCATTCAAAACTCTTCCTACTTAATTGACTTCCAAGGGATAATACAGTTACACCTGACAAGTATTTATAGGTTAGCTTATTGTTGTTATTTTATCTTGTTTTATTTTTAATTATTATTTTTATTATTTTAAGTAATGTGTTAAATAATATGTTTGGAGTAATTTACCTATTAATTCAGAAACACGTATGCCCTGTGTTAGCCATTCCTTAGGGTTGAGTGGATATAGTTACCATTCCCAAGGAACACACAGTCTTCTGGAGGAGCAAGATGTGTAACTAGATCATTATAATATAGGTACAATATAGATCATTATAGATATAATTTGGATAGAGACGTGCTCAGAGTGCTATAGGGACACAGAAGAGGGCGTGATTCTCCATGCCTTGGGAAAAGCTACCCAGAGCAGATACCATTTCAGTAGTAGAGCATCTCAGAATCAAGAGAGTTTTGAACTAGAAACATCATAGATATACAAAGAGCATTAAGTTAAATATTACAAAACAGAATAACTTTTTCTGGGGTTACTAATTCTGGGCTGAGTGAGGATATCCTCATGTTCAATGCATAGATCATTATCAGAGAGAAGGAGCGAAAGCAAGATACCAGGTCTGATGTAGCTAATTGCTTGAAAAAAGAAGCCAGAACTCTGTTCGAAGGCTGGGTAATGACAGCAAATGACTGACTAACAAGCATGTTCTTCTTATAGGAGCCATGAACCTCTCCATCCCTGAAAATTCTTACATTGCTGGATGTGTGCACATACACATTTTTCTGAGGAGAGGTGGTTTTTTTTTTTTTTCAGATTTGATCAGGTTATCAAAGCATCACATAACCTCTAAGTGTTATGAACCACTGCTGCATAGTAAACTTTCATCTAATGACAACAAGTTATGAAGCCAGAACCACAAGTTTGAGAATAGGGTCCCCTATACAGTACCTGTGCGACCTTCAATATTTCCCTTTATCTCTCTATAACCAAGTTCACCATCAGCCTACCTTGTGGAATTGTTGTTAAAGTCAAAGGGTTTCATAGAATATAAAGTGCTACACTATTGTTATCTATAAAAATAAACATTAACATAAGTAAATGCAAATTTAGTTCACTAGAAGTTCCCGTTGCTCTTTTAAATAAGACAAATCCAGGTGTGCCTGGCTGGCTCAGTCGATAAAGCATGCAACTCTTGATCTCGGGGTTGTAATTTCAAGCCCCATGTTGGGTATGGAGATTGCTTAAAAGTAAAATCTTTTAAGGGCACCTGGAAGACTCAGTCAGTTAAGTGTCTGCCTTCAGCTCAGGTCATGATCAGCAGAGGAGTCTGCTTCTCCATCTCCCTATGCCCCTCCCTCTGCTCGTTCTCTCCCTCTCTTTCCCCCCCTTCTAACAAATAAATAAAATCTTTAAAAAAATAAATAAAATAAAATATTTTAAATAGGGGTGCCTGGGTGGCTCAGTGGGTTAAGCCGCTACCTTCAGCTCAGGTCATGATCTCAGGGTCCTGGAATCAAGTCCCGCATCGGGCTCTCTGCTCAGCAGGAAGCCTGCTTCCCTCTCTCTCTCTCTCTGCCTGCCTTTCTGTCTACTTGTGATCTCTCTCTGTCAAATAAATAAATAAAATCTTTAAAAAAATATTTTAAATAAATAAATAAGGCAAATCTACTTTAGAGGTTTATTCCTATTTGTATGTGTATATGCTACTGTGTAAATTTAAAAAAAAAATTCAGGGCGAAAATTTTCAGCCATATGCAAAAGAAGAGGAAATAGTATAACAAACACCCATGTACTCATTTCTGTAATTACTCAGCCAGTCTTGTTTGATCTATACTCCCATATGCCCCTCCGTTCCTCAATGGGTTATTTTGAAGTAAATCCAGTACTTCATATTATTTTATCCATATTTACATTAGCACATTTGTTAAAAAATAAGGCGACTTTTTTTTTAAACACAATGGCATTTTAACATAACAATAATATCATTATCATACCCCAAAATTACAGTAAACCTTCAGTATCAACAATGTTCAAATTTCCCCGTTATCTTCCTGAGTCAGAGTCCAAATAAGTTCCACACTGAACCTTCCCTTGATAGGGCTCCAGAGGTTCACCCCACACGCACCTTTCCTGATCCTTGTCTCTGGGGCCCCAGATTCCCTTCCCTTGAACCTCATGAGCCAGAGTTGATCAAGCCAGGAATGGTAGCAGCAGCTTCAGGCACCACCAGGTGGATTGGGAAATTATTTTTATTGCTATAATCCTTATCAACCAGGGCTCAGTCTGATTTTAATCTGGGCTTCTACTTTGATTTCCCTGATAAGCTACTGACTACTTGCCTACTGCTTTCATGGTTATGTGTGGTGGTTTTAAAACTTAGCAACAAAGTCTTTGACGCTCCTTCTCTTGAGATATTATGTCTACGCCCACTTGGATCTGGGGGAGTTTTGACTGCTTTGACAAATAAAGTACAGAAGAAGTGATACGATGTGACACGATGTGACTTATAAAGCTGGGTCATAAATGCCCAGGGAGTCTCTGTCGTTTTTTGCTGGACCAGTCCACCATGGTGTTAGGAAGTTCAGTCCACGTGGAGACTGCATGTGGACATTCTAGCTGACAATCCCAGTTGAGCCGAGTCCTACGATCCCACCAAGCACCATACCCAAGGTTGAAGACCTTTCTAGATGATTCCAGTCAATGGTCATTTGGGTCCCTCCAGACTTTTGAGTGTTCCCAGTTGAGACTCTGAGGTGTTATAAAGCAGAGAAACCACCACCACTTAGAGAATACCCTATCGGAAATCCTGACCACAGAATCATTGCAAAACAAATGGTTTATGTTTTATGCCACTAAATTTTGTAGTGGTTTGTTATATATAACATTAATAATCACCCCAGGTCTCATCATGCTTGTTTCCTTTAGAGAGCTAAATTCTCCCAAACTCCTACCTCAGGGCCATACACTGACTGTCCGTGATTCGGGAGACCAGCTAAAGAAACAGATGGAAATCTTACCATCTGTTGTGAAGAATTTTATAGAATCGCTATTGCTAGAAAAGTGACCCTCTTTGACCCCAGGCTATACCCATCATCATTAAGTCCAGAGTGTCTTGGTTCCAATTTTTCTGGAAAATAAACCTCTAGGTGCCAGGTTTTGTAAAGATGGGAGAAGGGTTCAAGTAGCCTAAATTTCAATCTATCTTCATTAAGCTGTTCCCACCCTGCCTTCAGGTCCCCAGCCTTTACTGGATCCTGCAGAGTGAAGCCTAATTGTTGGCACCCTGTTTTCAGGCACTTCCATTTCCCCATTGTCTCTTGGCTATGTTGGCAACCACCAGCTTTCTCCCATCTAGAGTATCTGATATGTCAACATATCACACCTGCTGTGGTTTCCTAGCCCCTTTTGTCTCTCTTGTTTTATTCATTCTCAGGCTCTGATATCCTAGATGCAGGACAGGGAGAGTGGCTGGAAGGGAGTGGCTAGATTTTCTGAACATGGACTCTCTCTCACTCCCTGCTTTCTTATCCATCTCTTACCCTAGCTACACACGATGTCAGATATGGCTGAGTTCTCAACTCAAATTTTCTTTTCTTGGCTAGAGACCTTCAAACAGTCTTCTTATTCTCAGCCCTGTGCCTCATTCCCAACCTCCCCAGTACCTGACGCCTCCAAGTTCTGGCCTGGTAAGATCTCTGTGGGGTGGACCCACTCAGTATTGGTGAGTATCTTCTTTTGCAGGCTCAACTCTGGTAAAATTCTGTATGGGTCTTATATAGATCTTAATTTTAGCCAGTGGAAAATGATTGGGAAAATTTGAACACGGATACTAATCACACTAAGAAGTTATAAACTTTTAATGAAAATGGCTTTAAGAGTTATGTTTTCCAATCTTTTTCGAGAGATGCATACTAAAATATTTATAAATGAAATTACATGATGAAGGATTTGAGATTCAAGGTAATTGGGGAGAACTGGGTATAGAAAGAGATGAAATAAGATTGACCTTAAACTTGAGTGAAACAGCTGGTTTCCTTTCCTTCTCCAGACTTTTCCTTTCCATGTGGCCTTTCCACATGGTCTCCTTAGCAGCATAAATAGCCTTCTTACAGAAAAGACTCCCTGAGAACACAACACTGGAAACTGCCAGAAATTCTTAAAGCTTAGGCCCAGAACTGGCAAAGAATCACTGCCTTTGCATTCTGTTACTTAAAGGGAGACATCGAACCCTCCCATATTCAGTGTAGGAGGGGAATACCCAAGGATGTGAATACTGGAAGGTGTGATTCATGGGTTAATTTTTGGAGACAACTATCACACCTATATATATTAATGAAAACTTCACAATTTTAAAGTTTAGCATGTCTTTTCTTCTCCAGCTGCAGACTGCTGGGGGCTAGCCATTTGTAGTCAGTAGAGAGATCATGATCCTTCTTTCCCCCTACTTAGCATTTGTCCTTTTCTGCAGCTTGCCAGTGTTTCTGACCCAGCCAGTATCCAAGCAGGGAGATACAAGGGCAATAAGCAAAGTGGGGGTTTTTAGGGTCATCGTGATAAGACAGTCTCACTCTCTGGGTCTGGTAACTGTTTAGAGCTGATGTCTTCTCTTATAATGGGATGGGTAGCTGTGGCCAAGTTGGTGCTTTCATTAAAGTTCTTTTGAGATCTCCTTCCATGTCACTGGAATTTTTCATTGTACTTTCCATGATCTGGGCAAGGTATTTTCCTGTGGTTCACTGTGTGTCCTCAAAGCCCAGCTTTTTCTTTTGACTATTCAATGAAGAGTCTTTGCAGGACTCCCCTCACTGTTCATCTTCCACCCACCCAAAGCAGCTCTCTTGGGCAAAATTTGGAACAGCGCCAAGCTGGCTGAATCACATTTCCCACAACTGAAAATACTACTCATACATCCTTGACCCAAGAATCTCTGAGAATGGAAATTACTCTTGATATAGCAACATTTCCTTTGTTGGTGCCATCAGAGAAGCTAGCCAAGCCAGCCATGGCTACCGGGTGTTGGAAGTCAGGCACAGGTCCATTTTGTCCCCACGATGGCAGGGAACATGTCAAGCTCTTCACGTGAACTCACTAAGGATCCTCTTTTTGGGGAATTGCACACTAAAGCCCTTCCCTGGATGAAGACGAAGGGCTTTTAGCTCAGCTATCTTCAAGCAAATCTTCTCCTAGGTACCATCCTCAACCTTTTTAGACCTTCAGTGTTGGCCAGGGGTTTAAGAATTGTGTCCCCGGTTTCTAGTTACGTCCTTTTCACAAGTCCCCAAGGGTGGCCCATCTCGGTCTGGAATCTGGTTATCTATCACGTCTTCATGTCTCAGTTGTGATTTTCGATCTCATGTCGGGTCACAAATGATCTGTGTGCACAAGCTGAATTCATCACCCAATTCCGAATTCAAATATTTGCTTTGCACTCCTTTGCAAATGCTTCCAAAAGGTAGAGACATGTGGATTGAGAACACAATTATTTAAAGAACACACAAAACATACAGTGCTTTACATTTTAAAAATAATTTGTATCACAATATCCTCCTATTTCTTTACTTAAAGGAGAGACCAAATACTGACAAATGCCCTTTCCTCCCTTTACTCTGTACAGCTACACAGATATTTATAGTCTAGGAACCAGGCCACTTCACTGACATAGATGATCGGGCATCGTGGGCCCATCTTGGTAACCATAGGAGCAGGCAGCCAATGACAACAGGGGCTTATATGTGGCTCCTGTTTGCTCAGTGCTATTATGTTTCAAGGAATCACAAGGTGATAAAAAGAAAACATTATATAAAACGCCTTTTAGTCCTTTTAAGAAGTACTTTGGAATGATTTCTAAAAGAAGTATCTGAATTCCTACAGCCATTTTTGAACCATCAACTTACAGTAATGAAATTTAGCTTAGAAAAGAACTTAAGATAACGTGAAAATGATGTAAAGTAATAAGAATGTAGATTCCATTAGCAGTTTAGTTGGTTGTTTTCTAGGCAAGGGAGAAATGATTTTTCTTGCTGCCTTGACAATTGAGAGTATAAAAAGAGGAGCTTTCAGTAGCTGAATGGCCCACCTCATATAGGTTCCTGATACCTGGCAGAGCTGTGCCATTACTAAAGAAAAAGGGAGGCTTTAATCACCCTTTCAAAGAAAAATCCATGTCACATGAAATGTGCAAAAATGAGCAAAATCTACAAAGAAATGATCATTTTGGAGCCATTCAACACATGTAACAGCTTGACTTAGCCTACCATTCCAGCCCCCGGGGTGGGGGTACTCCAAATCCCAGCCCATCGCTCACCGTTGCATGGAGTCCAGAACGCTGTTGACATTGACATAGCCAAGACCATCTCTGCCGTGTCCCTGTCAAACCTCTCAGAGACACAGCTTAGTTGGAGACAGTAGTCTTTTGACTTAGAAGTTACTTTAGTTTATACTGAGTGTAGGAACTCCCTTACGAGTAGGAGGAGGAAGGGCCAAACATATGTTGTGCTTAGTGCAAAAGTGGGACTGGATTTAAAGAGAAAGAGAAATGTGCACAAAAATTCAAGACAGAAATCTTTAAGCAACTCTTTTAAAAATAATACTTCTGAATTCAAAAACAGCCTGTCTAAAGACAATTTTAAACTCCCTTTGTGTGTGTGTGTGTGTGTGTGAGCTAATCCATTGACTGAATTAAAGAATTGTACGGTGGAATTGTGAAAAACAATTGCCTCTTATCGTATATAACAAAACTTCTTACAAAGGGTAGTTAAGTAATGCTTGCTCTTATCACAGGGACTCCCACCGCCTTTCCGCAAGTGCGCAGTGGTATTATTTAGCGGTGAAGTGCTCCACCTCGTGGTCATAAGTAGGAATTTATTTAAGTAGAAACGGTAAAATCTTTAGTATATTTCAGTTCTTTAATATTTAATTCATGGAATTAAAGAAGTAGTAACAGCTGCTTTCACTGGTGGGTGATAAAAGCTGTACTGTAGCAGAAAGACTTGTGTTAAGGTCAAAGCTTTTTAGGCCATTGTAAGAGTAGAGATGTAAAAACCATTTTAGGCTTTTGAGTGGCCCACGTTTTCTCAACCTCAGCATTACTGGCATTTGAGGCTGGATAATTCTTTGTGTGGGGGGTGATGTTCTGTGCATTGTAGGATGTTTAGCAGCATCTCTGACCTCCACTTAGTTGACATCAGGGGCACCCAACCCCACCCCCCACCACTGACCACCGGTCCTGAAAATGAAAAATGTCCACAGACATTGCTAAATGTCCCCAAGGAAGCAAAACGGCACCCAGTTGAGAACAGTTGAATAGCTGACCTGACAATGACATGAAATCACTTACTAAGATCGCTCGCGGCTTCTCTGTTGAGACAGGCCTGTGGGCAACAGAGACACCCAGTAGGGATGGAGATAATGAAAAATGGTCAAATTCTCAACATACTTCGAAGTTAAAAGCTGACCAAAAGTTTGAAGGAATGGATATGGAGTGAGAGAGAGGAAAGTCAGAGGTGACATCAAGGCTTTTAGGCTGAACAACGGGAATCGAGTTGCCATGAATGGAGGTGGGAAGATAGCAAGCACAGCTGGCTGGGGATTTGTTTGGACTTAGGAGTGTAGATCAGGAACACACAATTTGGGCATGCTACATTCTTGAGAGGCTTTTCAGACACCTGAACGAGATGCCAAGCTGCATTGGATATATATAGTCTGGGAAGTTAGGAGAGAGATCCAGGCTGTGCATACGGATTTGGGAGTCATTAGCTTATAAGTAGTATTCTATGTGCTTATCTAGGAAGTGTAGGGTGGAAACAGGAATCAAAATTATCTTGTAAAGTGATAGTAGCCTTTACTCATGAATAATGCCAAAAGAAATGTACAAAAGAGAATTCGGTAGAATTGTGAGTGGGTGGTCTTGTCTTTTTTCCCCTTTATTTCTACTCTTGTTTTGTACTGCCCCTATTTTTTTCTTTTTCTAGTGAGCCTATATATATTTTCTTAAGATTTTATTTATTTGACAGAGAGAGAGAACAAGCAGGGAGAGTGGTAGGCAGAGGAGATGGAAAAGCAGGCTTCCCGCTGAGCAGGGATCATGACCTGAGTCACTCAGGCACCCATAGTGAGGCTGTGTTTTTAAGGTGAGCTATAATTTGGCAGGGGTGATGGTGCTGGCGGTGTTACTTTTCATTATGAAAAGAACTTACATAAAGTTGAACTGAATAGTGTAATGAACTGCCGTGCACCGATTCCTCAGTTCCAATAACCACTCACAGCCAATCCTGTTTCACTTATAGTGCCATCCACCTTCCTCCCTATATTATTTTGAATAATATCGAACATCACGATATTTCATTGTATTTTCGTAGGTGTCTCTAGGACTGCTTAAGCAATTAAACATATTTGCAAATTATACAAATATCAAACTATTATGTTGTATAACAGAAACTGGCGTTATATGCTAATTATATCTCAATAAAAAATTATACATAGCTACACCACCATTATTCAAAAGTTAATAATTCCTTAATGTCATTAAAGAAACAGCATTTAAATTTCCAGTTGCGTCATAAATGATTAAAAACATTTTTCTTCTCTTTTCAAATTTCTTCGATTCAAGGTCCACACGTTGTGATTGGTTGGCAGCCCCTAAGTCCCTCTTGCTCGGTAACTTTTTTCCCCTTGCAACTTACTGAAGAAACAATATGCCAAATTGCGTGCCTTCGGTGTCATTCATCATGATCTCTGTCCTATTTCCTGTAAACTGGTACACGTCTGATCAGATCTAGGTTTGATTCTTTTCTGGAAAAAAATATGGGTAGCAGTATGTTCCTCGATCAGAAAGCATGGGGTGTTAAGAATGTATCTGTGTATTTTTAGCAGCTGCCCTATGCATGGGCAATGCTTATTATTCCATCAATTCATTAGAAGTTGCAAAATGGAGATATTGTAATTTCATCATTCCTTTTTCACTTATTAGCTGGGAATGCCTTTTCAGAGCGATTGTATTCCTCCCTCATTTACTGCTCACTTACCCAGAGATACAGTTTGTATGCGAACCATAGGAAATACTCTTTCTTCTCTGTTTATTTACCAATTTTTAGAATAACGAGTTAGCTCACTAGCATCCTCTAATGGTGAGCAATTAGTGCTTTGTTTCTCATGTGGTGTATTTGTCTATTCAGTATCATTTTGAATTCAGGTATTTAAAACATATTCAATGTTTCAGTGCATTGCAGTTAGGATTTCCTATACAGATGTTCAAATTGTACAATCTTCCAGTTGCCTTATGAGTCTTTTTGAGAGCGTACTAAATAGTCCTCGAAAGCTTTCTTACTATCTGGCATAAGATGGTACATACTTATCCCACTAAATATGTACATTTTTTTTTCTTAGAGAAAATATCTTGAGTTTATACTGGTAACTCTAATTAAGAGCATGACACAGATTTTACTAAATGTACCTCTTTTCTCTTTAGCCAAGAATCCCAGGCCTGAGTGACAAATGAAATAATAGAATATCACATAATTTTTCACTTGCTTTATCTCACAAAACTTTAGCCCACACAATAATTACAGAATAACAATATTGACACTGCCACCAACATTATGATTATTGTAAACAATAGAAGATTATTCTTGCAGGGTTTTTTTTTTTCAATTTTTTTTTTAACCTTAGAACATATCCCACTAAGGAGGTACAAACTATTGCATTTTATGGCAATTAGAATAGTCCTCTGTGTGGTTATGGCACCAATTGGCTGTCTTAGGTACATTTGTTTCATTTCTTTTCTTTTCTTTTTTTTTTTTTTTTTTTTTTTGAGACTTTTACTTCATGAGTGAATGGAAGTAGAGGATACAGGTTTCCAGTTATGGAATGAATAAGTCATGGAACTAAAAGACACAGCATGGGGAATATAGTCCATGATATTGTGATAGTGTTGGATGGTGACAGATGGTAGCTACAGTTGTGGGGAGGATAGACAGCATAATGCATAAACTTGTCAAATTACTATGCCATATACCTGAAACTAATGTAACATTGTGTCAACTATACTCAAATAGAAAAAAAAATTTAAAGATTGTTTTATTTTATAATTTTTAACAATATCTCAATGACTCCAAAGTCAAATCAATAAAACATATGTTCAAAGATCTCTATTTCTAACACTGTCCCCTCCAACATATTTTCTCCCTCACTCCTTATTGGTAACCATTTTTAAACGATTATGGTTGAGTTTTCAGTTTTTAAAAACTATAAGCAGATACTTTTGTGTATGTATGTGGGTGCAGCCCTCCCCTTAACATGCTACGGCATACTTTCTTCTCCTTTGCTTTTCTCACTTCAACAAATGTACTGTGAGGAGTAGCTGAGTCAATTCTATGGCTAAATAGATTCATTATATGGATGTCCCGAAGTTTTTTTTTTTACCAACCCCTTAATCTCAACTGTTTTCTGTTTCTGCTATTCCAAATAATTTTGAGTTGTGCATATGTCTTTGCATTTTTGTTAAGAGTATGTTGGGGACCAATTCCTAGACATCGGATTGCTAGATCAAAGCATAAATGTATATGTTATTAAAACTCCACAGGACTATTTGGCAATGGCCATCAGAAATGTCGGAGAGTGTCTGTTTCCCCACAACTGTGTCAACAAAGTATGTTGTCAGATTTGGAATAGTGCAAACCTATAGGTGACAAATGGTTAACTCCATACACTTTTAATTTTTTCTTAATTTTCTTTTATTACGAGTAAGGTCATTTTTTCACATGGTTAAAAACCATCTGCACTTACCCTATGAATGATTTACTTATTCCTCTGGCCCGGTTTCTTTACAGTTGTTGGTTTTTTCTTATTTTAGAAACAAGTCAATCATTTTAGTCAAAATACAGTTTTCAACACTCTAATCATTTAACTACTCAGATTGCATTTTTCTTGAGAAGTGGTGACTAGCACAACAATTTCATATGCAGTCATGGCAGCATAAACATGAGAGAAAAAAACCACAGGGCTTGTCATCTACTATCCCCTTGTCAATTAAAAAACAAATTCTGCACCTTATATACTAAGACATTGTTTAGAATGGAAGTTTTTCTCGACCCATAAGCTTGTCCTATCCAATTGACATCCAACTGATGATTCTCATCATCCTCAACCTCTTAGCTATGTCTGAGAGGATGACTATACACACACACCTCCTTAATACTGATTTTGTGTGGCAAACTAAGCACAAGTCATTTGAACCAAGTTACCTCAGTTCTTTTTGGAAAATGGCAGGGCATTAATAAAAGTCAATACTCATTTACCACTTCCTGCTCCACTTCCTTGGCTACAAAATAAAGCATTTGGAGAAAATGGCCTATAGTGCTCTTCTCAACATGTTCAGTATTTGGTCTTACATCATTTCCTTTTCAAAACTCTAGTAGTCTACCCAAACTGCCTTTAAAATATAGCTCCAAATAATTTTTCCAAGTTCACTCCCCAGTTCTTTTCAAAATAGCCTCTACTCTTTAGCCCTTCAATCTTTCATGCCTTTTTAAATATGCCACTTGTTCTCAGAGTATGTGCTCTGGGCCCGAAGCAATAGCATTACCTGGGAACTGAGAGATGCAGCTTCTTGGGACCAATTCCAAACTCATGCACTCAAGACATTGGGGTAGAGGTCCAGTTACATGTGCCTCATGAAGTCCTCCATACCACCCTATGACTGATGCATGCTCAAGTGTGAGAAAGCAATGACTCAGACTAATTTCCCACAATTCTTAGAATGCCCTTGCTAAAAGCTATCAGGTTCTTATTGCACTTCCTAATACCAAAGTTCCAGGTATTTTTTCATGTATATGGTCTCCCCAACTAGACTATAAAGGTCTAGGTCTATAGACCATAAAGGTCTATAAATCATGTCTTTAACTCATTTTATCAAACAACATAGCATGGTTTTAGTCATGTTCCAAAGTTTGTAAAAACAAAACGACATCTAGCTTGATTTGCTTTATTATTGCTTTGAAATATCTCACTAGCTCATGAAAGCAGTCTTAATGAACATGTAGCAAAACGGAATGTGTTTGCCTGAGCCAATTCTCTCAAATCTGTTAACTTCAAAGCCTCATACTGGGAAAATGTAGATGAAGCTTATGAGAGGCTCAGTAATGGTCCCCCAAAATGTCCACGTTCTAATCTCTATCAATAGGTTACCTTATGTGACAACAGATGTGACTAAGAATTTGAGATATGACGGGGCGCCTGGGTGGCTCAGTGGGTTAAAGCCTCTGCCTTCGGCTCAGATCATGATCTCAGGGTCCTGGGATAGAGCCCCGCATCGGGCTCTCTGCTCAGCGGATAGCCTGCTTCCTTCTCGTGATCTCTTGTCAAATAAATAAATAAAATATTAAAAAAAAAAAAAGAATTTGAGATATGAGGACTCCTGATCATCCAGGTGGGCCCAATAATGTCCTTATTAGAGGGAGCAGAGGGAGATACCATGACCAAAGAGAGAAGACTATCATATGATGACAGCGCTAGAGAGACTTGAAGATGCTACATTTTTTTAGCTCTGAAGATGGAGGAAGGGGCAAAGAGCTAAAGAATGCAAGGAATGCAGCTCCAAAAGCTGGAAAAGGCAAGAAAGCAGATTCTCCCCGGAGCCTCCAGAAGGAACCAGTTCTGCCAACTTTGACATTAGCTTATTAGTAAAACTGATTTTGGACTTCTGGTCCCCAGAACTATCAGAGAATTAACCTTTGCTGTTTTAAGCCACTAAGGTTATGGAATTTGTTGCAGAAGCAATAGGAAACCAGTAGAAATTTTTTGACAAGTTTTTATTGTGAAATATTGGATTTAGAAAAAAGTACAAAATGTCAACAGTCAGATGTGTACAAGTACAGTATTTCAATAGTCTATACATGTGAACAGCTTACCAGGTTCACCAGAGAATGCATATTTAGACCAATACAATCTAAAAAGAACTGCAATATTCACAGGCTATTAATACATAAATAACTTGGGCCAAAATGACCCTCACTGGTAAATGCTAATTAATAGCTGAAAACGGGCTAAAAAGCACAATACGGCACACCATAGTATCTCCTTACAGGTCCACATTTAAATATCAGCTCATTATGTCAATACACTACAGATCCAGGACTGGGACTCAATTACTAGTTTATACAATTGCAAAAAAATTAAGTTATAAAATAAGGTCATGGAATAACGAGAGGGCATTTAATTAGGACTAAATACTGTGAAGCCCCTAAAAAGTTTTAGCCTTAGAATTTACAAAGCTTAATGACTGAGACTGAGTCTTCAATTTTTAATCTGTTTCCTAAAAAAGGGGGAAGGGGCACCTTGGTTTTTAGTAGCAGCTCCAACATGTTATAAGAACTATTACACAGTTTATTTTAAAACTATAATGAGCACTGTGGATTGATAAATGGCTATGAAACCAGAATATAAAAGTATAAATTTCAAAGAAAGGTAATGACTACCTTACGAATTTAGCAAATCCTGCAAACATTAAAATCTGTGTTAAGAAGGCATTATCTGTCATTGTTGAGAGTACTAAATTTAGGAAGATTATTGCATGAAGAGCTCATAAAAATAAACTGGTTTAATTTTTCCAAGTCAAGTCTGATTGATTCAATCTTTTGCTATATTACTTCAAAATTACCCTAGATAATGTTTTCAAATTGGACAAAGAATTATTTGATATCAACATATAATGAAAAACTGCAGGAATCATCTCCTGAAACACTGGTTATGTTAAAAACAATTATAACTATCCTGTGTTCTGAGAAAAGATGATCTTTGACCTGACATTTATAATCAGTTTAAAAACAACTTAAAAACTAATAAATTTATTAACAGTTTACTTAAATTTAATCCTTGCCCATAAATTCCTAAGAGAAGGAACTCTCTCCCACTCTATACAGTATACCTAGCATTGCCTGATGCTTTACAATTGAACTGGAAGTCTGAACTTGCATTTATTAAGGAGATCAATTGCATTAAAGGCTGAAAACCAATGGATCAGAAAATAATTAGTCAATAACTTTACATAACCTATCCCAACCTACTCAACCTTTTATAGACAATTTTAAAGACTCTGATATAATTTTCTTATAAATAGTGCCTGTATCTTACAGTAGATTCCAATTTACTCAAAGATTCTCATGGATTGATTTATTTAAATTTTTCCAGATTTGCTTTAAACTTACAAATCAAATATGGTGTACATAAATATTAACTTAGATAACCACATATTATAGGGAAAGCAGATATATGGACCACTGCAGAAAAATTATAAATTTTTAAAAACTTTTATAAAAGAAAAATAGAGAACATGTAACTCACGAAATATGAACATGAAGCCATATGACATAAAAAATAAAATTACTCTATCAGAAATGATTTAAAATTAAATCTTTGGGGAAGTATTTTTACATAATTCAATGGATTCAGTGACCAACAGCTTCTCATATCACACAGAAACAAACCACAAAACCATCTAGAGTCTATATGCATTATCGGTTCTTAATGGAATCTCAAACATTTTACTAACAACTTTGATTTCCTTTTGAAATAGGCTTCTGTACATATGCATTTATATACAAACATTTATTAAACATGATTTTAAAACAAACTGTATGTACAAAAGATTGGCATTCCTATAAATAAAAACAGGTGGCAAAAAGGCACTTAGTAAGTAAAAATCTACAGTAGTTTGTACAAAACAGAACACATTTTACCTTGAATACTGTACAATAAACATTAATTCCTATACCAATAATGAAAATACTAGTTTACTAACTAATGTTAATGGTGTAACTTTTAAAAACATATTTACATATACTCTGAAGTTCATTTAATAAAAGCACCATGATTTTCTCCTAAATTCATGTTGATGCAAAGTAAAAACACAATTACCAAAAAAAAACCAGTGTTTACCATTTTCCTTGTTTAAAAGTTTTTGTATTTCTAAATTGAAAACTGTTTATCTGAAATCAGCATAGTGTAAAAACAAAACCAAGCAAACCGAAAGCCCTGCTGCTCTGACTTCTGAACACCATCATCCACTCTATTATTGCATGTTGCATTTTATAAAGGGCACGACTCGTGCACTCCTTTACAAGTGTTTAATACTATTGCTGGCAAAAAAGTTCCTGGATATCAAATCATTAAAAAGTAACTTCAAGCCAGTTGAAGTTTTATTTGAACGTTTTACAACTTAAAAAATGCTGTATATCAGTTACAAAAGTGAATAGGAAACACGCCAATTCATCTGGTGTGCAAAAATATTTCTCCACTACACAGAATTTAAGGGCTTCACAGAATTTTTCTCAAATTTACATTTTCAGCAGAAACACTACATGAATAACTACTTTCTCAAGGGGATGTTAGTATGTTTCCACTTTTGTCAAACTTTTTACCCTTCGACAATGCTGCGACCTGTTTGAGTAGTTCTCTGTTTTTGGCCTGTGGGAGACAAAAACATTTAAAATGAAAAATGCTTGAAATATCAGGTCATGTTGAAGAATACTACTTATTTAATGCTGTTCTCTCCACTTACACAAGATTTCATTGAAACCCTAAGACCAGATGCAAGAGTTGGTATATTAAGGTTCATTTCTTTAATGCTGCATATGGAGAAGGAAAATTCTACATTGGTTTATCAGCCCCCTTTGTAGATGTTGATATTAATGTAACTGTTGTCCAAAGATACAGTCAATGAGAAAAAAAAGGCAACTTAGACAATACATTTAAGAGTGGGTCAAATTTTAAATAAGGAAGAGAAATATCTGGCTCTTTAACTTAAAAACATAAAATGAAAATAAGTTTTCTAACTAATGACCCAAATAATGATTTGGGAGGAATACTCCCCAACAAAATGTACAAAGTCTTCTATTTGATATTTACCTATTTATAGAATAAGCAAAAGAGGCCTGTTTTGTAAAAATATTCACACTTTATCACTTTGCCAAAGGGACCCTGTCAATTTAATGCTATTCAACTAGTTTTTTTTGAAGCACCCAGCAGAAACGTCCTTCCTCTCTGATCTCATTTTTGTTTAATTGCCACAGCAGTCATTAGGTACTGCCTTTGATGTAATTTGAACATCTACACATCATTGTTTTCAGATCTGTGAAAGGATGAAATTATTTTTCAAAGATTCCAAGTTTCAATTTGCCATTGATCTGAACTGAATGTCCCCTTCATTCAAATGTTCCACCTGCCAAAGACACTGTCTTTGAGCCAAAGCACTAGGACAATCACCAGTGTTTAGTGAAAAGGAATGTGTAAAGAGCGACCTTCAAGTGAGTACTTTCATATTTTGACTGCCTTTGTCTCCCTATGTGATCCCTTAACTGTGGAAACCCAGGTAATAAGAACCCTCCATATATATAAAAACATTAATGACCAAACACTTCTGTTGGAGTTTTTGAGCCAAAATGGGGAAAGTATTGAGAATAGACTAGAATCTGAGTGCTGCTAAAAGGAACAAAATTTTTCCTCTTGTTTATGTAGGAAAACCATTTATTTTCCTTCACAAGTATCAACATTTTTTATTATCTAGATAATACTTTTTTTTTTTTAACCTCAGTGTTTCATCTTCTACTCTAATTTTGGCCTTTGTATGGCAAGATAACACCCTGCCTTCTCTGTATAACATCTTAAACAGTTTCATGAAACATAAACCTTTTTTCAAAGCTTTGTACTTCTACTCCCCTACCTTTCTTCAACCAAACTCTCCCCAATACCTATACCTCCTAAATGCAAATATTCTTAGAACAATTTCGTATTTGCAAACCTAACTATGTTTATGTTAGTCTGCCTGATTAACAGCATTTGTTTATTCAATAGTCGTTAAATAAGGGGGTAATTAAAAGTTTCAATTTCAGGGGTGCTTGGATGGCTCAGTCGCTTAAAGTATCCGACTCTTAATTTCAGCTCAGGTCATGATCTTGGGGTCGTGAGATACAGCCCCATGTCGGACTCTGTGCTGGGCATGGAGTCTGCTTATGGTTCTCGTCACCCTCTTCCTCTGTCCCTCTGTCCCCAGCCCTCTTTAAAAAAAAAAAAAAAAAAAAAAAAAAGTTTTAATTTCAAATTTGATTTCAATTTTAAATCTAGAAAATCATAAAGAATTTAACAGGATTTTGTTTTCCTTTAAAAATTAAAAAGTCCAAGGCACCTGGGTAGCTCAGTGGGTTAAGCCTCTGCCTTCAGTTCAGGTCATGATCTCAGGGTTCTGGAATTGAGTCCCGCATCGGGCTCTCTGTTCAGCAGGGAGCCCACTTCCCCTCTCTCTCTGCCTGTTTCTCTGCCTACTTGTGATCTCTCTCTCTGTGTCAAATAAATAAATAAAATCTTTAAAAAAAAAATTTAAAAAGTCTGAAAACTCAGAAGACAAATAATGTGAATGCCTGGCAGTTAGCAATAAGTCAAGTGAGTACACTTATGATCAACTGGTTTATTGCTCAGCTGACCAATCCTAGTCAGTGTAATAGTTTTAAATTGTTTTCTTTTTATTGTTAGCTCCTTTAGCTCCATGCTATTTAATTTATAACTATCATAGACTCTCTTTGCCAAAAACAAATCTTAACAGAAATTGTAAAATATAGATTAATGAAGGGCATAAAAAAATGGTATCTTTGCAAATGTGCCTCAAAGAGATTGCCATCAGATCTGTAAATCATATTTATCCAAAACCTTTTATATTGACAACATTCAAATTATCTTTTCTCGGTTTTCAATAAGAAGCAACCATAAAAATCAAAGTTTATAATTTTCATATTCTAAGTTTGAAACACAAGAACTCAAACATTAGGTATTGTGAGAACAGTTTCCCCTTTTTTTAGCAGCTAATTTTCAATTTGCATTTATACATTCTCTCCTAACTACAACACTAATAAATTTATTTGCTGATAAATTATGTAAGAAAAAAGCCCTTAAGAAAAACAAATGTATCAGTTGTTAAATGGAGATAAATCCAAATGTGTGTTACTCTAATTTAGGTACATTAAAAATGTATTTTACAATGCAATACTTAAATACGTATGCACTTAAAATTTTTATCCTAATGTTACTTCTTTATTACACACCCTGCAAAAATCAAATAATTTAAAACTCTTAACAAGTTAAGCTAAAAATGTTTAGAAACAGTGACCTAAAGGAAAGACTACCTGGAGTAACACAGATCCTGCTGTGCATCCTGGAGTCTATGTTCTCATACGTAAAACAGAAACCTCACCACCACCTCAAAAGGAGTTGAAAGGGGGCGCCTGGGTGGCTTAGTGGGTTGGGCCTCTGCCTTCAGCTCGGGTCCTGATCTCGGGATCCTGGGATCGAGCCCCATATCGGGCTCTCTGTTTGGCGGGGAGCCTGCTTCCCCCCCCCTCTGCCTGCCTCTCTGCCTACTTGTGATCTCTATCAAATAGATAAATAAAATCTTAAAAAAAAAAAAAAGGAGTTGAAAGAACTAATCAAATAAATAAAACACTTAGCCTAACACAGAGGCTGATTCATAGCAGGCACTCAAATCTTAATCCCCTCTCCCCTTTCATTAACTTCACTCCTAAACAAAAAGTAGATTTTTTATTTGGTATTCTTGTTAGACAACTTAGGTTGTTTGTTTACTTTGGGTTTACTTTGGTATTTTGCACAATTTTTTCTTGTGATGCTCACTGCTTATTTCTCAGGTTTTTAACAGTTTAAAATGTTTTGAGAACTATTAGAACATAGTAAATTTTCTGCTACAGGGTTATTTGTTATAACAAAAAGGTAAGAAAAATAGTTAACTCTGTTTACTCAACTAAATGGAAAACCCTACTAGTACATGGTTGAAGGGACTACAGTTAAAAGAGGATACACAACTGTAACAGAATGTCTCCAGCAATTAACACAAAAGATATAGGGAAGTGATCTGATAACAAGGAACAGAAACCTGAGTGACCTGAGGTGGTGGGAACACAAGAGAAAGTACAGTTTAATGAGTCACAAGATATAGGTTTCTATGTCAGTTCTGATTAATTATGTGACCACCAATTCATCTGTAAAATGGGAACTCAAAGTTATCGTAAAGAACAAATAAGAGAGCCTACGTAAAATCATGTTAGAAATGTCATACTTCTATCTAAACAGTAGTTGCTATTCTATTACATGGAAGTTCAGCTATTGATCAAGAAGAGTTATTAGGCTTAAGATACCAATCAGGATAAGATGTCAAAGAGGAGGTCCCCAACAAAATAAAACAAACTGCTCTTTTGGACAGTGAGTCATACTAAGTTTTATCATAAACTTAAGTATTGCTCACAGTTTTTCTGTTACCTCGATTCTGGATTTACTCCAGAGTTTTGGTTATACCACTCTAAATCAGAGATCATCAGGCAGAAGATTCTGTTGCCAGGTAATCATTCAGCAATAATAACTGAATGAGAAACATAAGAATATCATAAAGCAAATATATACTGGTAGATGATAATGTCCAAGAACGACAATTATATGGGCAACTTCTCAGGACAGAAGGCAGATGGACACTTCCATAAATCAATACTCATTCAACAAATTATTTGAGTGCCTGCTATGTGCCAGGTTCTACACAAAGTTTCTCTTTAAAACTCTTTGTAAGACCAATGTTAAGACTAGGGCTATAACTGAAATTCAGGTTCCTAAATCCATTTTACAATTTCATGCAATTTAAGCTACCTTCAAAGATGTATGAGTAATACAAACCAAAAGGCAGGAATAGCACAATATACCCTGGTTTTACAATGAAAAAAACAAACAAAAACTCAGGGCAGTATTACTCCCTTCCTTCCCAAGCTGCACTCCCCCATGAAGTCTAAACTCTATGTGTTGGTATGCACCCTCTATGCCTTTAAGACTTAAAATTACTAAAGTTTAAAAGCCCTGTTACCCAAAGATTAATTCCTTAGATGTGAGAATGTGTATCGACAGAAAATGTAATTAATTTAGTGTGGTCTGATTTCTAAATTTATGAAACCAAGGTGGAAAAGGCTTAAATAAGGGAGTAGTGTCTATCCCTGCTGGATGCTCTCCATCTCTGCATGCCGGACATCAGATACTGCCCTCTCTGGCACTATGGTGACTCTTGGCTTTACCATTCAGTTGTTCTGTATATTGGAATCCTCCTGAGTATACCTTGCAGTACTCTTGGGAGGCTGGCCTTGGCCTTGATCACTAGAGGCTCCCTGCTGCAGCACACAGAATCCTATTTGGCACCTTGAAAATCACAGTACAAAGGTTAAAGTGCACTCCTTTGCCTTTCATCACTGCATGTAGCATAAATTTCCTCCACTTGAGGTCCCTGAGAATTGGCTTTGTACACCCACCTCCCTTCCCATAATCTGGAAAGATATAAGAATGACTGTACAATGTACTAAAGACCTTATTTTCACCTTAGTTTCATGAATCCGATCTTTAATTTTTTATTTTTCATGCAATGATCAACCAAACATACTCCACTGGTATCCTCCTCTGAAAACCCCGTAACAAGTTTAGGCAAAAGTTTTCACAATTAATATACTCAATCCCCTTACCAAGTGATTTCAAGCAGTAACTCTTAATGGGAACAGGATTAAGAAATCAAAATCGGGGTGGCTTGGTGGCTCAGCAGGTTAAGTGTCTCCCTCCAGCTCAGGTCATGATCTCAGGGTCCTGGGATCAAGCCCAGTGACGGGCTCCCCACTCAGCAGGGAGTCTGCCCCTGGTTCCTGCTTTCCCTCCCTCAAATGAATATAAAAAAAAAAAAAAAAAATCTTTAAAAAGTCAAAATTAAAGCTGAAAATGCACCAAATACACATGAAATAGAGATACCAATACCAGTCTAAGACAGTATTATTTACAATTAAGCAAGGTTAGCTTTCCTTGCATAACAGTACATATAAACAATGTCATTTACCTGAAGTTGTTCCACAGTTTCTTTGTGAGCTTTTTCCATACTGTTCATCTTTGTTCTCAAATTTGACTCTTGGTACTGAAAGTCCGCCTTTAGTTCAGTTAGCTAAGAAACAGAAAAAGAAGAATATAAATTTATATATGTGCATATGTAAAAAAAAATATATGCACAAACATCATTTTAAACATCCTTCATTATAAATTCGCAATTCATTATAGAAGTGGAAGATGTTAGCAGCTTCCTGAGTTTTATAACTTATTTAGAATTTGTTTTGTGGAATGAAATTCTATTTTATTATAGTATATTTTAAAGTTAAGATAATACTGAACTGTCAGTAAAACTTTTGAGAAGATGCCTTTTTTTGCTTCAATTTAAAAATGGCTTTGCTGGACACAGAGTTTGGCAACTGGTATGCCAACAGGAAAGTTTAATGGCTTATACCACAGAAAAATGCTTCAATTACAACATACTTCACATTATATATAAACAAAGTAAATGTTAAAGGTGATTTCAGGTTAAAATAATCTTTTAATGACAAAAGAGGAAAATGTCACAATGGTTAAGTACAAAGAGGAGTGGTTTTATCAACCATGAGCTATAATGATTTTACTTTAAAATTTACATCCAGAATTATGTATCCAATATCACCTAAGATTTGAGGTAAAATGGAGAACAAAGTACAGAAATAAAACTAACATGGAATGAGAAAGAAAAGGGAGTTAATTTAAAATTTTTGCTAACTTAGACAAATGTAAGGGAAAAAATCAGTGGTTTGAGGAAGCTACATTTTCTTCTTAAATATCAATGACATACATAAAAATACAAAATCCTTATGACTTTGAACTAAAAAATAAATTGATACTATATAATTTCATTATCAGAACCATGGAGAAGAGAGCTTCTGGTTATTTTTAAATGGTTTTCATTACATATAAGTTTTAAAGGTTTGTACGTTTTTTGTTTTGTTTTAAGATTTTATTAATTCATTTGAGATAGATACCAGAGATAGAGAAAGAGAGAGCACAAGCAGTGGGAGAGGCAGAGGGAGAGGGAGAAGCATACTCCCTACTGAGCTGGGAGCCTGACATGGGGCTCGATCCCAGGACCTGGAGATCATGACCTGAGCTGGAGGCAGACGCTTAACCATCTGAGCCACCCAGGCGCCCCTCCATGTTCTTTTTGTATAGATATATAACAGCAAAAAGAGAAAGAAAGTCATGGTGTATTATATTCTTATTGCCCGAATAAAAGCCTTTTCTTTTGCCAAATTCAAAGAATAACTGAATTCTCTCTCTGTTTATTACATTACAAAGGAATTCCTATTCTGAAATGTCAATTCACATCAGATCACTAAGATAATTATTCTTGTCATTCCACTGTGTGTTGCCTTCAGATTATGAATTTCTGGAAGATAAGGATCGTGTCCAATTTATTTACTCATTTTTGTATCCTCATGATCACTAGAGATACATGGCTAGCTCTAGAAGTCACCGAATAAAGTGAAATAAATTTAAGAAAATATCTTGGTTGCCTTAGATTTACATTATAAGAAAAAATAGCAAATATGTAGCCATTTTAGGCTTAGAATTATTATTTTTCTTACAACACTGCTTATTTCCATCCCATTACTTTTTTTTTTAAAGGAACACTAACAAAAGTAGAAAACTTTCAACAAACTGCACTAAAACAGATGAGTCATGCTATGAAAAAAAAAAAAAACAAAACCAAAAAACTAATAAAGTCAAAATTCCACAATGCATTACTACTTGGTTTTGGAATTATTACTTTATAGCAAATTTACTATGTTATTCAATTTTACCTAGATTTCCTAGGCTAATATAGGTAAATCTTTGTGCAATAGATATGTCTCGAAAATTTTGTGCATAAAACAAATTTCCATAAAAGTTCATTAATTCAAAAAATTCTGCTAATCAAAAAGAACTATAAAAAGTAAGATACTCCTAACTATTCTATTTTTATGTCAATCCTAAATTTCATATACTGAATTTGCTTAAACTAAGATACAAATGTATTAAAATAAATTTAAATCTACTAACCATCAAGGTACGGGAAAATTTAACAAAAGTTGTTAAATGCCAAGCTCAGACTTAAGCACCACTATGGATACTCAGAAATAGAGATAATTCATTATAATAAAGTCTTATTCATAGTTTTAAAAGGAATATTTTTAATGTTTTCCTATTGCAGAAGGCATTTAAAATAAGTCAAACTAGAATAGTTTATAGTGTAAGACTATAAACAAGTACAAAAGTTGGCTCTACCCTCAAAGATGACATCAGAAATAGCAGCTACGAGCACTATATATGTGGCAGGAGCTGTAGTAAGTACTTTATATTTCATGTAATCCTCACAACCACCTCCTGAGATGGTATTAATACTTCCATTTTTAAAAAAACTAAGGACCAAATATGTGAAAGCATTCTGCTCCAGTTCACACAGAAAGTGTTAGAACTTTTCACAAAACTAACAACATATTTGACACTCCTAATCTAACTGACAAAGTCCTCAGAAGTATACTTGGTTCCTACAAAATGATCTTAGACACCTACTGCTAATCACAGACTACCACACAGGAAACTCCCATAGCACGACTTTTCACCAGTTATTTGATCTGGATTAAATACACGATTGGCATGTCAAAGACTAAACTCAACTACTTTCTCAAATCACAAGAATTTACATAGTGGATATTCCATTTATATGTCATTTTCAAATTAAGACATTAGGCTTATTTTTAAGCTACAGGTTTGCAGAAAACTAATGTCCAGAAATTATTACAATTCAAATTAGCTCTCAGTTAATTCTTTTTTTTTTTTTTTTAAAGATTTTATTTATTTATTTGACAGACAGAGATCCCAAGCAGGCAGAGAGGCAGGTAAAGAGAGAGAGAGGGGAAAGCAGGCTCCCTATTGAGCAGAGAGCCGGACATGGGGCTTGATCCCAGGACCCTGGGATCATGACCTGAGCTGAATGCAGAGGCTTTAACCCACTGAGCCACCCAGGCGCCCCAGCTCTCAGTTAATTCTTAAAACTAAAATTCTGAAAGACCATTTTCACCTATAATGTGTCTAGTCTTATATGGATTACCCACAAAATTACCAAATTACTGAAGTCTAATAAAACTTGCATTTTCAAGCATAACTTAAGATGTAAATCTTAGCAGGCTTCAGTGAACCATGTTCTTACCTTTTTATCTTTTTCTAAAATGGTCTGGTCTCTCTGCTGTAAGAGACGTTTAAGTGACATCACTTCTTCTTTCAGTTGACTTATAAGGACAAAATTGTCTGTTCCCCCACTATCTGCTGACTGATTTATAGAGCTACTAAAAAGAAAAAAGTAAAACACAGTTAAATGAAGTAGAAGGAAAATTAGCAGGTGTTCAAATTGCATAAATTAGACAATTCCACAAACATCCTTAAGGCTAATGCAAAAAAATATGTACCTGACAGAAATGGATGCAACTGGCAAATTACCTTACTAATGGCACACATTACATACACCTGCAGAAATATAATTCAGTATTAGCTTTTAGGGGGTCAATACTTCTAGTGTAAAGCAATAGGCAGCCAATTTGTACAGTAACATCAGCAAACTTTTGGCTAATGAACTAAAAACAAACTCACGCTCATAATACTTTCAATACATTTTCCAAGCAGGTCAATTTAAAACATAACAATTAGATTTTTAGATTTGTGTTTCACTGAAGAAAAATTAAGATCAAGAGAATGTTCTATTCAGATTTGTTCTCCTGTTTTCAAAACCCAATGTATTCCCCAAATAGAACAACAGTTCAGTGCCACTTGTTCATTGCCAAAATTAAGTTAAAACTGTTAACTAATTATGGTTACTCTTCTAGGTGACTCAAAAAAGTCAATGCAGAAGATAAATGTTTCTATTCTTTTACCTAGTCATAACTGGCAATCAACTGTAACTGTTCAACTAACTTGAATTTTCGTAGCGCTAAAGGAATTCATTTTTACCTATCTCCATTAGATGGCTTAGATTCCAATTTGGGCTTTTTCTTTGGAGTTTCATTCTGAATTGCTGCAGAGGATTTATGGCTGAAACCAAACATTAATAAGAATAATTAGAGTAAAAAGGGCAGAGGCACCAAGTGATAAGTTATTCTTCTTCCCCTAAAATAATTACCGAATATCACTGATTTTTTAAAAGCCTAAGTAACAAAGTTAAAGGGATGGCATATTAAAAGAATATATATGTATCAAAATACTTCAGAAAATATGTTAACATATTTACCTCTGTTTCCACAGTCCCTGCTCTTGTTCTGGACTCAGATTGCTGATTCTGAAAAATATATAAATGACATCTAACAACAACATTTATTTAATACATATGTTTAACAACATTCTCTCCAATGGACTCAAATTGCATATGTTTAGAATCTTTCGTTCAGAGAATGAATATTCAATTAAGTTTTTGAACTAAGCTAACATATTCTAAATAAATCACATTGTATGGAGATAAGTTCGAATCAAATAAGTGCTAGGCAATTGCTACTAAGTTCTTTAACAAAGGTATAGTGATAGAGATTAAATTCTCTCTTTTATCAGATCATTTTCCAAAAGCCAATTTAATATCATACTAAAAGTTGGGGTATATAAGCACTAAACCCACAAGGCTCTATTAATTATGAAGTATGACAATCTTCATACTTAGGCTGCCCTTACTATTTCAGACAGAAAATGTTTGATCTTTAAAGGCCTTCCTAATAATCCTCCTTCGGAGTAATTCCAGTTGCTCAGAATAGTGTGTCAAGTTGAACCAAGAAATAATCTTGTTTCTTTCCTAGTTTTCCTAAGAACCCTCTCCAAAGTCTCTTGATGTTTCTTGAGTCAGGACTATAGAAAATACAAGCTGAAAATACTGGGAATTTTATAGTAAGAACTGATTTTACTTTTACTTATAATTAAATGCTATATTACTAATTCTTTTCCATTATGCCATAACACTAATAATGACTTTATAATTTACTATGAACCCTACAAGTTTTCCTGCAGTTACGTATCAGCCAATCCTGCATTAACCCCTAATTTATTGATTCAACATGTACAGAGCATCTTCTACATACCAGACGCCACATATTTATACAATAAAAGATTTCAAAAGACCTAGGCTGTGTGACCTTTTTGCCAGTTACTTAAAATTCCTGAGCTTTACTTCCCTCATCTGTGAAATGGGTATAATTTATACCTTATAGGAATATCAAACTTAAATTGAGTTTATATACATAAAAACACATCATACATTACTGGTGACATACACAATAAATAAAAATAAGTACATATAGTTGTGAGAATAAAATTTACTATTGTAGCTTTAGAAATTTTCAAGCAAAAAAAAAAAAAACAATCAGATCATGTTCTTAAAAATCAGCTGTAAATAAACACCTAGTTGGGGAAAAATGCTGTAATTCTATAAACTTGAGTTATTCTCTATTTGTGGCAATAAATTGCAACATGACTGTGAGATTCAGTTGCTCTTTCTTTTACAAATTTCATCATAACCATTAGCAAGCCATATAATCACACATGAATTAACAGCACTATCCGGATCTCAAAGTGAGAATAATCACATTTTAATGGCTTAACAAAAACACTTGGAATTCACATCTTTGCTTTCTGAGGTGGCCATTCTTGGATCCAGATTGACTTGCTTTTGCTCTCCTCCACCCCACCCACCACTATATATATATCACAGTATGTACATTCCTCCTAACTATTCTAACCTACTAAAATTAAAATAGAACCTCACAAACAGGTTGCCTACTAACTAAATGGTATATATCCATCAAATACAAAACAGTATTTCTATTTCTTAAGCAATAAAAAGGAAAAAAAATTAAGGGTCAATACCATCCTTATTCCTTTTACTTTTGACACCTGTTATTCTTTCTAAAGATGAAGTTACTGTCACAGAATTTGATCTTTATAAACATACTCGGTGTCCTATCACACACTAACAAAAATTTGTAAAGGACAGGAGAAAAGGACACTTTAGTTGAGTTTCAGGAGCAGGTCTGTGATAGTTACTTTGTCAGTTTTTCTTAAAAAGGCAAAAACAAGAAAGATTTATGTTCCTCTGTTCCTTGGAATATTGACAGAAGCACCATGAGATTTCTTCACAAGAGCTAGATTAGAAGTCACTATGCACTGCACAACTACAGCATGCAGAAAGTACTACAACAGGGTAAGGCAAGTGGAAAAATTGCTAAGTAAACATCAGTACCTCAATAAAACTTCATAACATGTGCTTGCCTCTAATTTAGAATCAAATCTTATTGGCACTACATTATATTCTAAAAACGTGTTCTTAAATATTATAGGCATCAATTTTCTAGAAATGAAATTATGTTTTATCTACCTAAAATATTAAAGACTCAGAGAAATTTGGGAAAAAAAAATTCTTCTGAAAACTGGTTATCATGTCCCTGTTTTGTCCATTTTGCGTTTAATATATTCTTGATTTTTCCATGAAGACTAAAACCACAATTCAAAAACTTTATATCACACACATATTACCACTACATAACTTTTCCCTCCCAAGGCACTTTAAAAATCAAGTAATTATTTATATTTTAATAGAATTCCTGTCTATGTATTTTAAAATAAGTTGCGAAATACTGCTAGTTTAAAAGATTATTTTTCACACTTTTGGAAACTTCAAAATTTAGAATGCTTCTATCATGATCTACAAAAACACTGAATGTATATACCCTAGTCACTGGTAAATATAACTGCATATGACTATAATTTGTATTTCTAACTGTAAATATAACTTTTACAAGTAAAATCCTACCAATTATTTAAACAAAAGAAGAATATTGAGGCCTTTAATAACATAAAACCAATGAAGTATTAACTCTGGTGTACTTGTATTTTTACTTCATAGGATCATAATTTTATGTAATTCCGTAAAGGTCCTATCTTTATTTTTGTGGTAAACAGCTAACCACACTCCAGGTGTATAATTTTATACAGGCTTACCTCAAAGACACTTTGGGTTGGGTTCTAGACCACGCAATAAAAGTAACACTTCAATAGAGCAAGTCAAATACATTTCTGGTTTCCCAGTGCACCTAACTTATATTTATACTATAGTCTATTAAAGTGTGCAAAAGCCTTATACCTAAAACAACTAGATACCTTAACAAAGTAATTAAAAAATTATTGCTAAAAAAATGCTCGTCATCTGAGCTTTCAGGAAGTCATGAATCACTGATCACAGATCACTATAACAAATTTAATAAAGAAAAAGTTTGAAATATTGTTGAGAATTACCAAAATGTGATACAGAAATGTGAAGTGAGTAAATGCTGTCGGAAAATGGTGCCCGCAGGGGCGGCTGGGGGACTCAATAGGTTAAGTGGTTGCCTTCAGCTCACATCATGATCTCAGGATCCTGGGACTGAGTCCTGCATCAGGCTCTCTGCTCAGCAGGTAGCCTGCTTCCCCTACTCTCTCTGCCTGCCTCTCTGCCTACTTGTGATCTCTGTCTCTCTGTCTCTCTCTCTGTCAAATAAATATATAAATAATCTTAAAAAAAATGGTGCCCACAGACCTGCTCAACACGAGGTTATCACAACCCTTCAATTTGTTAAAAAATGTGTATCTGTGAAGCACAATAAAGGAAAAAATGTGATAAAATAAGGCGCACCTGTATACTGAATAAAGTAGGAAAAAGGCCCCTAACACTCAAGAAGCTTACCACGTACAACAGAAACCAGACTTGTACAAAAGTAGTATTTGCAAAAAGTTAAACACCAATACATGGCATTAAATGCCAAGAGGATTTTAGAAAACCTGATTTGGAAGTACTTACTTGTGATGGCTACTGCTGTGACGATGGTGATGGTGATGATGGTGGTGATGATGTTTTGAATGATGCTGGTCTTTCTCGGTAAGAGATGAAGAAGATGAGTTTGAATGTGAAGATCCCAGGCTCTTCCTTTGTTCTTTTGTCTTCTGCAAAACTCTCTTGTATGATAAAGTACAGAGCCAGCATAATAACTTTCCGTCAACCTTTTTAAAGAAAATATTTGTATTAGATTCAATGTGCCTATAAACTGAGTTTAAGTAAAAAATAAACTATTCAACTTCTAGCGCAGACGTAGACTCATGTGCGCGCTCTCTCACACACACACACATGCACACACACACACAGGTCATTACAAAATGGAAATAAAAGACTTTCATGAAACTTGGGAAAATGCTCATCTGGTAGGTCGTAAAATTGGTAAGGATGATCTATGGACTTCCATTAGTTTTGAGGTTTTTTTTTAATTTTGAGAGAAGAGTTTATTTTCTTATTACAGGGAATTAAGCATAAATTGACATATTTCAAAGAATCTTACCTAAGCACCGGCCTGAATTCTTAAGTCACTGTGTAATTACTAAAATGACAAGGTAATCCCCACTACAGTGAAAATTGTTAGTTTATAGAAATAAGGAGAGCCTGAATAACATATACATTTGATTCTCATTATTCCCAGGTTTCCCATTTGCAAATTCACCAGCTACTTGCTGAAATTTATCTGTAACCCCTAAATCAACTTGCAGCACTTTCATGATCATGCACGAACATGCACGTGGCAGCAAAACATTTCTGTAGACGGACAGCAAACATTCCCTGCAGAGGTTTAACAAGGTGCCACTCTGGTCTTCTTTCAGCTCTTACGCCATAAACGGTCTATTTAGTGCCATGTTTTTTACATTTGTGCTTTCGTATCGGTGATTCCACTGCTTATAACAGTCCCCAAGTGTACTGCTGAAGTGATGTATAGTGGTCTTCAGCACAAGAAAGCTGTGATATACCTTATGTAGAAAATACATAATTCAGGTAAGTTCCGTCAGGCATATAGTGCTGTCTGCCATGACTTCAATGGAACTGAACAACAATTTATATTACATAAGATGTCTCTGAAGAGAAACATGCACAAAACAAGATTAAGTATTGATCGAATGATTACCATGTTGTGACCAGAGCAAGAACCTAATCCTATAGTACCCCTTTAGAAGTAATACTTCAATATTCACTAATTCAGTGTTCGCAGCAACTTTATAGAACCTATCTACCACGAATAATGAAGATCAACTATACATGTATCAAGAGGAAGGAAAAGAGCCTTCTTTCCAAAACTAAGACTAAGCCCTAAAAAAATAAAACAAAGTTTCTTTCTTCTACTTGTTCACACAAGAACTACTGGAGGGCCATGTCTTACAACTAGGGTACATATACTGCTGTTGAAGAACCTGGGGGAGCTTCTCAAAGAGACAGTCATCCTCCAACTCAACAGAACTGACAGACAACAGGAGGCCTATGTGAATGCCGACCAGCAGAGGAATGCCACAGGCACACACATACTTTTAAGTCAATGTAGGCAGAGCAAAACAAACAATGGTTGAAAACATAAGCCCCAAGTCAAAAGGCACGAGACTAACTTTGAATTATACGTGTTAATGTGCCATCAGGTATTTTTTAACACCAGTGACTTCAAGTAACGAGCAAAAGGGTAAGTAGCTGAAAGGATTTAAAAGCGGTTAGTAATTTTCCTGAACAAAATGTTAGATAACCAAATAGTACGGAATAGCTATCACAGAGTATTTTTTAAAAATATAATAATCTCAATTGATCAACATAAATCTATGTATGATGCAAACATGGAGAAAATGCACTGTTCCTGCACTTCCATCTAACCATTTTCAGGGACCCAAAGGATACATCATGTAGCAGTAGTGTAGTCATTAAAATAACTCCCAACCTGTGTGTTTCATTTAATTTCCAGAAGATATCATAATATAAATACCTTTCTTCTTCCTTCCTCCTTTCGATCAAAAGCACATTGTTGTTTGCACTGTTCACAGGTCTGAGGTGGTCCGTATTTTTTTTCTGAATTTGTACAACGCTGACACTTTGTACCAATAAATGCAGCAATTATGTTACAGTACTGACAAGGCTTAGGCTGAAAAGCAGATACACATTTAACTGAGACATTTAAAAATTAATTAAAAATTTGCTACATAAAACATATACCTGTATACAGACATATTTCTAGGACTAATTAAGGAAAGAGATAAAAAAGCTTTCTGTTAAGTATGTTACCCTGTCACATTTAATGACATTCTTCATGTTCCTATTCATTTACTAACATTTATTTCTAGAATCATGCAACTTTTTGTTAACTCTCTTAAATATCGTCATGAGAAATGTACTTATGATTGGATGATATGTTATATAAAAGCTATATGTGAAAATGTTCTCAAAGAATGAAAATAAAGATAGACACTGATAGAAAAGTTTCATGCATCCAGTATTTAGGAGCATGAACTAATTTAATAACTTAGTTATTCTCATTACTGTTTCATTTATTAAAAAAAATTTAACAGCTTTTTTTAAATCACATACAGTTATTGATGATGAAATGAATATACATTACCCACGAGCTTTCACCTTAAGAATTGGCACAAGCATATTTAACCTAAACTGTAACAAACATACCTTGATTTTCTTTGATACTCAAAAGATAATTCAGGATTTTACAGAACCATAAGGCCAGCACTTTGACCAATCATAACAGTACTATACCAATAATGACTGTCCTATACATGTGAGAAAAAAATTATACTAGCATAATGTCCTGACTTTTAAGAATAAGTGCCTGAACTGGACTACTACATAAAAGCTATTAGAGGTTCTGAAGCGGGGGGGGGGGGGGGGGGGGGGATTATGCAAATTTTATAGATAAGGAGGTTCTCCATAACCAGGAGTTTATTATACTTGAGCCTCTGAAGAATAAAATCATACACTTCACACTGAAATTCAATATACACAAAACATGCACATAATAGTACTGATTTCAAACACTATCATCCTCTGACTGGACTGTCATCCAATCAGACAGTCTACAGAAAATTTCTTTCCTGGAATATTCTAACATCCGGAATATTTAAGGACATAACCATATATATTTTTTACAAAGTCCATTTTGTGAAAAACACTGACTAGGAACAGTAACATGAAATAAAAACGTAAAACATTCTTACCGTGCCAAATTGCTTCACATTTTGAGCACACTTCTTACAAATTGTATTAGTTTTGCTGAAAAGGAAATTGAATATAGATGATCAAATTTACATAGCTTTCTGAAGTAATTAGCACACTGTCGAACTAAAGCAAATACAGTTTATATTTGACATTTGCTTTAGTAGTTCTTAAAACTTCCTCTAATACAGACCAAGGATCTTCTTAGGGATGCATATTATACACATTTTCTCCTCTTTCATGAACTTTAGATAAATGATAAATGTTTTCACACATTTTTATTGTGTATCTTTTAGTAAAGGAAACAAAAACCAAAGGGAAAAAAATCCTTATGTTTCCTATCTAGTTCCAAAATCTTCACATTTGCCATTGTTTATGCACAGCCTTATATCTCACTGCCTACCTAACCTTCCTCTGGGCCTTCCCCACTATTATGATGCCAGTAATCTACTTATGAAGAAATGATTTATTTGTTCTTCTCCTTAGGCTACTCTCTTATAAGTGCTCTGATCCTTTAACAAGAAATCACCCTGTTAAAAAGTATGTGCTGTTCTTCCACTGGTAACAAGTTACTAGATTTCACCTTGGAAGATACTTGGTAACAATACAGACCTTTCTTCAAGTCCATGTCAGCACTAATGTTTTGTCATTTTTACAGCTTAACAGTAACTTTATGTCTGCGTTTTTAGTCCACAAGACTAAACTAGTCTAATTGTAAAACAGCCACTAATTTTGTGTCAACATAGTCTCTCCCAGCACATATAAAAGGTTTACAACTTAAAATTTAAGAGAATAAACCATATTTAAGTATTTCACCACAAATACGGGATGACAACCCCCCGGTATTCCTTACAGACAACGGTGTCTTTAACAATCAAAAACTGTTTAGTATACAAACCTCTCTTGTTGAAATTCTGATCTGCAGTAAGTACATTTTACAATAGGATGCGCAATCCGACATTCCTGTAATAAGACAATGTATTAGTATCTATCTCAAAGTCCCCAATTTCACTTTTCTGGTAGAAAACTATTACACAACCTAGTTAAATTCCTAAAACATCAATAATACCTGTCCCCCAACGTACACAATTGAGTAATTTATCATATAAGTGGCCAATTACAGCATATTTCCTTAGGGAAGGCATAGGTGTCTTTGTCTTTACTTGACGTGGGGGGTATGCTACAAATTAAGAAAGCTGTCAGGGCCGATTTCAAGGGTTGGTTAAATGCGAAACTACTTAAAATTTTGCACCGTTGTTCACAGACAGCATCCTGGCTTTAATGGGATGGGAGGAGCTCCAAATCATAGAGCATTCTGTCCCCAAACCAGTCGCTTCGCTTTCCTGGACAGGGAAGAAGGATGCCATCAGCTTTGCGGCTTCAGGTTCCTAGCAAGAAAGTGCAAAAACCGTCCCCTGCCTCCCGGTGGAAGGAGAGGACAGTCCAGGCAGAAAACCGAGATGAAAACATCTACACCCCAGGGTTTCTGCGGCATAGACAGGTGGCTGCCGCCTCACTCAGCCCCACCCCTGAGACCCCTGAATGTTGGTGGGGCCCGGCCCCCTCCTGGGCCGCCTGGAAGAGGGCAGAATCTTGTCTTCTCTCATGGGCCCCTCCCATCTGATGCCCATGTCCTCGATAAACGGGTCCCGAGTGAGGAGGCAAGAAAGAGCTCCAAGCGCCCAAGGCGCGGGCGAAGAGAGCCGGGCTGCAGCGCAGCGGACACCCAGCTTCCCTCGGGCTCCGGCCGAGGAAACCCCGCCCGCCCGCCGCCCAGCGCCCACGGACCTTGCAGAGCTGCTGGCCCTGGGAGAGCTCCTCGAAGGGATAGCGCTGGGTACACTTGGTGCAGGCGTACAGGGCCGAGGCCGCCATCCTGCTCCTCAGTCTCCTCCTCCACCGCCGCCCGCTCCGAGGCGGGGCCCTACGGGGAACTCGGGCGCCGCCGCCGCCGCCGCCGCCGCCGCCCGGGCCGCGGGCTCCTCCTCCTCCCCCTCCCCTGCCTCGCGCCCACCAGAGCCTCGCCGCTAAGGCCCAAGGCCCTGCGGTCTGCACCGTCTCCCTCCGCCTCCACTTCCGCCCCCAGCCCTCTCAGTGACGCCGTCCCAACCGCTCCCGCTTAGGCCCCTATAGCGGCGGAGGGAGACGAAGAGGATAGCTCGATGCGGTTTAGCTGCGCGGCAGTGGATCCGCTTCCTTCTCGGCCTCGCTTCCCCATCTCTGATTGGCTGGGATGGCTACTGCGTCACTCGGTCGCTCCTCCCAACCCCTAACCCCGACTACGCTGGGAGCTCCCACAAAGGGAGGAAGTTGCTGGCCAATGAAGGACCGACGCTCTCAGCGCGCGAAATCCGCTTCAAACTCGCCCCGCCCAAAGGCGCCAGTAGCGCTTGTATGTAGCAGCCAGTCTTAGGTTTCAGTGAGAACGGCCCAATCCAATTGGGCAAGTGTTCGTGGAGGTTTACTCTCTGCCTCCACTCTTTTTTTCCCCTTGACTGCTATTGGACCAAATCACCAAAGTCCCTCCTGATTCTATTTGTTATTGGTCAAAAGCTAAGTACTTCATCTAGAGAGGCGTCTCCGACTCGAGCTGACGCTCTCTCCGGCGTCTACTCCAAGGGAAACGGATGGAGTGTTTGAACTTCGCATTTTATTCTGTTTCAGTCATTCTATTCAATTGCCACTGGAGACAACACAACCCGTGGCCCACGTTTCCTCCTCGACGTGGCCCGCCCTTTTGTAGAGTCCCCTCAGAGCCGTGGGGTAGCCCTCAGCGTTAGCTTCGCCCGCTGTTTCAGCGATGAGCTACCTTGTGACGTCAACGAGGGAAGAGGCGGAATCTCTCCTACAACCGGAAGACGTCCGTTTTTTTGATTGGCTACTCAAGACGTCCGTTAGGACGTGTTGCCTTTTCCGTGTGCGCTCTGAGCGTGGGCGTCCCTGTGGGGGTGTGTGCAGGGGTTTCTAGACTGGGCACCAACACCCCAACCCCTTCCATCAGGGGCTCGGCTTAGGGTCGCCCCTGGTGGGCGGCTCTCGAATCTTGAGGAAAAGCTCGAGAACCCGGACCCCCCCCAGGGCTGCGGAGGTCCTCTCGGTAGGCAGGAAGATGGCGGCAGCATCGGTGTCTGCGACCTCTGGTTCTCAGATCTCGGTAAGAAGCGGCTGACGTTCGAATAGGCTCGGTCCTGGCGCCTCTTTGCTTTTCCTCACCCTTCAAAGCGCTCTGGGCCCAGAGTCTCACCCATCCTGAGGAATGGCCGGGGATGCGTGGTCGCCCCTTGCTCTCCAGACGCCCCGTGCTGCCCTGTCGAGCCTGCACCCTTACCTCGAAACAGGCCTGGCCCGCCTCCATCCCCTGTTCATTCACCTTCCGGCCTAGAAGCGCAGGTTACCGAACTTTGCCAGGATTCGCTAGGGTGTCTACCCACGCCCTGGCCTGGCGAAAACATTGCAGCTTTGGTCACGTGTGTGTAACGGCCCCTCTTGGAAACTTGCCGAGACCAGGTGTGCTCGAGAGAGTTGGCTTAACTGGCAGCTGCTGAATAGTCCTCAGTCTGAAGCGCTTACTAGTTGCTGCTTGTGCTGATTCCATTGCGTACAGTGCCTCCCCTCGCGTATTCCCAGGGACTTTGTTCTTGCTCGTACCCAGAGCGCGCGCTTTCCACCTTCGGTATTACTTTGCAACGTGTACATGCCGTTCTAGAGAGGCGACAGGAACAGTTGAATCTGAACATTGTTTTCGCCTCTCCTAGGGCCCCCAACCAGTTCAGCCACTATTATTTGTCGAATTGGAATGTCGGTGCTTAGTATTTGGGGATCCAGCACTTTGGGAATAGGCAGAAAATGGGAGGAGTCTCAAGTAAGAGCCATTATAGCCTTTTTTTTCCCTAGTAAAGCGGAGTGCCTGCATACTTTGAGGATCTAAGATGACACAGGTGAATGAGGTAGAATCCCTGCGCTGAAGGAGTAGACACTGAGGAGAAACTGCATGTAGTCAGGCTGTTAACACAGTTCAGATTGATAAATGTTGCTGTCCTAAAATAACCTAGGCATGAGTGGCTAGCAGTTCTTGGTAGGCTAGAAACAGTTTCCCGGTAGGGAAGATGGAGCTAGCTAGGTGAGCTGTATGGGGAAGGAGTTGTAAGTGCTTATCGCAAGAACTGGAAAGAAGAAAAAGGCACCAGTGGCATTTCTAGGTATATGCCAAGACAAGAGGAGCTTTCAGGAAACTAGGAATGAGCAAAAGTCGTGTGGTGGTAGAGTTGGGTTAGATGAATTGTGGAAGTAGGTAAAAACGTGAAAAAAGAGCGATAGGGAAGAAAACAGAACTATCAGGGTAAAGTTATGTTATACACACTAAGGGGGAGAAGTTTAGGGAGCATTAAGAACAGAGTCACCTCGGGAAGACAGTTTTCCTCAGTTTCAGCTTTTGGTGACTTAAGGTTTATGATAATGAGGCCCGAAATAACTCAGAGTTTCTGCAGAATGGGAGTAGAGTTTGCAGAGCAGTCATGGAAGATGGAGGAGAAGGAATGAATGAAGCACATAGAGTTTATTCTGGAATTAGGTCTGTGAAAGGGAATATAAAAAGAGGAACTATTAGGAGGAAGTGTCCCTAAGTAGATGGTTGAGATTATATAGGAGCTGAGATGAATTAAATTTAATGGGAGAAGAAGGCTTTTCACTGTTTTCAAAACTTAGCACACAGACTGAGGAGACTGAGCAAGAAGTACTCGTACAAATGTTAATTGAGCTATATTCTGCCAAGTCCACTTAGCTGAGCACTGGTACTGGGATGTCCTGTCAACCCTTATTCCGTAAGGTAGCCAGATCATAAATTCCCTGGAGTGTTTAATAGGAAAGCATATATATTTGTATATACTAAGCTCAGTTTTAATTGGATTCTAAGTATCAATACACTTTTCAAATATCTAGGATCTTTGGGAAATCAAAAGTATAACGATCTTCTTAATTTGACTTGCTACATCAAACTAATTTGGAAGTCAGTTTCAAAACAAAAATTACTAAATTTAGATTATTAGTATATCAGAAATGACCCTCCTCAGACGTTTAACTGTCCTGTCAGAAATAAGGCTGACATTTCCAACAAAATTTAAAACATTCAGCTTAGCAAATAGCTGATCATAAAATAACACACACACACACAACCCTTTGAAAACTACAGCATAAACTCAGAGCCTACTCATACTCAGATTTTAGGATTGTATTAACTATACATATAAAAAAAACAATTCCTATTTATTCAACACTCATAAACCCAGCTTGGAGCATGCTATAATAAATAGGGATGCTTTTACTAGGTAAGGATTTTTAACAGGTAAATTCACAAATAGCATTCTTGAGAAAGCAGCTACTATGTAAATCTCAAATGTGAGTAAGATGGAAGCAGGTGATACATTCAGGTTTTTTTGTTTTGTTTTGTTTTTTAAGTATTTTTTGCAGCAGCAGTAAGAAGAGTAACAACAGCAGGTAACCTATAACGTGATTGCTATGTATCTTTTCAGTAGTGGCTGCCTCAGGAAAGCAGCTATGACTGGGCACAGTGACATTAAGTAGAAGTATATAGGCAGCATAGTATTGAAATAGAGGAGTATCTTTCCTGTCAGTCCTTTATTTTCCCAGTATCCATAGTCAGAACTCTTATGTCACTTTGGACTTAATAAACTAATCTAACTGGTCTCTGTGGCTTTTTAACCAGGCCCTGTAATTAACATGCTTCATATTTTTTTCCTCTTAAGTTTTATGAATATATCATAGATTTTTTTTTTTTTTAGAGATTTTATTTGTTTATTTAACAGACAGAGATCACAAGTAGGCAGAGAGAGAGAGAGAGAGAGAGAGAAGCAGGCTCCCTGCTGAGCAGAGAGCCCCATGCGGGGCTCGATCCCAGGACCCTGGGATCATGACCTGAGCCGAAGGCAGAGGCTTTAACCCACTGAGCCACCCAGGCGCCCCATATCATAGATTTTTTTAATACTAAATATATAAAAGATTTATCTTTGAGATTAATAAAACGAATTCCTTTATGCTTCTTCATGCATCTTTTCTTTCATACATACCACCAGCATATGTTTTGAGATTATAAAATATATAGTATTATATGGCAGTCGTGGTTTTAAGTGCTTTTCATATATTAACTAATTAGTATTTCCATTTTTGAATGAGCCAGATGCGGCACAGAGGTTAAATCAAGTTTACACAACTAGTAAATGGCAGAGCCAGTTTTGTTATTCACTAGTTTGCCAGCCATTCAAAAATAGTTGTCTTGTGATCATCCTTCGAAGTTCTACAAGTGCAAAAATTTCTCTAAAGAAGCAGTTTTCAAAGCATGGTCTGAAGACCTTTGGGGGTCGCTGAGGCCCTCCCAAGAGGGTCTACAGTTATCTTTCTTACCCAGTCACTTTGTGGGAGACCAGATTTTCTTGTGTGTCAGCCAAAATAGCATATTCAGTAGAGTGAATGCAGAAGCAAATATACGAATCCAGTAGCCTTTTTTTAAATTAAGAATTAAAGAGATCTGTAAAAATGTGTAAAAAATTCTTCATTAAATATTTTGGATGGCTGTTAGTTTTCATTCAAGAATTATATTTCTGGTAACATCATGGGTGTATTATTTTTAAGTTAGCAAGTATGTTAACATCTAGGTATAACCCACATGAACAAAAAGCTCTTTGGGATCTTCGGTAATTTTTAAGAGTGTAAAGGAGCGCCCAAACCCAAACTGTTTGAGAGGGGCAACAGTGGTTTAAACTGCCAGTTGGGCTGTGGGTTCCAACTCGGTGGTGGGTTGTGGAATATGTTTAGTGACTAAGGACATAATCATTAAAGAAAAGAAGAAAGAGAAAATAGTTCAGCAAATAGATTTGTGATTGAAATGGCAGGATCATGGAGGGTGCATCTTTGGCTTTCTTTGATAATGCTGAATTGTTTTCCAAAGCAATTGTACCAATATGTTCCCACCAACTATTCCCTTTAATCCATATCCTCTTGAACTTGTAGTATGGTCTCACTTCTGAATTTTTGCCAAGAAGGGAGTATGAAATGCTGTCCTGTTCTTGTTCTCATTTGTGCTCCCCTTATCAATGTAGACAATGCACCTTTTATTTTTTCATAACTTTACTCGTAGTTTTTTTCTTCTATGAAATGCTTGTTTGTGTCTTTTGCCTTTCTTTAATTGGTTTGTCTTTTCCTGTTGATTTATACTCATTCTTTATGCATTCTGGAAGTTAATGCTTGCCTGTTTAGCTTTATTCTAATTACTCTTCAGCTTGTCTTTCATTTGTCTAAGATACCTTTTGATGGGAGTTCCTGATGTGCATGGATAAAATTTATTAGTCTTTCCTTTTTATGTTTAGTGCTTTTTGGTTAAGAAATTCTTGAAGCAAAGGACATTAATGACATTCTTAATTTTTTTTCTATACAGGTTTTAAAGTTGGGGCCTTTTAAGTCCTTAATATGCTTGAAGTTAATTTGTGTGCTGTGAGGTAGGGCTCTAGTTTAACCTTTCTACTTAAGATATACAATTTCTCAGGGCGCTTGGGTGGCTCAGTGGGTTAAAGCCTCTGTCTTCAGCTCAGGTCATGATCGCAGGGTCCTGGGATGGAGCCCCGCATTGGGCTCTGGAGCCTGCTTCCCTCCCCCGCACTCCCACTCTGTCTCTCTGCCTACTTGTGATCTCTGTCTGTATAATAAATGAATAAAATCTTAAAAAAAAAAAAAGACAACTTCCTCAACATTGCTTATTAGATATATCTTTCCCGAATGGTTTGCATTTGTAGCTATCAGTATATTTCCATATGTGTATGTTTGTTTTACTGGGCTCTTTGTTCCATGATTGTATTTGTCTATCCCTATATACTCACTGTATTAATGATTCTCCTTTATATATTTCTGAGAGAGTACCTGCCTGTCTTCCTTGTTCCTTCAAGAGAAATGTTAGCTATTCTTGGTCCTCCACTGTTCTTTAATAGAAATTATAAATTATATATTATAAATTATATCTGCTATTGGAATTTCAATTGAAACTGCATTGAATTTCTAGTTTAATTTGGGAGTAACCAATGTCTTTAAGATAGTCTTCTGTCTGTGTCTTGTTATTCCAGTTTTTTTGAACGTTAACATTTTTCCATAAAATTTTATAATTTCAGGTCTTGTACATCATTTATTAAATTTATTTCTAGCTCATTTTTTATATATTTTCATAAGTTGCATTTTCTAACTGATACATAGAACTGTTAAATACATTTTCTCATATTAATTTTGTCAACAATCTTTCCTAAACTCTAGTTCTAATAATTGAGGATTTTTTGGTATTTTCTATTTAGATGATCTTAACCTGTGAAATTTTAATTCTTTGTTTTCAGTCTTAATGTTTATTACTTCCTTTTCTTATCTTAATATGCAGGCTATGAAATGCAGCACAACATTTACTAGTTGCCTTATAAATATCTTTGACTTGCTCCTGAATTTAAAAGGAATGTTTTAAATTTGTACCATTAAATATGTTGTCATATTTTTTTGAAAACTTGCTTACTACTGTAAGAAAATAGTTCTTTAATAATGGCTGGGTATTGAATTTTATTGATTACTTTACAGATGATCATACAGATTTTCACATTAAAGTAAAACGGATATTCTAATGTTCACTCATTCATAAATATTCCTGGAATGACCCCATTTTGATCATACTGTGTTTTTTTTTTTCTGTGTAGTTGCGTATGATTTGCTAAATTGTATTTAAGTTTTTATGTACCTGATTTCTTCAGCTCATAAGCATAATAAATCCTAGTGATGAATATAACTATATGCTGAGTCCTTTCAGTCCATCTAGCAAATCCCTGAACCTTGGGCTGGTCCTGGGGACTGCTGACAATCATGGAACCTTCCCAAAATTCAGGTTCCCAGATACCAGCCAAGAACCACCTCATAAGCAGACATCTTTAAGTATAGCAATCTCATGTCTGCTGTGTTAATCCTTTCTGCACAGGTTTTCTATGATATTTGTGCTCTCTGTTTGGCATAAAGGAAATTATATTGTGTAATTTATATTTTATAAATATATGTAATTTTATAATTTATATACTTGAGTAAAATAGTTCAGTTTTATGGACAGTGAAGTTTTCCTGTTTTGCAGAGGAATTATATAATGAATCCACTCAACAGATTTACCTTTATCAGGTGTTTTTATTGGAACTTAAACAATAAACTTAAACAGTGGGAATGACTATGTTTTTCCAACATCAGTTCTCCTGTGTCAGCTAGGTGTCCTACTGTCAATTCAGTTCTGCTGCTAACTAGCTGGATATAGTGCAGGCCCCATAGGTTAAGGGACTAGCTCCTACATGACTGCCCCTACTTCAGTCCCAGGTGTGCTGAAGGTAGATTTTTGCACTTCTGCCCAGTCAACTACAAATGAAGGAGTTCCCATGACCCCTTTTCCTCACATTTATTAATTTGCTAAAATGACTCACAGAACTCAGGAAAGTGAGTTATGATTATAGTTAGGTTTTTTTGTTTTGTTTTGTTTTTTTAGAGGATACCACTCAGAAACAGCCAAATGGAAGAGACACATAGGGCAAGATATAAAGGGGCTTCCATGACCACTCTGGATGCTCCTGGGACCTCATTGTTCAGGAGTTTTTATTAGTATATAAATCATATACTTAAAATTTAGTCAGTCATTGGGCACCTGGGTGGCTCGGTGGGTTGGAGCCTCTGCCTTCGGCTCAGGTCATGATCCCAGGGTCCTGGGATCGAGCCCTGCATCGGGCTCTCTGCTCAGCGGGGAGCCTGCTTCCTCCTCTCTCTCTGCCTGTCTCTCTACCTACTTGTGATCTCTATCTGTCAAATGAATAAATAAAAAAATCTTTAAAAAAAAAATTTAGTCAGTCATTGGCCATTATTAATTGAACTCAGTCTCCAGCCCCTCCCTTCTTCTGAGGTTAGGATGTGGGGCTGAAATTTCTAATGCTAGTCGCTTGGTTGGGTTTCTGGCTACTAGCTCTCATCCCGAAGCTGTCTAGAGGGTCCCACTCTTGGTATAACAAAGACAGCCACCACTTAAGAAATTCCCAGAGTTGTTGAATCTCTGTGTTAGGAGCCAAAGACAAAAACTTTTTTTTTTTTTTTTTTAAATTCCACAGGGCATAGAGATACTAAACATATCAAGTAGGGATAAGCATTTTTAAAAAAGAGTAAAGGCAACAGAGTGACGGAATGGTGATACTTTAGGTACAATAGTCAGGGAAAGCCTTATTGACAAGACTTTTGAGCAGATGACTGAGTGGCATGAGAAAGAGAGCTTTCCAGGCAGGTAAACTTAGAAAAGAAAACAGTGTTCTGTGCATTTTAGAAATCCAAAAGTAGGTCAGTATAGCTGGGAAATAATGAGGGGACAGAGGGTTGTGGAGAAAGAGTGGGAGGGAATGAAGTCGGAGTTCGCCTGAGGTCAGATACATGCGTGGGGCCATAAAAACCATGGTAAGGAGGCATCTGGGTGGCTCAGTCAGTTGAGCTTCTGAGTCTTGATTTCACCTCAGGTCATGATCTCAGGTAGTGAGATGGAGCCCCATGTCAGGCTGTGCACAGTGTCTGCTGGAGGTTCTCCCTCTGCCCCTTCCCCTGTTCGTGTGCCTGCACGTGCATTCTTAACACTCATTCACTCACTCTCAAATAAATAAACCATGGTGAGAATTTTGGATTTTATTCTGTGATGGAAATCTGTTGGAGGGTTTTAACTAGGGGTATTACTCTAATATACTTGTTTTTTTTAAATAATCATAATGATTATTACTTGGAGACAGGCTAAGGGGATGTGGACACGAGGGATTAGGAGGCTCTTAATGCAGTCCAGACAACAGATCACAGTGGTGTAAACCAGGGCATTAGTAGTGGAATTAGTGAGAAATTGGAGAGTTTCTGGACATATTTTGAAGACAGAGACCCAACAAGATATAATGAAAAATTGGATGTGGGGTGTATGAGAAATGACTTCATCCAAGGGTTTTGACCTGAGCAGCTAGCTGGGTGCATAGTGGTGCCAGTTGTTGTGGTATGCTGGGACAGGAACAGGTTTTGGGAGTTAGTTCAAGAATTTGTTATAGGCATGTAAAATTTGAGGTGCCCATCCAAGTGGAAATAATGAGTAGGAAGGTTAATGTGAATATAAAATTTGAGAGCGAGAGAGCTCTGGATTCCATATTTAAACTTGAAAGTCTCAGCAAGTAAAGGCTTTTCAAAACCCTACAAGTTGATGAGATCAAAGGAATTCATGTAGAAGAAAACCAGAAGTAGAAGGACTAAGCTTTGGAGCACTTCAGCATTTAGAAAGAGAAAGAAGAGAGCCAAGGAGATTCTTAGGAAGAGGCCTGTGTTGTTAGGAAAACCAGAGTGTGGTCCATCTTCTAAGGAAAGTGTTGGGATGAAGTGATCTGTATCACATGCTTTTGGGAGGTCTTCGAAGTCAGCAATATAAAAGTCCCTCGTGAGCTTGCTGAGCTGTTTCTGTGAACTGGTGAAGACTCAAGTCTGATTGGAGAGGGTAAGAGATGGGGTGATGAAGAGATTGCAGCAATTACAAACAATTACTTTAAGGGCCTTTGTTGTAAGCACAGAGAAATGAGGCAGGAGCTGGAGGAGAGTCCTAAAGTTCAGGAAAGCTTTTGTTTATTTTGTCCTTAATGACAATGTAAGAGATCTAGTAGAGAGAAATAGCGTCAGGAGGGGAAGGGGTTTTATAGGAACCAAGGCTTTGAACAGGTAGGAGGAGATAGGTCCGTTAAACAAACCCCATTCCTTGTTTCAGCATAGGGAAGGTGAAATGTATGAACAGGTGTAGGTAAGCTGGTGGTTCTCTTTTGAGAACTAGATACTTGTTCAGTTAACCACCTCTGATTCTATAGGGGATGAGATTGGCTTGGGAGTGGGGTAGGCAAGTCTACTGTTTTGAACCTCCTTTTCCTCTTATAAGACAAGGATAATATACTAGATTGTTTCTGTGGTTCTTCTCAACCCTGAAGTTTCTGACTTATCCCCAATTGTTTTTCTCACTTAGAAAGACCTGGCTATTAAGAACACATACTGTTTTTTTCTTGCTATATTATTCTTCTTAGGTGTTTTCTACCACTTTTCCATCTTAACCATTTTTAAGTATATGGTTCAGTAATGTTAAGTATAATAATACTGTGGTGAAACATCTTTAGACTTTTCATCTTACAGAACTCTCTGTCCATTTAACAGCGCTCCTTTGCAATCTCCCCGGTCCTGATAACCAACATTCTACTTTCAGTTTCTATGAATTTGACTACTTTAGACACTTTATATAAGTAGAATCGTAAAGTATTTCTTTTTTTGACTAGCTTATTTCACTGAGCATAAGTCCTCAGGTTTATCCATTATGTCACATGTAATGGGATTTCCCTCCTTAAGGCTGAATACTATATGTATATACAATATTTTATCCTCTATTGTTTTTATTATATACATTTGCGTGTATATGTTGAGTTGCCAGTTTTGTATTTCTTGGTTTAATTTTATTTCAAAATAGTTCTTGTAAATAATTTTTACCGGCCATTTTATTTTCTGTTTTGCTTTTGATTTATGTATTCTTCCTGTGATTTAAACTGCTGGTAGCAAATGAAGACACTGACTCAACACATTTGAAATAACAATGACTTTCATTGCTTAAACCCAAAACTTCAAAATCAGATGGCTGACTTGGAAAATGGACTACATTTAGAAAAGCTTTTTTTTTTTTAATCTCATATGCTTAGATTTTTACATAAAGTTTCATAATTTGTCTGCTGACTCAACCTAAGCAATATTTTGGTGATATATATGTGACAAATTTTGTTGAAAGATAAATCTCCCCCCCCCAGTTTTATTGAGAAATAATTGACATATATCACCATCCAGATTTAAGGCATACAGCATGATGGTTTGATTTACATACATTGTGAATCAGTTACCAAAATAGGTTTAGCTAACATTCATCTTCTCATATGAATACAAAGAAAAGAACTTTTTTCCTTAGGATGAAAACTTGTAGGATATCCTGCCTTCACAACTCCCCTATATATCATACAGTAGTATTGGCTGTAGTTGTCATGTTATACATTACATCCTTACTAATTATTTATTTTATAACTGGAAGTTTGTATCTTTTGACCACCTTCCTCCAGCTCCCCTTTTCCCCCATTTTTTAACTCTGTAACCACAAGTCTGATCTTTTTCCATAGAGTATGGTTTTTTGTTTTAGATTCCACATATGAGTGAGTTCATACGGTGACTTCATTTAATATAATGCCTTCATGGTCCAGCTGTGCTTTTGTAAATGGTGGGATTTTCTTGTTTTGTTTTTGTTTTTGTTTTTGTTTTTTTAATGGCTGAATAATCTCCATTGTATATGTCACAACTTCTTTACCCATTCCTCCATCAACAGACACACATTGCTTCCATGTCTTGGCTCTTATAAGTAATGCTGCTATGATCTGAACATGGAGATGCTAATAACTCTTCAAGTTAGTGTTTTCATTTCTTTTGGATATATACCCATTGCTGGATTATGTCGTAGTTCTATTTGTAATTTTTTGAGGATCCTCCATACTGTTTTCTGTAGTGGCTCTATCAGTTTACAGTTCCACAAGCAGTGCACAAAGGGTTCCCTTTTCTCTATCTATGACCGCTTTTGTAATCTTTTGTCTTTTTGATGATGGTCAGTCTCTACAGGTGTGAGATGATCTCTCATTGTGGTTTTAAAGCAATTTTTTAAAAATTTACCTATTTAACAGAGAGAGAGAGTGCCCATAAGCAGGGGGAACGGTGGGTAGAGGGAGAGGGAAAAGCAGGCTCCCCACTGAGCAGAGAGCCCAATGTGGGGCAGGATCCCAGGATTCTGAGATCAAGGCGTGAGCCAGAAAGCAGGCATTTATCCAGCTGAGCCACCCAGGCGCCCCTCTCGTGCCCCTCTCATTGTGGTTTTAATTTGCATTTTCCTAATGACTAATGAATGTTGAGCATCTTTTCATTGTACCTGTTGGCTTTGGAAAAATGTTTCAAAAAGGATAAATTTTGAACTCGTAGTTTTTATAAGAGCTAGCAACCAGTGAATTTAATGAAGATGGTTTGTTTTCTTTTCCTTTTTTTTTTTTTTTCTTTTTTTGGTTTGGGTTTCTCTAAGGTAAATTATTTATGCATAGTCCTGTTAGTATCTGTGCAGTATTCAGTAATTCTAATAAAAATTGTTTTCAAAATCTTAGGTAAATTTGCAGGCATTTTATGTTCATACATATATATTGATAAGGAATACTTCCTGGCCAGTTACTTTGAATGGTAGCTGTTAAATGATAGGATTCTAGTAGGTTGTATGAAAATCTAAGGTTCTCTGGGAAGAATCATATTTGAAATTAAGGTAAGTGATAATTCATGGTGCTTTTTAAGAGCTTTGGCTGTATAATATATTTTAAGAATTGAAAACTCACCCTGTTTTCTGGCCACCTCCAAAAACCTGATGTCAGTTTGCCTAAAAGTTTGAAAAATGTCAACTCAGTCCTGTTGCATGTGAACACACTTTTTACTGTTGATTTAACATCAGTTTACTTGAGTACCACTTTCAGACTTACCTCTATCTTTTCCAAGTCTTTACTCTCTTCTTTAGTTTTCATAGCCATAGTTTAGTTTTGTATTTGCTTTCTTAAATCAATTGGAAAATTATACGGTTTTACATGGAAACAGTCTTTGATTTTTAGTAAGATTTAGATACTGTGTGGTTTTCTTGATTGCCTTCATTTATTCCAGGAGGTTGTTTACCATTATTGTTCTTTATGTACAATAAAGTACAGTACACTATTATACTGTCCCTTTCTGCTTTTCTGGACACAGATTGTTCTGTGCTATCTAGTGTAGTTCTCCAAAGGTAAGAGTTGAGAACTGATTTTGCTGTGGTTATTTGAATAAGAAAAATAAATGAGAATTCTGAGCAGCGAGCAATTGTATCTTCCACCTTAGCTTTCAGTTTCTCCATTACTTTCCCCATTTTAGGTCTCTCTACCAATATTTGGAAATCATCTACAACTAACAATATACCACAGTTAGCATCCCCTGAAACTGAAATCATGTGGAACATAATCCCATTGATTGAACCGAATCTCATTCATAATAGTGTTTTTTTGGAATTAAAATTTATATTTGGAGGGCGCCTGGGTGGCTCAGTTGGTTGGGCGACTGCCTTCGGCTCAGGTCATGATCCTGGAGTTCCAGGATCGAGTTCTACATCAGGCTCCCAGCTCCATGGGGAGTCTGCTTTTCCCTCTGACCTTTTCCCCCCTCATACTCTCTCTCAAATAAATAAAGCAAATCTTTAAAAAAAAAAAAAAACAATTATACTTGGGTATTTGGTATTTCTAATTGCCCCCCCCACCTCTTTTTCCTAAATATAAATTTTTTGGAGCAAGAACTATGTCTTTCTTTCTGTATACCACAGTCTTGGACATTTGATAAATATTCAAGAATTACTTACTTGATTGGAGAGAGATTAATTCAGTCATTTTGTAGCAGTTTCAGATACTGTAAAAAGACAGTATTTACTTTAATGAATTTATATTTTACACTACATATTTTTAAGTAAAACATATTACATTTATTATGAGTATCATATTCAAGTGTTTCTGTGCAGCATTTCTATTCAGGTTGTTTGAATATTATTTCCTTTTTACAATGTCTGTCATATGGCTATATTTAGGCACATAAGAAACACTGAAAAGTTTTATTATTTTAAAATAATGATTGAATTCTGTTGTGTATGGTCAGTGGGCTTTCTTTTTTCTGTTGTCTCCATCAATGGAACATGAGCTGTACAGTTCTCAGGAACAAATTTGTGTGTGTGTGTGTGTGTGTGTGTGTGTAAGTGCGTGCACGCTTTGTGTGTATGTGTGTATTTACATCCTATTTGCAGTGTAAAATTTTGAAAGGTAATTTCTATATTTTTATTTTTCAGAACATCGTAGTCGAACCCTCAAGGTCTGATGGAAGTATGGTTCGCCATTCCTCATCTCCATATGTAGTATATCCACCTGATAAGCCTTTCCTTAATAGTGATCTACGACGCTCCCCAAATAAGCCTACATTTGCCTATCCGGAAAGTAACAGCAGAGGTAATAGAGCTTGACAAGATAGATGTTTTTTATTGTTTGTTCATCCACTGCTTTAAAACTCTTATGTCTTCTAGGTATTTTAAAATTAGAGGAGTGGCACATGGGTGGCTCAGTCAGTTAAGCATCCAAATCCTGATTTCGGCTCAGGTCATGATCTCCCAACCCTCCCCCCACCCCACCCCCACACACGTGCCCCCTTTCTCTCAAAAAAAAAAAAAAAGAGGAGTATCTATTTTCCCTTTTCCTATTTTTAACGTCGTCAGTATACAGTGCTTTTCTTTTGTTCACTGATTGTTAAACAGTATTGTCCACTAAATCATCAAGGCTAAATACTTTGAGAAATCTAGGACTGTTCTGTCATATGCAATATGAGTCACGAACCAAAAAATCAGTATTTATGCCTCTGAAATATCCCAAAGATATATTGGTTATAACTCTTAATTCTTACTGCTTTGGCTTAAACTTTCATCATCTCTTACATAGATAATTGTGATATACTCCTAAATAATTGCTTAACCTGTGGTTTCCCTCTCATCCGCATTTAAACAACATTCTGCCATCATCTCTCCTACTTTAAACAAATTTTAGCACCTCTCCATGTCTTAACATAACAAAGTCCCAGGGTTTTTTTGGGATTTTTTTGGTTTGTTTGTTTGTTTGTTTTTTCTAATCTAGACTCTACCTACCTTACCAATTTCATCCCTATCTTCTCTTCTGTTCTTCCTTACCCACACATCCTTTGCTCTGGCTACTTAGAACTATATCTGTTCCCAGAACTTGCCATCTGTATTAGCTTTCTTGCTGCTTTAACAGATTACCACAGCTCAGCAACTTTAACACAACTTTAAATTGCTATCACACAGTTTCTTTAGGGTATAAATCTGGATGGGCTTAGCAGGGTCTTCTGTTTAGCGTTCTGTGAGGCTGAAATCAAGGTGTTGACTGGGCTCTGTTCCTTACTAGAGAGTCTAGGGAAGAATCTGTTCTCAGCTCATTCAGATTTTTGGCTGCATTCAGTTACCTGTGGTGATAGAGCTGAAGTTCCATTGTCTTGCTAACTTTTAGTTAGGGCCAGTCTTTCTTCCTAGAGGCTGTTTGCATTCCTTCCTTTGTTTTCTTTGTGGCTCCCTTCAAGGACTCGTGGGTCACCGGTCTTTCATGCTTCTTATCTCTCTCTTTAGGGTCCTTTCCCAAAGTCCTTTTTGCCAGGTAACAGGTATTCAGAGTTTGAAGGATTAGGACATAGGTATTCTTGGGTGTCCATTCTGATTGTCACACCAGCCATGTCAAGTTTATAAGTCTTTCTCTTGCTGTGCCCTCTTATTGAAATCTTTCTGTTTGGGAATTATACTCTTTAAAACCCACATTATGTATTATTTATTTTGAGAAGTCTTCTCTACCAGCTTCCCCAACACATACCTCTTCCTGCTCTTCTCAGATAGCTCTTCTAAATTCTGTTGGTCCTTTACCCACCATCCAGAGCCTTCATTTTTTTGTCATGGGGAAGCAGGTAGTGGTTTCCTTATCTGGCCATCCCATACTGAAAGTAGATATCATTGGACTGATACAAAAAAACTATAAAAGCATAATGGATCATGATGAATATCCTGAGGCATTGCTTAAGCAGTTCACAACACCATGCTCTGAAGGGATAAGAGATCTGATTTACTGTTTACACATTATTTTTTCTTTTGCTTACTTTCCTCTTCATCTCCTTTTTCCCTCTTCTCTCACATGTTCTTTAAAACCATTAGTGACACACAAGCAGAATGTAGCATTATCACTCACACACTGGGCTAAACATTTGCTGACTTTCTCCTGTATGAATAAATCTGCCCCATTTCACTTTTCTTATTCTTTTCATTCTTTAGTAATTACTTTTCTCTGAACTTTTTTTTTAAGTTTCTTTCGATAGAGGTGAATATCAGAACTAGATATAATATTGCAGTGGAAGGATTGATATCTGATTCCTAGACCTTGTATTCCTGCTAGAACTTTGTTGCATGATTATTTCTGTGTGTGCTTATTTTTTAAATAATAATTACTAAATCTTAACAGATTTTTTATCCACTGTGGGCTTCAGTCATTTATTCTTTGCTTTTTTACCATATGTTGTTTGTATGTTATACAGCTTTTATTTTTCTAAATCACCAAAATCTTTAGCTGCTGTGTACAGATGAGTAGCATTTTATCACTTGTTTTATTAACCATTGAATTAATTAGCATTTTCTTTATTATCTTCATCTTTAAGACACTATATCCTGTAAGAGGTTTTTAGTTAGTAAGTTGAGCATTGAATAAAGATATTTGTGCAAAACACCAGACTTCTGTTTGAATGACTGAAGTCTTAATTCAAATAGATACTCTGTATGATAAACTTTTCTTCTTTACATATAATAAATGCTTTTTTTGTACGAATACATTACAATAAAGAAGACTTACTCTTCTTTAGTTCTAGTTTAATATACTTTTATTTGATAAATTACCGTTTCACTTGGCTATCTAATAATCATGTTGAAAATATAGCTTGATTAATGCCATTGAAAGATAATTAAATTATGCTTTTTGTAATTCTCATTTTCATATTCATTTTGTTTTTGAAAAGAGATGAGCAAGAAATTGGAAGTTATTACTGCCTTCAAAAAAATGTATTGTCCTTGGAACCACTTTTTTTCCCTGCCATTTGGAGCCCTTTAAAAAAAAATGGTAACTAATGTCAATCCAAAGAAGTCTAATCCATTATTCATGTTATTTAATACATTTCAAATGACAGTAGTGTGCAGAATAGCTTGAACATTTGAAGCAAGGTAACTATGAGGCAATTCTACTAGGCCAGTGCTTTCTAAACCTTTCACTTAGCCTAGTCCGTGTGGAAAATGTAATGGTAACACATGTACAGCACATGGAGATAAACTGATGGGGCTGCTGGGAACTAGTCTGGGTGTTTCCACTGTGCCAGGCCACTTATGGCCTCTATAAAAGCTAAGAGAGATGGATCTATTACAAATTTGTATCACACCTGTTGGAAAAAGCTCAGCATTATTGTGACCAGTGAGAGAAGTCAAGTTATAGCTAGTGTGCTAGGTAGGTATTGATAACAATTTACTGCCCATCTGTTCTTCTAAAGCACTGGTTCTTCAATTTTTTAAATTCAGGGAACCCTAATTAACTCACTGCATATTTATATAATATGTTAATGAAGAATAACTGTTTTCCAGATTTAAAAAATGTACCGCAAAGAGTGACATTGTTTTATTTTATACTTTGTAAATCCCTTATTTCTAGCTTAATAGAAAACTGCTTGATTCTCATCTATTTTTGCATTCCATTTGTGTTAATTATTTTGATTAAAGTATGTGAAAAAAACCTGGCCTTACATGGATATGTAGATGGAAAAGAAGTAATACTTTAATAGTCTTTCCAGCAATTTGTGGATATTTTTATTTGATATTACACCAAAACTTAGCAAGTGGTTTCTTAAAATTCAGTTGTGTTGTGGAATCTGAAAGCATTATTGAATATTTCATATTCTGGGACCTCAGGACCACCTACATGGTGGAAGATTAACTTAGAGGATTCACAAGTTTCAGAAGTGGTTGTAATTATGGCTGAGGCTGAATACAGTAGAATCTAGAGAAACCAAGATGCAGGCTTCTAAATTTCTCCCTCATGAAGGTCACACAGAAAAACACTTCCTCCTCCAGCAATAAACTGCATGACATGTGTAGTGTTTCTGCTCAGGAAAGCCCACTTAAGTGTCAGACACTATGGCTGACACTATGGCTGCACAGTCATGATATTCACCATAAAACACTTTTGTTTATGCAATCAAAGCAGACTTATGCAGCAGGATTTAGTGCCTTAGGCATACAAAACCTTATTGATTAGTAACTAGGGAACATTTCAAAAGCCTAGTTTCCAGGGGTAGCCAAGGTTCAGGCCTGCTGTATAAACTTCTTTGGTAAGAAGTAATCAATTTGTTTATTTATGATTTTATTTACTCATTTGAGAGAGACACAGTGAGAGAGGGAACACAAGCAGAGAGAGTGGGAGAGAGAGAAGCAGGCTTCCTGATGAGGAGGGAACCCAATGAGGGGCTCCATCCCAGCACCCTGGGATCATGACCTGAGCCAGAGGCAGCCACTTAACCGACTGAGCTACCCAGGTGCCCCAAGGACTTATTTTTTTTTTTTTTTTGAAGGGTAGTTGACATACACTGTTACATTAGTTTCAGGTATACAGCATAGTGATTTGACAATCCTATATATTACACTCTTCTCACCACAATAAATGTAGTTTACTGTCACCATTCAGTGTTATTGCGGTATTATTGGCTGTGTTGCCGGTGTTTTACTTTTTATCCCTGTGACTTATTATAAGTGGAGTTTGTACCTCTTAATCCCCTTCACATATTCTGCCTATCTCCCACTCTCCTCCCTTCTGGCAACCACAAATTCTCTGTGTTTATGAGTCTGTTTCTGTTTTGTTTGTTTATTAGGGTTTGTTTTTGTTTTTGTTTTGACTCCATAAACAAGTGAAATCATGTGGTATTTGTCTTTCTCTGGCTTATGTATTTAGCATAAAACCCTCTAAGTTGATCCATCTTGTCATGTATGGCAAGATTTCGTTCTTTTTTATGGCTGAGTAATATTCCATTATGTATATATGTGTGGCATATCTAATACTCCATTATATATATCACATTCTCTTTATCTGTGGATGTGTGCTTAGATTGGTTATTATAAATAATGCTGCAATAAACATAGGAGTGCATGTGAGTGTTTTCTTTGGGTAATCAGTAGTAGAATTACTATTACTGTATCATATGGTATTTCCTTTTTTTTTTTTTTTTTTTGAGGACCCTCCTTAATGTTTCCACAGTGACTTCCCCAGTTTATACTTTTACCAACAGTGCATAAGCGATCCCTTTTCACATCCTTGAAAACACTTGTCATTTCTTGTCTTTTTGATACTAGCTGTTCTTAGTAGTGTGACGTGATAACTCATAGAGCTTTTGACTTGCATATCCTGGTGATTAGCGTGTTGAACATCTGTTCGTGTGTCTTTTGGCCATCTAGATCTATCTTCTTTGGAAAAATGTCTATTCATGTCTTCTGCTCCTTTTGATTGGATTATTTGTGAATTTTTTTTTGGTGTTATGTTTTAGGAGTTCTTTGTCTGTTTTGGACACTAAGCCCTTATCAGCATACATGATTTGTAAATATTCTGCCATTCAGTAGGTTGCCTTTTTGTTTTGTTGATGTCTCCATTTGCTGTGTAAAAGCTTTTTAGTTTGATCCAGTCCCAGTAGTTTATTTCTGCTTTTGTTTCCCAGGCATAAGGAGACATATCTATAAAAGTGTTGCTAAGGCCAATGTCCAAAAGATTACTGCTTATATTTTCTTTTAGGAATTTTATGGGTTCATGTCTCACATTTAGGTCTTTAATCCATTTTGAGTTTATTTTTGTGTATGGTGTAAGAAAGTGGTCCAATTTCATTGTTTTGCATATAGCTTGCCAGTTTTCCCAGTACCACTTATTAAAGAGTCTGTCTTTTCCCCAGTGTATGTTCTCACCTCCTTTGTCACAGATTAACTGATCATATAAGTTTAAGTTTATTTCTGGGCTTTCCATCCTGTTCCATTGACCTTTGTGTTTATGTGCCAGTACCATACTGGTTTTGATTATGGTAGCTTTGCTGCAATCTTGGAATCTGGGATTGTGATACCTCCAGCTTTGTTTATGCTTCTTAAGATGGCTTTGGCTATTTAAGGTCTTTTATGGTTCCATATAAATTTTAGAATCATTTGTTCTCGTTCTATGAGTAAAACCGGTTGGTATTTTGATAAGGATTACATTGAATCTGTAGATTGCTTTTGGTAATAGGGACATTTTAACAATTCTTCCAGTCTATGAGCATGGTTTATCTTCCCATTTTTTTATGTTGTTGAGAAACATTGGAATAACTTTGGTGACAAATAAGCCATTCCAAAAGGCTAGAGAAAGAGAGCATATACCTCATACTGGGTCTTTTTGTTAATCTAGCACATTTGTGATACTGTAGTTGCTGACATGCAGAACAAAAATGATGCGTTCCAGCCAATTGCTCTAATAACTGTAAATGCAGAAATAAAGTACTGGCAAAGTCATACACTATTAGGTGTAATCTAATGAAGGGATGCAAGAAATGTTTGGTATTACAAAGTCTGAGTCGTTCAGAAGAGGTTTTAAAAAGCCTGAAGTAGGCACCTGGGTGGCTCAGTTGTTAAGCGGCTGCCTTCAACTCAGGTCATGATCCCAGGTCCTGGACTCAGTGGGAAGCCTGCTTCTCCCTCTCCTGCTCCCCCTACTTGTGTTCCTTCTCTCTCTCTGTCTCTCTCTGTCAAATAAGTAAATAAAATCTTTAAGAAAATTAAAAAAATAAAAAGAAGAAGCCTGAATTGATGGGGTGCCTGGGTGGCACAGTCAGTTGGGTGTCCTACTCTTGGTTTCAGCTTTGGTCCTGATCTCATGGTGGGATTAAGCTCTATATCAGGCTCTGTGCTCAGAGCAGAGTTGGTTTGAGATTTTTTCTCCTTCTCCCTCTGTCCCTCCCTACCGTGTTCTCTTTCTCTGAAATAAATAAATGAATCTTGAAAAGAAAAACAAAACAAAACTGAATTGATATAAAAGGCATATATTGATTTTCTCCTTTCCTATTAAATTTGTTATCTAACTACTCTAGGTTTTTTAGAGAATTGTTCCTTTAAATAATCCTAAATCTGGAATCTTTTCCTCTCCTCAGTCTTTTCCGTTGATTTTTTAGGTTTCTACGTTGTATGTGTTTCATGTCTGTGTTCTTTCTAATTCCACTGTAGTCTCATTGCATAATAGAAAGAATAAGCTGGCTATATTATAAAATGTATCAGTCTCCTCTTTGGAGCCTGTAACATTCTAGGCTCTAAAAATTTGGCGAGTGAATGAATTACATTAATAAACGGAAAAGTGTGTCTTGTTTTGAGTAAGAAGCCTCAATTTTTACAAGATGACAGTTCTTCCTATGTATTATATGGTTTACATAACATTTCATGTAAGTCATTGTTTAGGCAAAATGTTTCTGAATATGTTAATTATAAGAATAAATTTGAAATGTTTTAAGGATTTCTGTAATGTAGGAGACTGGCATTATCAATGTTTATAAGGTTTTAATAGTTAAAATACTGGAATACTAATAACGAAATCAGAATAAAAGTCCTGAAACTGTGGTTTCCGGTGTGTGTGTGTGAAACTATGTAGTGGGTACATGTGTGTGAGTAATAATTACATCTATAAATATTGGTACCTGTGTGAATTTGGTATATGATACAGATGCCATTTAAAGTTCTTCCTTCAATACAAAAGTAACTTTTATTTCACTTAAAGAATTAAATGTAAACATATGTGAAACTACACATACAATAAAGGAAAATATAAAGTTTATATATTCTTGAAGTTACAGAAGAGTGTTCTACCTATATAAAGAACTTGATGTTAAAGTTGTTATAATATGAAAAATCAGAACATCTTTATGCCAAAACTGACAACATCTAAACTGGCAGATATATTTTCTGGAATTAAGGACCAATAATAAAGTGATGGGGGACTTTTTCTTAAGGAATTCAGAAGAAAATTGGCCTGTCTTATTTATTTATTTATTTATTTATGTAAATTTTTAATAGAAATCCAAAGTGAAATAACCAGAAGGAGCTTTTGTTTCTTAATCAAAATAACAGAAATATTGTAATTAATAGTTGTATGTGTTGCCAAAGACATATACATCTGATGAAAGTATAAATTGATACAGCCTTTTATGAAGGTACTTTGCTTCAAAAACCTTTCAAATATGGATTTTTTTGACCCAGCAACTTAATTTTTCAATTTTTAGTTATTGACTATGAGGAAGTAATCTTTTAAGATTATCTGATTGTATGAGGGAATGCTCACAGTTTCATAGTGCTAACATCAAAAAGAAAACTTAGATAAATTTTGATTTAAATTTGTTTTATTCATATCAAAAAAGATTGAAAGCAGTAACCAAAAGTGATAGTCATTACTTCTTCATAGTAAGAGTATAAGTTGTTCTTTTTGTTTTATTTTCCTGTGCCTTCTATAGAGACCATGTATTACTTTTATAATCAGAAACTTTTGGTGGGACAGTTTAAAGAATGAATAGAATTTTTCCTATATAATGAAAAATTGAGATTTAAAAAAATAGTCCTTTTGTGCTTGAGTTCTGTAACTCTACAGTTGGAGTCTGCACATGATCCTATTAATAAAACAGGAAGCAGATTGGTAGTTAATGTACTTTTGGACAGTTAATGAATTTTATATGATTAGCTAAATATTTTTACCATTTTATAAAATCTTCAAAATGTTTTACCATAATTTGGTTTTTGAGTGTCTAGTGTATTTCAGAGACTCAGAGTATGTCTTTAAATGGATTTTTTTTTTAACGGATTTTTAAAAAACTATTATGTTGCAGTAATAAGCATTTCATTTTTCCCAAAGAGTGTTTCTCCTCTGGGCCCACCCATGTTTTACTTTTTATTTAGATGAGGTTTTTGGGGTTTTTTTTTTCCCATTGAACTTTCTCCATATATTTACATTATGCATGTTTGGATTTGGCAGCTATATTTTCTGCTCTGAAGAATCTTCAAGATAAGATTCGACGCTTAGAACTTGAAAGAATTCAGGCAGAAGAAAGTGTGAAAACCTTGTCTAGAGAAACAATTGAGTATAAGAAAGTTTTGGATGAACAGATACAAGAAAGAGAGAATTCAAAGAATGAGGAGTCAAAGCACAATCAAGGTTTGTTTAATTATGAAGGAAATGAAACCTACAAATACACAAAATACAAAATGAAATACACAAAATGTCTTGTAAAATTATTCTAAAAGCAATTTCACATTAGTATTTTCTATTAGTCATTGTCTTTGAGCACTCCAGAATTGCATTATACTCAGGTGCGTTTCGAAGAACACATGCTGATGGTCTTGCATTATATTTACTGATTGAATTCAAGACAGATTGGACTAGCATATAGAAAGAGAATGACTTAAGTCATCTGAATAGGCTTCTAGAGCTACTGGAAAGTGTTCGTTGTATACATAGTAGAATTAATTCCCATTAAATAGCTTGTTAAAACTTCCTGTGAGTGAGCTAATTTCTCCTTTTGTTACGTATTCTTTTTAGAACTGACATCTCAGTTGTTAGCTGCAGAAAATAAGTGTAATCTTCTAGAAAAACAGTTGGAATACATGCGCAATATGATAAAGCATGCAGAAATGGAAAGGACATCTGTCTTAGAAAAACAGGTATGGTGTATCACAGATTCGTTTTCAAGAATGTTAGTTATGGAGAAAATCAGACTGACCTAAAGATCTTTTTTCACAGTAAAGACTAACGGTTCTGTTAATGATAGTCATTTCTCCTTTTATCCTAATCACCGATAGTAGTACAAGGAGTTCATCTTGAGAAACAGCTCGGATAGGCTTTGGGGGAAAATGTGATTTGTTTCTTCAGCATAGCTATAAAGGGTTTCCTTTTTCCATGACCCTCACACACCCTGCCATATCCTGTGCTTACAGCTTCGATAGCTTCTGGTTTTTGAACAGTATAACAGCCCAAGACTGAAATTACTTGAATCGTTTATACATTGGGAAAAGGGGTAGTCAGTTCAATCTGCCACATGATTGGAAATAGAAACCATTATATACAATAATATAGCAATTCTTTCATTTGGGGTATTCCACTTCTTAGGTTAGAAAGAATCTATAAGAGCAGAATAAAATGTTCTGATTAGTGTATCTGTTAGGCATATATAATAAATGTCTTTGAATTAATAACCTTGTTTCATTAGTAAATTTCAAAAATAGCCCATTTCTTAAGATTGGTACTGGAAATAAAATATGATTTATGCCAATTTTTAACAGTGTATTTTTTAAGGGCAGTAACTGTCCACTAGCCTAGCCTAGTTTAATGGTTTACTCTGTGACTGTCAGATGGTAGTCTTTTCAACACCTTGACACTAAACCTGAAAATATAATACTAGATATTTTGCATAGAATTCAGAGACAATATAAATGATAGATACAAAAATAATTATTGCCTTAATTAAGAGATTAACTGTGTAAGTGAACCAGACTCACTGAAAGTTTTAGTCTATGTGTATCTAATAAATCCCTGCTACCCCAGAGTATAATGAAAGTCTCAGTATATGGAACCAAATGTAATAGTGTATGGTGAGAACAGGATTCCACTTGTTTTCCCTCTGTGGTTTCATTTTAATATGTTCTCCTAGAATTTCTCTGTAGTATCTAAGTAGTTCTATGAAAAGCCAAACAAATGTAATATATAGTATATGCCCTGTGTCAGTTGCTTTTTGTTTTGTCAAATTATCGTGCTGTTTATTACTGTTCCCTAGGTTTCCCTCGAAAGAGAACGACAACATGATCAAACACATGTGCAGAGCCAACTTGAAAAGTTGGATCTTCTGGAGCAGGAGTATAACAAACTTACCACAATGCAGGCCCTGGCAGAAGTCAGTGAATGTTTCTTTCACTCATCAGTGCATAATATTGGTTCTTTTGTAAAACTGATCATTTTATAATACTGGATATTCATAGGAAGAAAAGTGACCTTGTAGCAAAGAAACAGGAATTTTTAAAGGGCAAATATGTAAATTTGGAGAAAGTGTTCACATTTTATAATCTTGATGTACATAAGGAAATAGTTCTTTTTGAAAATGTTGGAAGCGTAAATGCTTTTGATCATCCTTAAGGCTTGTATTACTTGGTTTAAGCTGTTCTCTTTAGTTTTAATTGGTTCACTTGGGAAATATTTTTACCACTGAGATTAAGTTCCTAGTTTAGCTTCCATGTACGCTATCTGCCTTCGTTCAGAGCTGTGTGCTTTGGCCATAGATTTTACCCATAATTCTGTTCAACTGCCTCACAGCTACTTCACAAATGACTAATAATGAATCACAAAGAGTGTCATGGTTACTGGCAACCACAGTCCCATTACTAGAGTGAACTAATAAGCATATATTTACTGTGCTAAAATTTTATAGCAGATTACTATGTTGCTGTTTTAAATTTTACATAAAAACACTAAATCTTTCACTTTTAATATTTTTATTACTAGAAAAAAATGCAAGAGTTAGAAGCAAAGCTCCGTGAAGAAGAACAAGAAAGGAAACGTATGCAAACTAAGGCAGCCCAGGTAAGTTGCAGTGTCAGCAGGTAGGCTCCTCATATTTCATACTTTTCTTAATACAAAAGATTAAATGTGGACTTCTTAAATTATTTATATTTTGGAATAACCCAATATATTAATTGTCAGACATAGCTTGATATGGAAAATAAACCTATATTTTTACAGGGAGAGAGTAAAAGTTGAGCAGTTTTTTAGAGTTGTTTAAATTGTGATGTTCCAATCAGCATTTTAAAAAAATAATAGACAAAAACATCACAGATAATATATATAATGTAATACGTAACTATGTAAAATTTCTCACATGGGACACTACTGGAAATGTTTGAAAGCCATCATGTAGTTTCCATCTTACACATTTTCCTTTTCCTTAGTGGCCTCAAAACACCAGGACAGAAATTGAGATAATAGGCTGCCCCACTAGCTAATGACCCATACTAATTCACAAAAGCTACCATAAAGGGAAAGCGAGCTCTGTTTGCTCCTAGTCTTTGATTTTATCCTGTGCCTTGGCTACCAAATAGAATAGGTGGGGCAGTGTGAATTCACAGAAACACTGAGTTTGTGTAAACCAACCAGAACTTCCATTTCTTAAAGATACAGTAATACTTTTGTACCCTGTAAGTCTTAGAAATAAACACCTTGTTTGTAACTGAAGACTCTCTTACGAGCTTATTTGTTTAAATACCTCCCATATATTGCCCTCCCACTTCCAAAGTCTTTAAGTTTTATACATTTGTATGTATCTCTTCCCATCATATTAACACAAGAAGCAGGTCTCGATTCCAAAAACAGTTAGGAATGGAGGCTCTGCAGTTCAGCTGTGGTCAGATGCCAGCTCAGTTCACATGTGGGCTTGAAGACTGTAAACATTCTGTTCTCTTTGTCATCTTGTCTACTTCTTCATTACTTCCCAGAATTCATTGAATTAACTTATCTCTATTAAACCTGATTTATTTTCTTTCTCCATTTCCTCACTTATAACATGCAAACTGGTGGATTGTGCTTTATATACATTGTGGCATTGTGGTGGTTCTGTTGTACATGAAGTAAAAATTAAGCAGGTTCATTATTTAAATTTTAATTTACTGTATTTTTGCTTTCTTTTTTCATTTCTTGGGCATAAAGAAGGGGCCAAATATTTATTACTGATAATATAGTAAATTTTTTAAAAGATTTTATTTATTTATTTGACAGAGAGAGAGATCACAAGTAGGCAGAGAGGCAGGGGGAGGCGGGCTCCCTGCTGAGCAGAGAGCCCGATGCGAGGCTTGATCCCAGGACCCTGAGATCATGACCTGAGCTGAAGGCAGAGGCTTAACCCACTGAGCCACCCTGGCGCCCTGAAAAGGTTTTGAGTTCTGAGAGTGAACACTATTATAGTGGAATAACAATGACCAGGGATTGTACATGGTTCCAAGTCAAACTAACCTTTTTTTTTTTTTTTTTTTAAGAGATTTTATTTATTTGAGAGCATATGAGCACATGGTTGGGGAGAGTTGGAGAGGGGAGAGAGGGGGAGAAGCAGACTCCCCAGTGAGCAGGGAGCCAGATGCCAGGCTCAGTCTTAGAACCCTGGGAATCATGACGCTGAGCCAAAGGCAGACACTTAACCGACTAAGCAACCCAAGCATCCCCAAGTCAAGTTAACCTTAACTTTCCTAATCTCAGGCAAGGTATTTAACCATTCAGAGCTTGGGTTTTAACATGATGAAGTGGTCTTCACATTATGTCTTCCAAGTATTGGAGAGATCAAACAAGAGAAAAGACAAAGTATTAAAGTACTCAAATGGTAAAATTCTGCCACACAAATAGATAACCACTACCAAGAAGAAATAAATAAACTGGAAGTTAAAACATTCAGAAAAAAATTGTTCTTTTTATGCTGTTCAAGCTCATTGGCTTCATAGGTATTCCAGAGAGTAATTTTATGTTCAGTGAATTCTGTCTATTCAGTTTACTATCTGTAAAGCATTGTTAGATGCTTAATGTAAATGCTCCTGAGGGTAAGCATCCCTCTCTTGCTTTGTCTCTGAACAGATTCTCTGCCTAATGAATGCAGTCATTGTAGGAATTATTAGTATTCTATTTCTTTAATCCATTGGTTCTGAGTGTTTGTTCCAGCTCCATCATAATTTCCTGGGGAACTTTAAAGTACTTTTTAAACAATGAGGTCCAGAGAAAATCATTACAATCTGAATGTTTCTCATAAACTCCAAATGAGTTTGATATACAGGCTGGTTTGAAAAACCACTGTTGTAGACAAATACACACACGTGTGTGTGTATATTTATGTTTTTGTTGTTGTTTTAGGAAATCTGAAAGTTGGTTTAGGGATGGCAGCAGTCCTTATTTGATATCCCTAGAAATTGGTTATGGAATTTCTACCATGTGCAAAGGAAATTATTTTTAAATTAATGTAGTCACTAAGTTACTAGAGAAAAGGGCATAATAGCATCTGCTGTTCTTTACCATACCTTTCAGTTCTTTTGGACATAAATTTCCAGTTTCTTTTTCTTTAAAACATAAAAGTATGAATTTTCTAAAGAGGAAGAAATGTATTTTGCTCTCCATCTGCTTTGTGCCTGGCACTGATGTGATTGCCATGTGTAAAAAAGAAAATATTGAAACAGTGGTTTTGAATTAGATATATTGCATTTAACTCACTAGGTCTAATTTATGGAACAACTACAAATAATGGAGCTAAAGTGTTCCAAGCTAAAAAAAAAACACACAGAAAAATGATAACACAGCACTTCAAGATAAAATGACAGACTTGTAATTGATTTAAAATATTTGGTAAATGTTGAAAGATTGATTCAAGACAGGTTATAGAGTTGTGATGTGTTTTCCAGTCAGATACTACTGTAGGTTTTTACAGGTCTTTACATGGCAAATCTCAGATTTAAATAATAGCTTTTATTCCTATAGCATTAAATTTATGCTGTCCTGTTTTTTTTAGTTGCAGACTGGTCTAGAAACAAATAGAATTGTCTTTGAAGATAAGGCAACTCCATGTGTTCCCACTGCAAGAAGAGTTAAAAAAAAGAAGTCAAAACCACCAGAAAAGGTACGAAAACGGGACCAGTAAGTCAAAGTGCTGATTATCACTTAGCGTAATTTATGTGAAAATACTCAAAACAGTGTGGTACGTCAACCTTTGATCTCTTTCATTCAGTTTCTTCATTGGGAAAATGGGGGTAATAATTATATATAAATTTTTACCTTAGTAGATAACATACATGAAAGCATTTTAGAACTGCAAAACACTACACAAATCTTAATTATTATTCAGTATTTCATTAATGACCTTTTACTCTTAAGTGTTTTTAGGTGTATCTGACTATACGTGCATCACATACTTACACACACAGTTTTTTTTACTGAGACCGTAATTGCTGTTTTGGCACATACTGTTTTTTCCTTCCTGGCGTTTCTTAGGCTAGGATGCATATTGTCAAGTATTATTAGGGGCTCAAGAACATTCTAGTATCGATAAAGCAAGTAGTAGCCCAGCAGTAAGCTGAAATTTCAGGTTAGTGCTATATGGTCAGCTTTTATCATGTGAATAAACTTGTTTTTCTTTCCTTTCCATTCAGAAAGGTTCTAGGAACTATTTTGCTGCACAACCACATTATAGATTATGCTTGGGGGATATGCCTTTTGTAGCTGGAAAGGTGAGTTGGTCAAAGTCTGGATTTTTTTTCTTTACAACTTAGCTCTTTGAATTAAATCAGCTCATACACCTGTATGCCTAGAAATGCTGAAAACATTTTTTTGCCCCTTTACCAGCAATGGATCATAGTAATGTGAGAATGAGATAGAAGAAGGTATTATGGGATTGGGAAAGCAGGGCTGAGACTAGGGGGACTTTAAAGCAGGTAAAACATATGTGCAAGGAAAGGTACGAAAGTTTTGAACAAAATCCGACGCCCTGGTTTGGAGAAGGAGTGGTAGTAAATGAAATAGGAAATAGTATATTTGTAGCATTGGATTTTTAGTATCAACCTTGTTCATTTATATTTAAATATAGGTAGATATTTTAATAAGTAGAAAGCATATACTGTTTGTCCTCACATGCATATTACTTAAGAACTCATTCTCCCAAGAGGCAGTCAGAAATAGACCTGAATCTTCTGTTCCTTCAGTATTAATTTATTTTTTATTTTTTAATTTTTTTTTAAGATTTTATTTATTTGACAGAGAGAGAAACACAAGCAGAGGGAGTGGGAGACGGAGAAACAGGCCTCCCAATGAGCAGGGAGCCTGGATGTGGAGCTAGATCCCAGGACACTGGGAGCATAACCTGAGCTGAAGACAGACACTTAGCGACTGAGCCACCCAGGTGCCCCCTCCTTTAGTGCTTAAATGTAGAGATGATAATTTTGTCAAATATCAGCAAGTACTAGGTCATTTCTAATAAGTGCTAACTCTGTGTTAGTTAGGGTGGCTCAGTTGGTTGAACAGCTGATTCTTGATTTCAGCTCAGGTCATGATCTCAGGGTCCTGGGATCAATCCCCAAGTCCTGCTTTGCACTCAGCAGGGAATCTACTTGAGATTCTCTCTCCCCCTGCCTTTCTCCCCACTACTTCTAAAATAATCTTTTTTTTTTTAATACATCTAATGAGACCTCATTGATACATTTCTAGACCACTTATTTGGAAGTTCCTAAGTGAGTTAAAATCTTTCACTGTAAATTATCTTTGTTCTTTTTCTGCTCTCAGGGATCCACATAGAACAAATGAGCCCTTGACTGTAGGGTAATATAAAAATTTTGAAAATAACTTTATTCTCATCTCCTTATTCTATTCTAGGTTATAAACATGTTTTCTTCAGCTATTCAGGATGTGTTTTAATGAGTTTATCTCCTTATCACTCTCTTCCTTTCTAAATGTGGTATGACTAGCACAGAATAGATACTTTGTCACCTTCTGGTGACAAAGCTCAGCCTAGCATCATATTAACGTTCTGGCGGAAGCCACATGATCAATCCCTCTCATGAATTTTTTTTTTTTTGAAGATTTTATTTATTTATTTGACAGACGATCACAAGTAGACAGAGAGGTAGGCAGAGAGAGAGGGGGAAGCAGGCTTCCCCTCTCGTGAATTTTAGAGTAAACTGAAGTAACAAGTGTTTTCCTGAATCTTTTCATTAGCTTCTATAGTGTAGGTCCTACACTTGTAGATCTAATTATTTTATACAGAATTTGTAAGTAAATGAAGCTATAGGAATAGATTCACCCTGTCCCACGTTACATTAGAATCTAGTTCATTATTTGTATTATCTCCAAATATTGCCTATCATTGATAATTCTCTTTGAAGTCATTAATACAAAGTTTGAACAAGGCAGGTTCGAAGACCAGCTTTTTCAACCTAAACTCTCCTTCTGAAGTTATTTGTACTCTTTATGAAATATTATTCAAATAGGGGTGCCTGAGTGGCTCAGTTGGTTAAGTGTCTGCCTTCGGCTGAGTTCATGATCCTGGCCTGGGACTGAGCCCCTCATTAGGCTCCCTGCTTAGCAGGGAGTCTGCTTCTCCCTCTGCTCCTACCCCACTCATGCTTTCTCTCACTCGCTAACTCTCCAATAAATAAATAAAATCTTTGAAAGAAAATTATTCAAATAGCCAAGAATGTGCTGTCACCTAGCCAAGTGTTCTCAAACTGTCTATTGTGAAGGATCAGTTTTTTATTTTTTTAAAGATTTTATTTATTTATTTGACAGACAGAGATCACAAGTAGGCAGAGAAGCAGGCAGAGAGAGAGGAGAAAGCAGGCTACCCGCTGAGCAGAGAGCCCGACGTGGGGCTCGATCCCAGGACCCCGGGATCACAACCTGAGCCTAAGGCAGAGAAGCCCAACTCACTGAGCCACCCAGGCGCCCCTTAGTTTTTATTTTTAATTAGATGTTGTCATAGACCAATACACTTGTAAAAGGCAATAAAAATGAATTATTAGAAAAATGAAATTAAAAAAACATAAAGTACATGTCCTAAGTTTTAAATTATGGATTGAACAAACAAAAAAATTAATAAATACAATCAGCAAAATAACAGGAAAAAGAGTTTTAAAATCTGCATAATGCTTATTGAAAGTATACATAGACAATTAGTATCGCCAACATAAGTTACGAGCAGAATGATTTCACATACTCACATATTTTCACACTCTAAATGATTACTATGTATATCAGCATTAAATTGTTAATGCCTGGGTGGCTCAGTGGGTTAAGCCTCTGCCTTTGGCTCAGGTCATTATCTCAGGGTCTTGGGATCGAGCCCGGCATCAGGTCCCTCTGCTCAGCAGGGAGCCTGCTCCCCCCTCCCCTTCTGTCTGCCTCTGCCTACTTGTGATCTCTCTCTCTCTCTGTCAAATAAATAAGTAAATAAAATCTTTTTTAAAAAGAATAAAAATGAATTGTTAACGAGACAAATGAATTTGGTTCTTGATAATCAAGGTTGTATTGATGACTATGGAGTTGCAAGGGAGAATGTCTATCTAAACCATTTTAATTGTAGGTGAATTTAAATCATCTTGATAAAAACATAGACCAACTTTTTAATTTTGAAAAAGGTTCTAGATTTATAGGAAATTGCAAAAATAATAAAGGGCCCCTGTACCCTTTATCTGGTATACAGCAGCAGCGGTACATTACGTAACAGAGTTTCACAACCAGGAGATTAACATTGGTCAATCCATAGACCTAAGTCAGATCTCTCTAGTTTCACATGCCCTTGTGGGTGTGTATGTGTGCACATGCACATGTGGATTTAGGTCAGTGCGAATTTATCACATATTCATGCAACCACCACCAGCACTCCATGCCTACAGTTTTGCCATTTAAAAACAGGAATCATGCAGGATGTGACCTTTTTGATATTAACCTTTTCACTCAGTATAAATCCCTTAAGATTGATCAAATGGTTGTGTGTATCCATAGTTCCTTCCTTTCTCTTCACTGAATATCCCATGGTGTGAATGTACTACAGTTTAATGATTCACCCACTTAAGGACCTTTGCGTTGCTCCCAGTTTCGGTGTTCACAAACAAAACCAGTACAAACATTGTGTACAGGTTTTTGTGTGAACATAAGTATTCATTTCTATGGGATAAATGTCCAGGAATGTGATCACTGGGTTGTATGGTAAGTGTATATTTTCTTTTTAAACTATCCACTTATTTTTAAATGATTGTAACATTTTTCATTCCTAGTAGCAGTGCCCAAGAGATGAAATTTTTCCCTATCCTTACCAGCATTTAGTATTGTCACTTTTTATTTTAGCCGTTCTGAGTGTATGATATCTCACTGTGCTTTGATTTTATATTATAGTAATGATGGTAGTCCTATTTTCATGTGCTTATTTACCATCCATGTATCCTCTAGTGAAATATCTACCTACATTTCTTGCCCTTTTTTAATTGGGCTGGTTATTATGGGTTTTTTTTTTTATTGATTTTTGTTTTTACTGTTAGGTTTTAAGAGTTCTATATTTTGATAAAAGTCATATATCAGATACATAGTTTGTGAGTATATTCTCCCAGTCTTTCTTCCTCTAAGAGTGTTTCACAGAGCAGCTTTTTGTTGTGATGAAATCCAGTTAATTGATTTTTGCTTTTTATGGATCATGCTTTTGCTGTCAGGTCTAAGAACTCTTTTCCAGGACCAACATCCTGTAGATTTTCACTTATGTTTCATATGTATTTTATAGTTTCATATTTTACATCTAAATCTGTGATCTACTTGAAATGATTTTTGTATATAGCATGAGGCTTGTTAGGTCAAGGTTTATTTTTTATTCTGTTCCATCGATATATGTGTTTACCTCTTTGCCAGTACCACACTGCCTTGATTACTGTGGCTTTATTTTTTTTAAGATTTTATTTATATATTTGACAGAAAGAGAGCGAGACAGGTAACACAAGCAGGAGGAGTGGGAGAGGGAGAAGCAGCCTCTGCACTGAGCAGGGAGCCCGATGCGGGGTTCGATCCCAGAACCCTGGGATCATGACCTGAGCTGAAGGCAGACACTTAACAACTGAGCCATCCAGGCACCCCGTACTGTGGCTTTTTATATTAAGTCTTAACATCAGGCAGAGTGATTCTTTTCTCTATTCTTTTTCAAAATTGTTTTAGCTCTTCTAGTTTCTTTGACTATAAGAATTCTAGAATAAGTTTGTCTCTGTCTACAAAAAAGTCTTTCCATAATGTTGGTTGGAATTACATTATACCTATAGATCAGCTTAGGGGAGTTGATGTCCTTGTTATGTTGAGTCTTCCAGACCATGAGTACAGTATAGCTTTTATTTATTTATTTAGATCTTCAATTTCTTTCATCAGTATTTTGTGGTTTCCGGCAGATTGGTCCCATGTCTGTTTTATTAGATTTAAACTCACATTATTTTTTTTTATAGCAAGTGTAAGTTGTATTTAGTTTTAATGTAGTTTCTGTGTTATCATTGCTATTATATTTAGTTTTTGTATGTTGAGCTTACATTCTGTGATATCACTGAATTACTTCCTAGTCCTAGGAATTGTTTTTTGGATTGGTTTGGATTTTCTGTGTAGAGAAGTATGTCATCTGTAAATAGGGACAGTTTTATTTCTTTTTAATTTGCAAACCTTTTATTTCCTGTTTTGCCTTAATGCATTAGCTAGAATTTCTAACATTACATTAAGCAGGAGTGATGAGAGTGGACATCCTTGGCTTTTGTCTGATCTTGAGTGGGGGGAGAACATTACCATTCAGTCTCACCAGTAAGATATTAGCTGTAGGTTCTTTATCAATCCTCTTTATCAACTAGAGGATATTTCCTTCTGTTTCTACTTTGCTGAGAGTACCTGATTGGGCGTTGGATATTTTCAGATGCTTTTCTTTATTAAATGATATGGTTATGTGCTTTTTCCTTTATACTGTTGATGCATTACATTGATCCATTTTTAAAATAGTTGAACTAGTCTTGAATTCCTAGAACAAACCCTACTTGGATATAGTATACAAACTTCTTCGTATATAATGCTGGATTCAGTTTGCTACCTAACAATAGAAAGTAAGAAAAAAGAGACTGTTAGCTTAGCACAGTGGTTTTCAAACCTGGCTGGTCAGAATCAACTGGCAATCTTAAAAATACATATTTCCATAGAATTTTCTTTAAATCAAAAAAAAAAAAAAATACACATTTCCAAGCCTTGACACCACACTGAGTTTGGAGTGTTGTGTAGGAATCTGCATTTTAAACAAGCCGTCTAGATGATGCTCATGGAGCCAAGTTTGTCCAGCCATCTGTTTGTAAATTGAAATAGCATATGGAGATTATTGTTTAACATTCAAAACCAGAAATTTTGAGAAGGATACCAGGTTTCTCCTGTTGTTGTTTATGTGACAAGGATGAACTTGGTGCATCTTACTATTTGAGGATAGTGAAATGAATTTGACCACAATCCCTCCTGCCTGGAAGTACGTACACTGTTTAGTAAGTGAAATAAATATGCAATCACAATTGTAATATATTGTGATAAACACTGTGATAGACATAAATGCTGTAGGTGATCTGAGAATGGACTACTTAATTGGACCAATTCATTACCTGGAGGTTTTAAGGAAGTCTTTAAAAGTTAATATATCTGAACTGAGTTTTAAAGAATGGTAAAAATGTTGGCCACACAAAAGAAATGGCATGTGCAAATATAGTTTATTTAAATAATGCAGATTTTCAGAGCTAGTTCAGTGATTCATGAGTTGCATACAACACCTGGTGCTCGTTACTTTCAAGTGCCTTCCTTAATGCCTGTCACCCAATTACTCTATCCCCCATTCCTGTCCCCTCCAGCAACACTGTTTGTTTTCTAGAGTTAAGAGTCTGTCATGGTGTGCCTCCCTCTCTGTTTTCTTTCTTTTTTTTTCCTCTGTTTTCATCTTACTTTATTTTTCCTTCCCTTCCTCTCTGTTCATCTGTTTTGTTTCTTAAATTCTACATGAGTGAAATCATATGGTATTTTTCTTTCCTCTGACCAACTTATTTCGCTTAGCATTGTACCTTCTAGTTCCATCCACGTTGTTATATGTTAATTTGAATCTAGATAAAAAATTCAAGCAAGCAGAGAAATTAGGGGATGGTGAGATATAAGGCCAGTGGGGTATCAGTTACAGCTCAATGATAGAAGACTTCTTTCCTATGCTAAGGAGTTTGGACATTAAAGTTAGTGGGCTTAACATCAAATATTTCAAGTAGGAGAACAACCTGATACTCCTATTAGAGTAACATTTTAGGAAGAGAGCTTTTAGCACTATGGAGTTAAAGACTGAACACACTGTGGGCAGGGAGGCCAAATGGAATCTTCCTGTAGCAAATAGTAGAGGTAGTTGCAAGGGAATGACAGGAGGGTGGAGACGAAGAGGTGGATTGGAGGTATTTCAGAGGTTCAGTGTGACTTGGTACTTGGATTTACTCTAGGAGATTTATATTGCCTCTTGGTGGGTAGGGGTCTTTTTATGCTACTTAGGGAGTAAGCAAGAAAACAGATTTAGGGGATGTGGCTTCAATTAATTCTCATTTTTCTTCAGTCCACCAGTCCTAGTCATGCTGTGGTAGCCAATGTTCAGCATGTCTTGCATCTAATGAAGCAACACAGTAAAGCCCTGTGCAACGATCGAGTGGTCAACAATGTTCCTTTGACAAAGCAATGTTCTTCACGAAGTGGTAATAAAAGTAAGAAGTTGTCAGTAACGCCTTCCTCCTCCAACAGCATTAATGAAGAGTTGTCAGAAGTCTTACAGACTTTACAGGATGAATTTGGGCAAATGAGCTTGTGAGTTTTAGTTTTTGTTTTTTGGGTTTTTTTTTAAATTATATTTAGTTCTGGGGTGCCTGGTGGCTCAGTCAGTTAAGCGTCTGCCTTCGGTTCAGGACATGATCCCAGGGGTCCTGGGATTGAGCCCCGAATTGGGCTCCCTGTTTAGCAGGGAGTCTGGTTCTCCCGCTCCCTCTGCTCCTCCCCGCTGCTTGTGCTGTCTCCCTCTCAAATAAATAAAATCTTTTTTTAAAAAAATTATAGTTCTAAAACTTCATTTTAACTTCTTGGTGACGTCATTAATTATATTGTTAATTTGTTCAGCAAATATCTGAGCACAGTCCTTGAACCAATCACTAAGACCTTAACAAATATAACTGTTCTGGGGAAAATCTCTCCCTTTTTTAATACTGTTAAATGTTTTCATGATCAAGGTTTACATTTAAGTTTTACTTTCTTACCGGGAGCTTGATACACATGGAGTTTAGTTCAACTTAAATGATAAGTTAGGATGTATTTGAAGAACGAGATCCTCCCTGTCTTTCTAGGCTTTTCTTTTCAATATACATGTATATGTATACTGTTCTGGGGGAGGAAGGAATATAAATTATTAGGTCTTTGAAATTAAGAACTCCTCTTGTGCATTTGCCTCCAGTGCCTTTCTTGAGCCTTTAAACCGTCTTGTTGCTCTGTTTAAGAAATCGAGTCATTTTTTATTGCACAGACCAGTGGTCCTATGATGAGTGGGTTGTGGTGGACCTAACCATGAAACCAGAAACTTAACCAAGCCTTGCTTTTATTTTTTATATAGTGACCACCAGCAGCTTGCAAAACTTATCCAAGAATCCCCAACTGTTGAACTGAAAGACAACTTAGAGTGTGAACTGGAGGCACTGGTGGGGAGGATGGAGGCCAAAGCCAACCAAATAACTAAAGTTCGAAAATACCAAGCCCAGGTAACTCCCAACTCTTTCCCTTTCCCTGTTTCTAATGATTAAAAAGAACAAAGCAGAACCAAAAGCCCTTCTCCTAAAATACATTAATCGATGACATTGAAATGTATCACAGATAGGGAGCTACAGGGAGCATTTCTCTAATGTAGACACTAATTCAGTCCTTTCGTACTAAGGATTGGTGCTCAGTGGGCTAGGAAGGAAGACACTGTCTTGTAATCTGAGAGCCGATTTCATCATCTAAGATACATGTTTCAAATACTGAATATATTTACTCTTACCTTTATATGAACAAACTTAAACTTCCCTGATGAATTTAAATGGTTCTAAATGTATCTAAGTCTTTTGAAAGCACTTGGAAATTCTTGATTCCCAAAGGAATAAGTCAGATAAAAATATGTGAAAAAAAATCTTGTTATATTTCTGTTGCTAATTAAATTAATAGAAGAGCCATGTATTTAATACCTACTAAGTGCAGTGGGAGGGCACACTCCAGAGTTTCGTCTGGAGAGAAACATAGTGAATCATGGCTTAGGCGATTGCTGTGACTGCTGAGAGCAGGCTGGAGACCAGCTGGGCAGGGGGAAGTTCTCTGTCAGAGATCATCACTGACTGCAGTGGGGGAGAAGCAGACAGATTAGAAGTGTGTTTTGGAAGTAGAAAAATCAGGGCGGCTTGCTGCTGAATATCATTTGAGGGAGAGGGCAGCCATACCACTGATGGAAATGGAGAAAGACTGGAAGCAGAATAGGTTTGGCTGACATTTAGTGATTCGTGGCTATATAAGGGGCATGATGCTAAGTGCTTTTAAATATGTCCTCTGATTTTCATGGAACACCTATGAAATGAGTGTATTGTCTTACTCTATGGATAAGAAAACTGGGCTCTTTCCTGGGAGGTAGGCATTTCCTAAAGTGAAAGTAAGTAACTTCTATGCAAGGACGTACTAGCCTACTGGTAAATGGCAGAGCTGGCATGCAGACGTGGGTCTTTTCAACTCCAAAACCTGAGATTTTAAGTATTTTTGTAAAGTTCACATTTAAAAAAGAATAAATATAAGCAAATGATTGCTATAGGAGTAATGGTCTAATTTGTTTTTTGTACATTCGATTTAACTTTATTCTCGCTAATGGAACACCAGCTTGGCAGTGGCTTAAAGTACAAGTAAAGCTCTCTAAAAATAAATTCTCTGGTTTAAATTATTCTAAAATAGTGAAATAATTTAAAATCTTTTATATTAATACATTACCATTACATCTCTTTGTCCATCTAGAATATGTTTCATTGCTCCTCAAACGAGTTTCTAGAACCACTCTTCTCCTCTTCTTCACCTTTAGTATCTATCCTATCCTTCACTTACCATGTCAGATTTTTTTGTCTTCTCCGTGACACCTTCTCCCAGCCCCTCTTGTTTCTTACTCTATTCTGCACTTGGGCAACACTGCCTTACCTTCTGAAAGAGCCCCAATGTTGATGTTTACTCTTGTTCTCTTGTTTGTATGTCCCTTTATATTTTGACACACAGTGTTCTGTGACTGGTACAATAAGTTTTTGAAGGCTTTAAAACAGTAAACCCAAAATACATTATCTGCATTTTAGTTTATGTGAGAGTTAAAAATACCAGTTGTCAGAAGGGAATGTTTTCATCGAATTCTCCTTTTTCCCTGCCTTGGTTATTTGCTATAGCTGGAGAAACAGAAGGTAGAGAAGCAGAAGAGGGACTTGCGAACCACCAGGAAGACTCTTGATGAAGAAGGAAACAGCAGCAGTCGTTCTTCTGGAATCACAGGGACCACAAGCAAGAAGGACGTTGTCAAACCGAGACCTGGTGAAAAAAGCAGGAAAAATCTTCAGTTATTGAAGGACATGCAAACCATACAGAGTTCATTACAAAGCAATAGTTTATGTTGGGATTACTAACTGGTACCAGGTTATAAATTTTATTCAGATAATCTGTACCTCATCAATCAGATTTTGACAATTTACTCTCCAGGTCTCATACTCTCTTACGTTGGAATTAATGAATAGCAGGTGTTAAGGGGCCCAAGCTTCATTACACAGGCTTCTTGTGTTACGCATCATGACTAAATGTTAAACCACCTAAGTGGAAACCAGGGGAGTTTTAACGGCCAGGAAGCCACACACACTGCTTCTTTGAGATGAATTTGCTGTACTGAAATACTGCACTTTGTAAACAAATTACCAGTTGTTTACTTGTGGGTGTGATTTTTTTTTTTAACAGTTCCTTACATATCTAAGTAAAATTAGGTTTAAATTATCAAAATGCGAGGCTGTCCTGTAGGCAGTGTTTGCTTAAAAAATCTTTCTAAATCTTCCCCTGACACAAATCACCCCTTTCTCCTTTCCAGTACAACCATTAAATATACTTTGTTTCGACTATTGGTGGAGCTTTTCTATATTTAAGTATTTATACATATTTAAGAGGATTGCTTTGTTTTATTTTTTGACATTCCAGACATTGATCAGTATTAAATACACTTGTATTGGTGTTATCCACCATTAAAAAATTTTTAAAGACCCAGCATTCATTTTAAGTCCATTCACTGCAAAAATTTTAAAAGCATTTTTGAAGTATAAGCAAAGTACTAATGAAGTAAATGAGCTTTTAGAATGAAGAGAGAAGAGGAAATGTTGTAAAGCATATACATTTGTTGTTTTTAAATAATACCTGTTTGTAATCATGCTACTGAGTTCGACGCATTGTGTTTTTTAATCTTGAAACTTAGAGAAGAGCCCCTTGGACATGTTAGTGGTGTGCAGTATGAGTGCATTACCTGTACACATGTAACTCATTATGTTAATAATGTGAATCATAATTCTGCATAGATCAAGACATGTGAACTTTTTATAAATTTGCCCCTGAAGTCAATAAAGCAGCTTTTTTAAGGAAACACTGAAATTTTCCTTAACAGCCTGTTAATAAAGGCTTTATTTGTTGTAATCTCTCTAAAAAATGCATTTCTAAATAGGACATTAACATATTTTGAGAAACAATAAGAATATATAATTACATAATTTGCCGTTCTCATGCTTACACAGAAGCTAAACCCAACAAGACAACTGTCTCATGGCATGTGATGAGATACTCTGAAGACTACTAAAGGACACATTAACCACATGTTAGATTTTTTATGCCTTCCCTGGGATCTAGATGGAAGTTCCGGGATTTTATCTGGGTATAATCAGCATGAAATATAGTGCCCATCTGGGCACTAAGCTTATTAGGCCTCTTACTTGAATTAATTTTTTTACAGAGTTCTTCATTTAGTTTCCTTGAATTTGGATCTGTTTGTGAATGTTCTGAAATTGTATGTAAACTTTTGCTTGCGTGCGCAGTTCTGTATCCTCTTGACGTCACAACAGAGAGTCCACAGACCCAAAGAATCACTGCTCTTGGGGACATGGAAAATATTTTCTTGTGTCTCGACCACCATTTCAACTATTAAACTTTTGCTATCGCTGTGTTTGAATTTCAGGTCATTAAACTGTGTGACATTTGGCATGGTAATGGCTCTAAGTCCTAATTAGGAGAAGTTTAATGGTGCTAAAACCCACCCCATCCCTCAGATAAGAGTCAAACTCTCATCTTCAGCTTTTAATACAGTCAGGTGAGAGTTGAAAACAAGGATACCAAAACTGCCTCATTCTCGTCTGAGAGTTTACAACGGAGGGGTTTGCTGTTAGCCACCTAGTTTGTTGCGAGAGCACTGGTGCAGTGCACTTCTTACACAAGTGTCTTCTGTGTGTGAGATGCCGAAATGGATACCAGGCTAAGAAGGGTATGCTTGCAAGGTAGGTGATAGACATCTGAATTATTTCAGCATTTATGTGGTGAATGTGGTGGTGACAGCACGAGCGCAGTGCAGTGAGGGCACAGAGGAGGGGGCTAACATCCTGGAGGAGGAAGTGATGCCTAGACTCTGGAGAACTGGAATTAGCCAGAAAAGCGAAGTGTTCCAGGTCAACGGGATAAAATAAAAAGGGAAAAGGCCAGATTCTGCAGTTGACATGGGAGAGTTGTGGCTAGCTGAGTGGTACTGGTACCTAAGAGTCGAGATATGCAAGTGAGACTAGAAGAGTAAGCCAACAAGTTACAGGAGGCTAAAGAACTTTGACACAACCACACGGGTCTCTGTTTTGTATCCCAGATCATAAAGGAAAAAGTGCACCTGCACAACCACTAGTCATAGATATAAAGTTATAAAACAGCTCTCAAATATGAAAGTTACATAAGCTTCTGAATTCGATGTAGTCCCACTTGTTAATTCTTACTTTTCTTATTTGTGCTTTTGGCATTCATGTCTAAAAAATGATTGAGGAGACCAACATCAGGGAGCTTCCTCCTATGTTTCCTTTAGGAATTTTATGGCATTGGTCTTCTGTTTAAGTCTTTGATATATTTTGAGTTAATTCTTGTGAGTGGTGTGAAGTAGGGGTCCACTTCCATTATTCTCCGCATGTATTTCTCCAGTTTTCCCAGCACCACTTGTTGAAGACTGTCCTCTCCCCAGCAGGTGTTCTTCGCTCCCTTGTTGAGTATTAGTTGACCACATAGGCCAGGATTTCATTCTGGCCTCTCTCCTGTTCTATTTTTGTGCCAGTACCGTACTGTTTTTATTACTGTGGCTTTGCTAGTGTACAACTGACCCTTGAACAACATGAGTTTGAACTGTGTAGGACCACTTACACATGAATTTTTTACAGTATTGCAAATGTATTTTCCTTATGATCTCAACACTTTCTTTCTAGCTTACTTTAAAAATACAGTATATAATATACAAAATGTGGAGTTGTTTTTTTTTTTTTTTTTAAGATTTTATTTATTAGAGAAATAGCACAAGCAGTGGAAGCAGCACAGAGGGAGAAGCAGTCTTCCCGCTGAGCAGGGAGCCTGATGTGGAACTCGATCCCAGGACCCTGGGATCATGACCTGAGCGGAATGCAGATGCTTAACTGACTGAGCCACCCAGGTGCCCCCAAAACACGGGTTTTTTTACTCTCTTACTGGTAAGGCTTCTGGTCAACAGTAGACTATTAGTAGCTAAGTATTGGAGTCAAAGTTATACTAGGATTTTAAACTGTATGAAGAATCTGTACCCATGTTGTTCAAGGGTACCTCTGGTGGTGGCCTTTTTTCTTGGGATTGCTTTGGATATTTGGGGCCATTTGTGATTCCACAGAAAATTTTGGATTGTTCTATTTCTGTGAAGAATGGCTTTGATATTTTGATGGGTATTGTGTTACATAGTTTTTTTGCACATAATTGTTCATGTTTGTAATGATCCTATGTATTTCTGTAGTATCAGTTGTAATGTCTCCTCTTTCATTTCTAATTTTGAGTTTTCTTTTTCTTAATGTAGCTGAAAGTTTGTCAGTTTTATCTTTTCAAAGAACCAGCTCTTAAAAAAAAGGAGAACCAGCTCTTTTTTAGTTGACTCTTTTTTCTTGTTTCTCTGGTCTCGTTTATTTCTGTTCTGGTCTTTATTAATTTCCTTCCTTCTGCTAACTTTAGGCTTAATCTGTTATTTCTACTTTTTGAGATACAATGTTAGGTTATTTGAGATCTAATTTCTTAACATCTGTGTTTATTACTATAAACTTTACTTCTTTCCCTTTTGATTTCTTCTTTGATCTATTTGTTGTTTAGAAATGTGTTGTTTAGGCTCCACATATTTATAGATTTTTTCATTTCTCCCTTGTTGATTTCTAGTTTCATACCATGGTGGCCAGAAAAGATAGTATGATTTCAATCTAAATTTCCTAAGATTTGTTTGGTGTCCTATCCTCTGATCTGTTCTGAAGAATGTTCATGTGCACTTAAGAACAATGTGTATTTTGCTGTTTGATGAATTATTCTGTGTATGACTGATAGGTTTATTTGCTTTAAAGTATGGTTCAATTCCAGTGTTTATGTTGTTGATTTTCTGTCAGGATAATCTTCCCATTGGTGATAGTGGGGTATTGAAGTCCCCTACTCTTCTGTTACTGTCTTTTTCTCCCTTAAGATCTGTTAGTATTTGCTTAATGTATTTTTGGTGCTCAGGTGTTAGCATACATATTTACAACTGTTATATTTAGTGATGTATGGACCTTTTTATCATTATATGATCTTTGCCAGTTTTACGATTTTTGGCCTGAAGCCTGTGTTGTGTAAGTAGGCAATGCCTACCTTGTTTTGGTTTCCACTAGCTTTGAATGTCATTTTCCATCCTTTCACCTTGAGCCTGTTTATGTCTTTAGAGCTGAAATGAAAATTCTGTAGAGAGCATATAGATGGGCCTTGGGTGTTTTTTTGTTTGTTTCTTGTTTGTTTTTACCCATCCAGCCACTAGTGTGCCTTTTGGTAAACCCAGTCCATTTTACATGTAGGGTCATTATTGGTATGTGAGGAGTTACTACAGCCATTTTATCTTTTGCCTTCTAGTTACCGATCTCTCCGTTGTTTCTTTTTCCTTCTGTTTCTGTCTACCTTTGTATGCTGGTGTTTGGCCTTGGTGATTTGCTCAGTCTTCTTTTTTTGTTGTGGGTCTTTGCTCTAGATTTTTGCTTTATGGTTACCAGAAGGTTTAATAAATAAAACATCTCATAGAGGAAAATAAGTTATTTTTTGCTGATAAAAGCTTCTTTTCATTTACTTAATTTCATTCTTTTATACTTTAGATGTCACAAAGGATCTCGTTGTGCTGTGAATTGTTACGATTTAATAGCTATCATTTTTAATGCTCTTTAACCTTTATGCTGCAATTATTTTATATTCTCAAGAGTTATAGTTTTCTGTCGATCACTTTAATAAAAATGTTGTGTATTGAGATCTTTTCACCTGGAAGATTTACTTCCAGCATTTCTTCTAAGGCAGTGTTAGGGGTGGTAAACTCTCACATTTTATTGGTTTGGGAAATCCTTTATTTCTCTTTCATATCAAGGATAACTTTGCCACTTAGAGTATTTTTGCCTGGCAGTTTTTATCTTTCAGTTCTTTGAATAGGTCATCCCATTCTCTCCTGGCCTGTAGAAATTGTGCTGAGGAATCTGATAGCCTAAGGAGGGGGGGGTGATCCCTTACAGGTTTTTCCCCCTGGCTTTTGACAGTTTCATTAGTGTGTCTTGGAGAAGGTGTATTAGCTTTGTATTCTTGTATATCCAGTTCCTTCCCCCAGGTTAGGAAGTTCTCAACCATTTTTTCTTTCTATAAACACTCTGCCTCCTTCTCTTTCTGATACACCCATTAATATTATGTTAGCTTTTCTGTTGGAGTCTGATAATTGTTATAGGTTGTATCCACTTTCTAAGTATCTTAGTTCTCTCTCCTCTTCTTGAATCATTTCTAAACCCTTATCTTCCAGCTTGCTTATTCTCTCTTCCATCTGATCTGCTCCATTCCCAATGCTTTCTAATACTCAGCTTCAGATTTTCATTTTAATTTTTTTAGAACTTCAATTTCTTTGGCAAAGTACTTCTTAATGTTCATTAATTTTATTCCTAAATTCATTGAATTGCCTTTCTGAGTTTTCTTGGAGCTTGTTGAATTTTGTCCTGTTACTTTGAATTCTAAGTTAGATTGCAGTATTCCACATCTTTGGGTACAGTTACTGGAGAATTGTCATTACCTTTTTGTGATCCTGTATTACCATGATTTTTTATGGTATTCAATGAAATGGGCCTCTGCCGCCACATTTAAAGTAGCAAACACCTTTCTTATTTACATAAGGCTTTGTTTGATTTTAATAATTCATCAGGTTGGCAGTTAGAAGCCTTTCTTTTGTTTCCCAGAAGGTGGTGCTAGAGCATAAGCTTTTGGGTTTTCTTACTGGAGGTGACTCCCTGCTAAAGTTTGATATGTGCATATAAAAGGTGGTAAAAAGAAAAACACACTGGGGGTAACTGTGTAGCTTAGTGGGTTGGGTGTCTTCTGGTTTCAGCTCAGGTGATGATCTCAGGGTCTTGAGATCCAGCCCCACCTCAGCTCTGTTGGGGGGCAGACAGTGCAGAGTCCTTGAAATTCCCTCTCCCTCTGCCCCTCCCCCCCATTCATGCACATCCATCAGCTCTCTCAAATAAAATCTTTGGTTTTGTGTTTTAAAGACTGGATGCAGAGTTGGGGGAGGTGTGTGCTTAGCACTTGGGGCTTTAGGTGTGCCCATGGCCTGGTAGGGCAATCCTTGAGTGGGGGATTCCCAAAGGCACATGGATGGACCTCTTGCTGGAATCCCAGAGCTTATGGCAGGAAGCATGTCCCTTCAGCTCTCTTTGACTTGTTTTTTCTTTCCCTCTACCCAGTCATGGAAGTCTCTCCTCAGAAATCTAGGTGTTCCTGAAAAGCAATAGAACCAACTGCAGCCCATTGCCGCTGAGCACTTCTGAGTACCCCGTTCTCATTCTACCACCTCCACTAAGGAGGTCACCATGGTCACTGCCACTGTAACTCCCCTGGCTCCATAACTTCCTTGGACTTGATGTGCAGAGGCACTTCTGTTCAGTCATGGATGTCCAGCTGGTTGTAAGTCGAGGGGGAGGAAAGAGGAACGTCTCACAAGGCCATCAAGATCCTCATGTTGCCCCCAGGGGATTCTCTTAAATGCACTCCACTTTAAAGATGCCTGCTAAGGTGAAAAGGAAACCTCTGGAAAAGTCTTAAAATGGTAAGTGATAGATCTGCATTTCCATTGCTCTGGCCTTTGAATGGAATTTAAAGTGGATGTGTAGGGTACTGAAACAAAGTCTGAAACTCTTGATCTCTTCAGTAATCAGTATTTTTATGTGGTATCAGCCCAAAATGATCAAGGCTTAAATGAGGAAAATCATAGAATGGACATCAATGGGTTTGTAAAATATCTGGAAGAGAAAACTTAGCTTCAGTTGATGGGCTGGCCGCTCAAAAATACCCTGACGACTTTTTTTTTTTTAAATGTGTATCATACAAAGACCAAATCATCCTGGTACTAATTTTGCTAATATTGGAGGTAGTAGGAGAAATTACAGTTCCTCACCACCAAACCCAACAACAAGGCTGAGGACACAAGTGAAAGAACACTGCATTGTTTAGTACTGCTTGATTTGGGTATTAGAAGCAAAATGGGCTGAAACTGAACACTTTAATCTGGAGCAGGTGCTAAGCCACCCTTCTTCAAAAACACATTTAAGAAAGGCATTTAAGGCAAACAACTTAGGATAAGGACAACGTTTTAAAAGTCAGTTGAAATTTCCTTTTAATTAAAGAACCAAGGGACAAGAAGCTCCTTTGTTACAGTACATAACATATGGCTCTTAAGGTATCCGGGAGTCAAATGTTTACACCAGTGCTGAACTGTTACTGGCAGGTGAACAGTGAAGCAGTATCTCCTTTACTGGCGTTGAGATTGTAACATATTTGTACATGCAGTAAATTCTTTGGTAGACTTAATCTTTCAGTGGAATTACAGAATTTGCAAAGTAAAGTAGTAAAATACCTCGTGTAAAATTTGAGCATATTTCCCACCCATAAGCTATTTAAACAGACTTCAGGAAAAAAGTCAATCCTAGTAAACTTTTAAAATATTGCCTCAAAACTCAGCCAATTCACTTCTGTGTTCAGACACACACACACAAAAACATAAATGCAGTAAAGGAAGGGAATAATGAATTTGTAAATATGTCTCATTATGTTTCTAGTAACTGGGCAAATGGAAACTAATCTGAAGGGTGTGGAATTCTTTGAAGTCCTGGGCGGCTACTGCTTCCGTCTCTCAATCCCGCGCCCGCCCCCCAGCACACCTCTAAGGCATCCATTCGGACAGCTATCTACTACATCTTAAATACACACGCCAGTAACGACAGCAATAATTTTCAACTACTACTATGCCATAATATCCTCAGATCTTTGCCGTATCATATATGAAGAGTGTGGGTGCAGAAAGGTGATGAAAGTAAATCACTACGACAGAAAAGAAAAACCCGCGACGGGGGAAAGGAGCATCATGGGATTCTGAGCTTTCGTGCCGTTGAGGCTCAACATGTGTCATGGCAGGGAACTGCAGCGTCGGTGCGCTGAGATTAACTGGGATGCTCCTTCCCTCTGTGCAGCCAGTTCTCTTCCAGCAGGAGGCGTGTTTCCGAAGTGTCTGTATTTTGATTTTAAAATCAGAAACTTGCTCCCACCGTGGATCTGGTAATGAAGCATCTAACTATTCTTTGGGTGACTCGGAAGATTACTGTCATTGTGGTGGAATTCCATAGGGGGTATCTCACGCACGCCGCCTGCACTGCCCCAGTTCTAAACCCCTCCTGGAGAGATTTAAAATAAATAAAGCAACTGCACTTCTCCCAGGGTTGGGTTCTAACTTCAGAAGACCGTATACTCCTAAAGCTGCCACTGTAATGCGGAGTTCATGGCCATGCCGGCCCCCCTCGGACAGTCCCCTCACACAACAGTTTGGACAGGAGTGACACACTGTGCAGGAGAACTGGCCCTCTCGGAGGATGAGGTTGATCGGTTGGAAATCTCTCTCTGTAGTTCCTCTACTTTTTTCTGAAGCTCTGCTCGTTTAGCAAGAAGTTCTTTATATCTGTTGTGAATGGGCTCCTACAAGAGCAAAATACCATAATGTCATTCAATGAGGCAGGCGTAAACAAACCCAAAGTCCAATCGTGCTGGTATATAGTTCTTTCCCTAAGTGCTGTCATGGGCATTTTCCTGGCTCTGGGGACCAGGCCAACCTTTCCAGCACATCGGTGAGAATTAACTGGACTCTACTGACAGCACCGCCCTTCCAGTGACTTTCCCAGGGCCCCCAAGTACTTCCACAGATATACGCTGCAGCTGTTACTTTAAAAACAACCAAGTAACAAGACAATAAGTAAAAGCCAAAACTCACAGATTTCCTGTCACTTAGCTGCAGATTTTTAGTCTTTTAAACAGTTCTAAGTAGTATATATTCTATAACATATTTCAGAATGGACCAGAATTGGTCAGGCTTTTAATTTTCTTAAAGCTATTTCCTCAAACCTATTAAAATGACCTGTAGAAGCCATCCAATCCCCCACACTCATTTTCCAAGAAGGGAAGAAAAGTGCTTCATCCAGGACCATACAAGCAAAGACAAGGCACGAATGCAGTTCATTGATGACCCCCATGTAGTGCTTTTTCTACTATACAATTATAAATGTTAACAGGAAAAAAGGAAAAGTTTTAAATATACCTAATTTTTCTAGTTGCTTTAAAGGTGATGAACCTAAATGATAGAACTGCCTGGATGAAACCTCACACTGTCTGCTGGAGAGCACTCATACCTGCGGTTTCATCCGGGGATTCCACCTGACGTAATAGCCCACCCAGAGCTCTAGGTGGCGCATGCTGGCTACCGGGTAAAGGACATGATTGGAGTAGCTCCCGTAGAGAGGATTAGTGAAGTCTTCCAGCTGGCTATTTATGTAAGACCACAGTGACACAGTCCTCTTAGGCAGATTCTGTAAGAAGGAAACAGGCATTTTCGATTATTGAATATCTCTTAGGAGGGAGAGGACATGGACACTTCAGTGACAGCCCTACTTTCATTCAAATCAGAGTACTAGAAAACACTGCAATTAATTCATTAAAAATTTAAACAAGTTCTCATACTAGCAATTCCACTCAGGTATATATACCAAGAGAACAGAAACATATGCACACAAAAACCTGTACACAGATGTTCAAATGGGCATTACTCATAAGAGCAAAAGGAAGAAACAACCCAAAAGTCCATCAACTGATAAAATGGATAAAATGTAGTCTATTTATATAATGGAATAATATTTCACCATGAAAAGGAATAAAGTAGTGATGCATACTACAAATTGAGCCTTGGAAACACACTAAGTGAAAGAAGCCAGACACAAAGGTCTCATCTTGAATGATTCCATTTATAGGACGTATCCAGAAGGGGCAAATCCAGAGAGTAGCGATGGCCAAGGGACCAGGGGAGGAGACCAGGGAGAAACTGCAAACAGGGACACGGTTACTTCTCAATGTTTAAAGTCAGCAGTGGTGACAGTTGTACAACTCTAGATAACTGAAAACTACTAAATTATACAATTTTATGGACTGCAAATTACAGCTCAGCAAAAAAAAGATTATTTTCTTAAAATCAAGATATAGTTAAATCTTATTCAAGCCTCTCAAAAGATGAGGAAAAAAGTATCTTTGGAACTTAGGTGGTTTTAGTTATCTAACATCCGGTAAGTTCTTAAAGCACCTCCTCTGTATGGGAATGCTGACTGCAGGCCGGCCACTGAAGAGACGGTTTTTTCAAAATTTCCTGGGGCACCTGCGTGGCTCAGTCGGTTTAGCGTCTGCCTTCAACTCAGGTCATGATCTCGGGATCCTGGGATGAGGTCCCATGTGGTGGGGCTCCATGCTCAGCGGGGAGCCTGCTTTCTCCTCTCCTTTCTGCTGCTCCCTACCTCTCATGTGCTTCCTCTCAAAAAATAATCTTTAAGAAAAACATTTTTAATACCTGCTTCAAAGAATGTACAGTCTGCTACATGGCAGTTACTATGGTGTTCTGTAGTTTATTTTATTGAACCACACAATAGTACTATTTTTCCCCATTTACCAAAGCAGAAATGAATTTGCCCAAGGTTACAAGACAAGGGATAGATCCAAGATTTCATCCCAGGCAGCCTGGCCACAGAGCAAGCACTCCCTGCCATGATGCTTTATAGAAGAGCATGAATAAACTGGTTGGCAACCACATTTTTGGAATGAAAACTGATGCAGAGGGAGACACCCAATCAAGAGGATTTGGAATTTCATACATAGGAGACATGTATTTCAAGGTCAGAAGTAAAACTTGAAATGTCATCCTTATACGGTTTCTTCTAAATGCCAACCACTTACCAGTGATCTCTTTGGGGAAGCAGAGAAGATTAGTGTCATAATCGTGGAATTACACAGGGGGCTATTTCTTTCTACACAGTATCTCTTCAGTGTTTGGTTGTTTTATGGTATTTTGCAATTTAAAAAAAAAAAAAAAACCTAAAATAGCTCATACGTATGCACCATGTATCTGGGGATCTCTTCATTCGTATGTGTATTTTTCTTGCTAATTAGATGTTTCTGCACGTGCTCTGAAGGATTTCCATCCCACAAGGACTGGTGTTCCTGAGAGTACACAGACTCAGTTCTCTTTAGCAGACATTACTTTTCAGCTGTAAATGCACCTGCACCTGACAGCTAGCTGGTACCTTCAGCCTCGCAACAGAGGTACTTGAAAACCAATCAGGCTCAGATATATGGAAAGAAGCCATAGTATACGTCGTATACATAGCAATAAAACATGACCAAAGAAATCACCCAAGAGGACTGTTAGGTTGAAATCTATCAGAGAATGCACTGTCGCAGGGAACATCACGTATGTTGGGAGTAGAAGGGGGTAGGGTCATGGCTCATATTTTACCTCTTTTCCTCTCTGAAGTTCACTGTTACAGAGGAATGTTCCAAATAAACAGCTATATAGATGGTCCAAAATGGTAATGAGAAAATATTCATTGAATTCAAATGCTGTAGGAAACTGCAAATTGAATACCACAAACACAAAATTATTAGGACATTTTTTCAAGCATATTCATCCCTATGGGGAGGTTCTTTGTAATACTTCTTAAAATTAGGTTAAACAATGTTCAAAACTATGTATTTCTAAGCCATTATGGCATTATCTGCTTCGTTCTGCTTCGTTCTCTGTTCAAAAATCACTCTACCAATTTTCTGAGATTTCTCCCCATGAGAAATCCTTTTCTTGTGCAGCAAGAGTTTGAATGGTGTGACCTTGGTGTTTCCATATCTCCCTGTTATCTGTTAATCCTAACCTTGAAAAGGGATGAATTTTGACTTTGGCAATTCTGACAACTCTTGGCCTTTCTTTGCCAAAAATGACCATAAACAACATAGTAAGATTTTCTTTAAATTTTCAGCAACATAGTTTTGGTTTCAGGGATTACACAAAAAAATATCACTGTCTCCAGATAATGTCAGCAATGCACAAAAATAAAGATCCAAGGCAGATGTGCAGATCATTTAAAAGCCAGCCTAGTCAAATCTGAGATCAGCAGTTCAGCTGCCTCTTTCTAACAAAAAGAAAATGCACTTCCTCTTTAACCTAAGACAAGAGCTTGACCAGGTATCTTAATATTACCTAAACAACAAATCTGGGGTGGCGGTGAACTTATCAAGGATGGAGGGCAGATCCCAGGAGGGGAAAGAGTTCATATAATCCACCCTTCTCCAGCTAATACTTCAAAATTTTTTAACAGTCTCCAAGAAAATTGTACCAATTGCAGGACTGTGAAAAAGAAAGTCTACGAATATCCGGACTACAGATTTGGGGAATAAATATTGGTTCCAAGTCTTTCTTAGAATGATCCCTACCTAGTAGTGCAAGAAAACAGCCTGAACTGCATGCACAAAGGATAGGAATGAAACCACCTTTGTCTCCACATTAACTAAATTTAGAAGCAGGTAACAGCAAATTTCTCGAACGAGGAAGGCTAACTAGCCTGCCCTGAATGATCATTTCTGTGGCTGTGAAGCTGAACCAGGTGATCGGAGCACATGTCAACAAAAAGCCAATTACCTGTAAGAAACCTGGTCAAATCACAGTCACTCATTTACAGAATAAATCCCATCCCCTGTACTGTTACATACCCTTAACAGCCTTATTAGCCAACTGTGAATGCATTCTGACTCATTGCACAGCCATCCGAAGGAGCTAAGCCTATGATCAGTTTTTCATCTTTTCAACAAAAGCACGTGCTCAGTCATGAGAAGAGAAGAGAGATGCAATGGGAGGCAGGTCCCTACCCCAAAACGGAGGCAGCGGAGCAGGAACTTCCGAGAGCAGAGGAGGAATATTTTCTCCTCCTAATGGCTTTAGAATTAGAAGGGCCCTTCACCAACTGCTTCCTGACCCAGGAGTGAGGGGCTGGGGCCAAGGGTGGGGGGACAGGTAGAATCTGGCTAATCGCCACATAACCGATGTCACTTTCACAAGGGTGCTTACTTAAGTCTCTGCACAAAAGTTCAATTATTTACAAAACCAGTGATGGCCCATAAACATGCCTAACAGATTCTATGTTCCAGAATATCATAAAGGAAAACAGAACTGGATGTCTAAGATAAAGACACATCACTATATGACGTATTTTCAGTTCCATCAGAGAAATGTAAGATGAAACTGATTTTCTATGCAGTAACTTAAGCTCAGAATTGGAGTGAAGCTGCTTTTAGGTCTACAGCGTGTAGTAAGTTAGCAAGGCAGGTACTTATCGCGTACTCTTCTATGCAAACAGCTGGCAAATGGGAGTTTGTTTCTAACAAACATACCAGAACTCATATATTCGCACATGCTGCCCCTTTAGGGTAATTCCCCTGGGAGAGCAGTGCTCAGCCATCAATGCTGTCATGGTTTCAAACCGCTTTTTGAGCCTTTTCAAAGGGCATATTTAATTTTCACCAAGAGTCAAATGTTATTTAAAAATCAAATATGGTAATGGTCAATAGTGGCTCTTCTTGTTTTTGGTCAAACACCCAAAAAAGAGGACTGGCAAGGATTTGCAGAGCTGCCATACAAACTCAAGGGCAATTCCAAAGGAAAAATTCAAACCTCGTCCAAGAAGTAGTAAACACCATTAAACTCTACAGTTAAGTTTCTCCTTCTCCCAACACACCAAGAGCCTTTTATAGAACAAAACTCTAAGTGTCATACACATTAGCAGGTTATATTTTAAATTCCAGCCTCAGCATTCCATCATCATGTCTACTAGAACACTGCATTTAACCCAGCAGCTTTCAAAATAATCCACCTAACCCAGTATGCCATTGAGGGAAATGCTTATATAATTGGTATATTTCATCTAAAGATCACCATTCGTTTTCTTTTAATGAAATAATAGTGTTTTCTTGAAACTAAAATGTAATCCTAAAGCGAAGCAGAGACAGCAACTGCTCTATTTTATATTCATGTGGCGGTCTCACTAAGAACAAACCAGACTCCCAGTTGTCTGAGGTATAATAAACCCTTGGGCAAATAATTAGCTGAAAAAGCAGTGACCTGTAGCCAAGCTCTGGGATGATTTTCCTTGAGTTCAATATGTTTAAGACACCAACCCCTCGCCTCACTAGTGAAGTGATCCCATAGCAAAGCAGGTGTTTTTCAATCTCCCCCGAGATCTTTCCAAAAGACTAAATCCATTACCATTAATATTTCAAACCAGTTTGTTAGAAAGTTAATAGAAGGTCTAAAAAACAATCTCTCTATGCCTAAGAACAAAAAGAACTGAATCTTTTACATATCTACCTACTCATAATTCCCACGTAAACGTATTTTTCAATTCCTTAAAATGGGATTTTATTTTGCTCCAGTGAACTAGCCTGTTGCTTCATTTCTTCACCTCTACCTTCTCTAGCAACGTATAGATGACCTTCCGGGTAAATATATTACAGTTAACTACTTGTCCAAAACGAAGGAGGAAACCTCTCAGGTTATTATTAATGCCACTGGTTGAAATGCTAATGGATCAAATTGTCAAGTGTTTAATATCTCCAAATAATGTCCTTTAACTTAGTTCATAATGTAACAAGTAATAGTTCTATTACCAAGAAATCTTCCAAGAATTTCCATTTTACATGCAATGTACGATAATCACTGACCACACCTCCCAACTCTGGATGGCTTAAAAGAAAGATGTAAGAATGACTATCCCAGATAAATTACCTGTCTTGTCATTTGCCAGACACAGTCAATAAACTGAAGGAAAACAGGCGATCTGTCTGCATCTGCATGGTTTTTATCTCCATGGCCAAGTCTCTGGAGCAAAAAGAGTGAAAATCTGTATGAGCCTTGTGGAATTTTTCTTTTTCATGGAAATAAATTTATTTTCCAATTAAAGTAATATCTTCCAGTATTTTTTAAAGTTCAAAAGTCTTTTTAAAAGAGCACAGGGGGCACCTGGGTGCTCAGTGGGTTAAAGCCTCTGCCTTCAGCTCAGGTCGTGATCCCAGGGTCCTGGGCTCAAGGCTCGCATCAGGGTCCATGCTCAGTGGGGAGCTTGCTTCTCTCTCTACCCCACTCTCTCACCCACTCATTCTTTCTCTCTCAAAAATAAACAAAATCTTTAAGAAATTAATTAAATAAAAGAGCACAGCAAGGAAAAGAGAAATCACTCATAGTCTTACCAAGCAGAAGTCTCTGTTATCATTTTGATGTACAAATTGCCATATTATTTACTGACATGAGATGCTTGTAATAGGAAATTACAACTTTAACAAGAGGAACCCAGATCTTAAGAGGTTGATAATGGAAGACAGGAGCAGTCAAACCTCAGAACCCCAGATTCTTTGTCCCAGAGATTTAATATTCCCTAAGTATTAACAGATACTTGTCCAACAGCCTCAGGAAGCACCCGTCTCCTTTAACAATGTGGCCTGGATGTGCAGGGGGGCCCTGTCATATCTTACCTCATCTGTCTTTATCAAGAAGAATCACATCAGCACAGACCCTTGGAAACCTTTAAAGAATGCTTGACATCTGCCTTCCAAGCATGTACTCACCTCCTTTCTCAGTTTTTTTCTCTTCTAAGGACCTTTGCCCCAGATGACTGTAACGGACCCTCCACTCTCCAAAACAGTGATTCTAAAAAAGTCTGGTCCACAGATTACCAAGGGCCGGGGGGTGGGGGCCGGGGGTAAGGGTGGGGGAGGGAGAGGGGTCTGTGATGTCAAAACTATTTTCATAATTATACTAAAATGTTATTTGCCTTTTTCAATGCACTAACATTTATGCTGAGAGTGCAAAAGTGACGAAGGATAAAACTCTGGGTTCCTTAGGAGAAATCAAGCACGGCATTCGAATCCAGCTACACAAGCAGTGTCAGACCCTGCCTTGCCACACACTCGCAGTCAAATGAAAGGATGGGGAGAGCCAGTTTCCTTGATGAAGCAGTAAAAATTAATCCTGCTAAGTCTCTCCCCTTAAGGACAGCCTGTGTAACAAAATGGGAAATACACATAATGTTCTGCAGCTGCAAACCTTAGCTGATGGTACAAAACACCACGTTTTCATGGAACGTTTTGACTTGAAAGAACAACTGATATATATAAACTATGGTTATTAAGACTTGAAAGTCTTGCAGACTTTTTTTTTTTTAAAATGTACAAAGCAAATGTGTCATTTCAAGGAAAACTGATAAAATTCAAGCTTTCAAGCTTTGAGTGCACATTAGATTTTTGGGAAACTACCTGTCAAAATAAGCTTGGTAATAGACATTTCTGATAAAAATCACTGGTGATGCTCACAAATGAGATGATAGTCTATAAGGAAATGCATTAATACTTGAAGAGCTGTGTAAGTCAGTAAGCCAGTATTTTCCAAATAACCAACACCTGATGTTACAGAATCACGCATGGTTTTTAAAAGCGCTATTCAAAGCTCAAGACAGACCAATGGAATTTAATAGAAAGGACAATGAAAACCTCATTGATCTAGTTTTGGATTCCACATTACAAGTAACCTCGCTGAAATCAGCATTTGTTATATTTAGGCACAGTATGAAAGAATATCCACAATTCCCTGAAAACGCTATCAAGACACACTCTGATTTCAACCTGCATATCTGTGTGTGGTCAGATTTTCCTCATTTACGTCAAGCAACAGCACACATTGCAATAAAGTAGTTGTGAAATTCGGCTGTCTTCTAATAAACCAGACGTGAAAGGAATTTGCAAAAAATGTAAAACAATGCCACCCTTCACACTAACCTTTTTATTGTTGCTGTTTTGGAAAATACAACTCGTTTTCTTTAAAATGCTCTTTAGGCTAATATACAGTATAACTATGTCCTGAATGTTTGTGTCCCCCCACCCAAAAAAATTCACATTGAAATCCGAATGTCAGATGTAATGGCAGGAGTCATCGTCTAGGAGCTGCTAGTCATGAGGGTAGAAGCCCAGCAAAGGTGTTTAGTGCTCTCATCAAAAGACCCTACAGAGGGAGCCTGGGTGGCTCAGTAGGTTAAGCTTCTGCCTTCGGCTCAGGTCATGGTCTCGGGGTCCTGAAATCAAGTTCCGCATCCGGCTCTCTGTTCAGCAGAGAGCCTGCCTGCTTCCTCCTCTCTCTCTGTCTGCCTCTCTGCCTACTTGTGATCTCTGTCTGTCAAACAGATGAATAAAATCTTTAAAAAAATAAAAATAAAGACCCCACAGAGCTCGTTGGTTCTCTTCACCACATGAGGACAGAGAGAGGTTGACAAGCTACAACCCACAATCTATAGCCTTCCACAGAACATGACTATGCTGACACCCTGACCTTGGATTTCCAGCCTTCAAAACCGTGAGAAATAAATTTCTATTGAAATTTTACAAGTCACCCAGTTTGTGGTATGACGTTAACAGCAACCCAGACTAAGACAGATTTATTATTTCATTAATATTTATACATTTTTAAAAATTTAATTTCTAGGGGTGCCTGGGTGGCTCAGTGAGTTAAGCCTCTGCCTTCGGCTCAGGTCGTGATCCCAGTGTCCTGGGATCGAGTCCCGAATCGGGCTCTCTGCTCAGCGGGGAGCCTGCTCCCCACTCTCTCTCTCTCTCTGCCTGCCTCTCCGCCTACTTGTGATCTCTGTCAAATAAATAAATAAATAAATCTTTAAAAAAAATTTAATTTCTAATATGACAAATATTGGTAGATATAAACCATATAAACAAAGTTCTTTGGGGTCACCAATAATTGTTAAGAATGGAAAGAGATCCTGACAATGAAAAGTTTGACACTCACTGCTCTTCATTAACCAGGTGAATGGACCCTCTTGACCAGATGTCCTTTAATTGTCAAATTCTGCTTTCAGATAAACTGGGGATAGGTGGAGGGGGGACGGAGTAGGGAACCAGAGTTAGCAATCTAGGAATCCACAGCAATTTCCAATGGTCTTAAATGTTTACTATTTTGATCACACTGACATAAACACGTGCAGCTCTGGATGACTAAAACTTCATTCTTTGAAGTAAGAGGGGTTTTGTAATGTGTTTTTTCATCGTAAGTATATTTTAGAGAGAACTGAAAAATGTGAGCCATCAGAAAAGATCCTCCAAAAGCCCAGTTTTATTTAACAGTTCAAGTTCAAAAAAGCAGACTACCTTTAAATTTGTCTGCTTCTTTCAAGTTAACTCTTGAACTCCTGAACAGCACGAATGGGCCGAGCAAGTTCACTTAAATGTAGATTTTTTTTTTACAGAACTGTAAAAGTGTTTTCTCTTCCTTATGATTTTCTTAGTAACATTTCCTTTTGTCAGCTTCCTTTATTATAAGAATACAGCATATCATACATACAACATACAAAATAGGTGTTAATCGTTTATCTTATTGGGAAGGCTTCCATCAACCACAGGCTACAGGGAGTTAGGTTCAGGGGAGGAGTCAACAGTTACATGTGGAGTTTTGACTGCACCCCTCTCCCCCACACTGTGAGTTGTGCAAGGGTCATCTGTATTTGTGAACACCGCTGGTACAGGTTAACGTTTGAGACAGCATCTGGGTAAACATCTTTCAGAAAGTCTTTCAGCTACTCGAGGAATGTGCTGCCAGGAGCCACACACACTCTCAGTGGCTCCAACGCCTCTGACAATCTAACTCTCCCCCTCCATGATTCTCTAACCCCACCCTTCCCTCAACTCTACTCTTGCCAAGCTCAATGTCATCTAGACTTTTGCGCACCCTGTTCCTCCTTTTGGGGAAAATATTCCTACTCCTCACTCTTTAAAATCTGTGATTACAACTAACACAGATGAATAATACATGAAAAACAAGGCCTACACGCTTACTGTTCTCAAGTTTTCTGATTGCAAATTTAGTTTTTAGCAGAAACACAGCTAAAAACCACATGAATGTTTATTTCATTAAGAGGTGCATGACTCCAAAGTATGATGTAGCAAAAAAGCAAAACTGAAAGCTGAATACCCTTTGAAAGGGACATAATAAACCCATTCCTCTATTTTAGGAACCGTGATTAGTTCTGGGTACCACACTTGATGAAAGACATGACCAAAGTCCAGAGGACAACTGGGGTGAAGAGGGGATTGAGATAGGAAAACAATGAAGAAAATTAATGTTTAGCCAGAAGAACTGAAGTTACGCATGACATGGGTATACCGACTTCAAAATATTTGAAGGGCTATCTCATTTGGTTAAGTAGTCATATCTGTTCTTGTCTTCAAAGGGGAAATGGGAAGTAAATTTTGGTTCACTATGAAAAAGAACTTTCTAGTAGGTAGATTTTCTGAAGTGAGACTGGATAGCCTGAGGAAGAGCCTGGCTGCTAATTTCTGGAGGTGTTAATGCAGAAACTATACAATCATTTCATGGGGATACCACAGAAGACATTCAACACTGAATGCCTGGACACTGAGGTCCTGTTAACTCAGATTTGAGATGAACGACAACATCAAGATAAATTCTGAGGCAAAGAGAGGGCAGAAAAATGTGTCATTCCCATAAAACCAACTGCAGCACTCTCCATATGTATACTCATTACAATGTTAGTGCTTTAGGAGAATAATCAAAAAGCTGTTTTATTTCCCACTCTGAGGGAAATTTTTCGTTTTTTCTCTGATATTTATTTTGGTCCCAGCCTGATTTTTTTTTAAACCCCGTTCCTGTGTGAGCACTGCTACTTGGAAGTATTCTTAAACTAATAATAATTAAGCCATCCTTGGCTCCTTTTGCATCGAGATCAGAAGTGGCCTGTAATTCTGCAACCATGCCTGCTAATCTGCATTTGAAGGCAGAGATGCGCACACAGATGAAGGAATGGTATTTGATGTCTCCCCTAGCAGGGATCACAGAAGAGACCAAGCCAGACACGTGTCCCGACAGCCCTGGACAGACTGCACACCCACAAGAGGCTATCCTAACGCTTTCCACAACTAACAAGAACATTCTCTCTAGAAGTTTACCCCTTTAGTATGAAGGAGTGGTTTGCAATGAGTGTCTACTGAATAAAAGGCTTTGTTTTCACACGCCTCATGTAGGATGCATGTGATGCCGCGAGTCCAGGCTCTATACTCACAAGCTGAAATCGATGTCCAAAGCTCAGCCACTCTTTCTCCACAAGGACCTCAAAGCCTCGGATGCTTCGATAGTAGCCATCCAGCATGAGCATGGCCAGGGAAGTCAGCTGGGCCGTGCGGTCCCAGCCGTCGCTGCAGTGCACCACCACAGACGTCTTCCCGGACTCGACTTTGTCAGCGATCCGAAGAGCCCCCGCGAGAATGAGCTGCAAGATAGAGTTCTCAGTGAAATTTTTTAAAAAATTAAGTGCTTTCTTCTTCAAAAGTAACAAATACAGTTTTATTACGGACAACTGTCTCAATAACACATGGAGAAAAAAGCCCCTTCCTAAACAGAATTCTTGTAAGTGGCAGAAGATTTTGCCTTTATCACAAGAAGAACCTCATAAATGCAGGCTCCTATTAATCCGCACAATGAAAGAGCCAAATGAAGGGTATGTTTTGGTTCTGTACAAATCAAAAGTATGAGTGAGAGAAAAGGATTCGGTTTTAAAGAGATCTGTTTCTAAGAATCTTCAAATATTCCAACATCATCTATTTAAATAAAAAAAATGCCAAATGAAGTCATACACGTTACTTACACAATCCCTACCTAACCAAAACAGAATAAAGAGGAAAGCACTAAAATTGGATCTCTTACCCTATAGCTTCTAGAGCATTTATTTTACTATTTTTATATATGTCACATAGCTTACAGCAAGTCCAGTATAAAACTTCAAGCTACTTTTCTGTATTAATATGAATGAAAAATTCTCAGCAGATCAATATATTACTATGTCAACTTTACTGGTATTTAAAATAATTTCAGATTTTTTTTAAAAATATGCAGTCACTGCAAAATAATTAACTTTTCTGATGCTGAACTTGAGTTAAAACTAGACAGAATTAGATACAGCCAAATAAGCAGCACAAAAGCACAATATTATTTAAAATGAATAATACAGTCCTCTTCTCTGCAGTGGCCAGACGATTCATACTCAGAGAACAGTGTGGGTTCACAAACGTGGATCAGAATGAAAGAAAGTAGATTTACTAGGGTTGGACAATCTCATGATGACCTCCTTTTAATTGTAACTATAGGCATATTCTGGAAATGGGGTACTCTGAAGCAATGTCAATCTTGACTATGCATCAGAGTCACCTGTGAGCAATTTTTTAAGTGTCTGGGCCCCATCTTCACTAGTCCTAGCTTACTACTTTATAAATGTCTTCCACTTGTAATTCAGTGGGTTTTGAGACTTAGGAATCACTGACCCAAAGTATTAGAACAGCTGGAAAGTTAAGACCATGGTCACCATCCCACCTTCCTTCCCTTATAAACATTTTGGAGCCCCTTTCCATGTGGCAGGTTCTGCTCCAGGTGCTAGAGACAGAGCAGTGAATCAAACAGAAAAAGGGGTAGTACATTCTACTCAGGTGAGGCCAGCCAGATGCATGTAAATAAGAAAATACAGACTGTGCCAGAGGGCAGGAAGTGAGAGCAGCCTGCCAGTGGAGCTGTTATTTGTAAGGTGTGGTGGGGAAAGGCCTTTCTGAGAAGGTGGTATTTGAGCAGAGCTCTGAAGAAGGTGAGGAGGTATGCTTTGCTGCTGTGAGGACTACGAGTGCAGAAGGCAGGCCAGGCACAGCCGGATCTCCTCTGCCTCTAAAGGGACCTGTTTGTTGTCAGAGCGAGCTTTCTGGAGAGGCTGTTATATGTGCAGGGGGAAAGCCTTGCCATTTACAGATGCCAACACTGCAATTTATGTTCCCTTCAAATCAAGTGTCCCTGTTTTCTATTTACACTTCACGTGCTGCAACAGATGGGCCCTCGGGAACATGCTCCCTGCCTGAGGAGAGTGTGCACTCTGCTACATTCAAGCTTCCAAGTGTCTGGAAGGGAAAGAATAAAATTAATCTCTAATTCTCAGTTAGATCAAATTGGCCTTCTCTTCAGTTCTGTCCAAATTTGAGAGATTCTAATGTGAACACGTGTCTGCTCCTTACTCTTTATTTCACAGTATGAACGTGTGTATGGCTAGCGTCTCCATCTTGGGACGCTGTGTTACTGAGATTCAGACCACGTCTGAGAAAAGTATGTAACTGTACAAAGTGCAATCACATCTGCTGCTCCAATCGTGGCAGTGACAGGCTGGGCACACTAGCGTTCACGGGGTAGACTCCACATCATTTAGCCTCATACCCTCATTCAACCGCTTCGCCTCCCTCACACACATGGTGCTGCCCTAGCTCCTGAGGGGTCCAAAAACATTAACAAATTATCCAGCCCAGCTTTCCATGAATTAGGAATATATACTGACACAAGACAATTAAATGAAGTGTAAGGTCGTACTCGATGAGCTGGAAAGAGAAAGCAAAGTGAAAGTGCAGAGAAAATGGAAGAGAAGTCAGAACTGGGGTCTGAAGGATGAGAAGAATCCAGACAGGGTGGGGCAGGGAGGCGGAGAGAAGACCACAAGAGAACCAAATACGCAGTACAGTAAACTAATTCATTCAAGCAACACACCTTAGAAGTACTTACAATTTTCAAAGCAGTTATCCATTTTTCATCGTATAGAAAGATACCTTCATCTTACAGTTCAATTGTAAGAATAGTGTGGAAATAGAGGGGCAGAGAAACCCCTTGTCTGATACTCTGTAATAATATAAGGGAATAATAACAAATACCGAACCTTAATATGTTCAAGCCAGTGAGTAGATTCCAAGTTAGACAGCCAGTGAGTCTCCTCAATGTTAGGGTACACAATCTCCTTAAGTTTTCGTAAAGATTCTCTCATAACATGAATATTGTGGATATCCAGAAAAACTAGTTCTGCATTTTGATAGGCATCTTCACTCTCATAACCTCCACCCTTCGCCTGGGAAAAAAGCAAACACCACAGGAAATCATAAATGAAGGTACACCCACTGTACATAAACATGTGAACAGGTGCCATAAAATATCCAATAGCATGACAGATGCATTTTTTTTTTTTTTAAAGATCTTATTTATTTGAGAGAAAGAGCGACAGAGAGCGCAAGCAGAGGTGGGGGAATGGCAGGGACAGATGGAGAGGGAGAAGCAGACTCCCTGCTAAGCACGGAGCCCGATGCAGAGCTCGATCCCAGGAACCAGGGATGACGACCTGAGCCGAAGTCAGATGCTTAACCGACTGTGCCACCCTGGCACCCCAGTGATACATATTACTGATGAATAGGAAAACTCCATGGGAAAATGTCAACAGGTCAGGACATCATAACACAGCCACTCTCACTACACATTTTTCTTTATAAAATGGGAATATACACTCTTACTCTGACTTTCTTATGTGGCTGTTATAAAATTTAAATGTGATACCATATATGAAGGTCCTTCAACATGTTAAAGCACTAAACTTTTTCCACCAATATTTCCAATTCTACCCAAACATAATTTATTAGAGAAGGCTGAAATCACTGGCTCTGTGTGCAGAGACAACATCTAGTTGGTTTCATTCTGGCCCATGATTCTTCACCTCCTGTCCTCGTCACCTCATTTTAATCGGAATATTTGCAAGATGCCTTGCAATCATAGTGACTTGCCTTTATTTCAACCACATAATTATTTCCAAATAAAAAGACAGAACAGTTATAAAAGCATAGAATACCATAGTATATTAGTAGCTCTATCCTCAAATACTTAAATCTACATCCACAAAACAGGATGAGAAATACTTGGTGTTCAAAATACGCTGTGGCTGAAAAGAACTCATTTATTTATTTGAGGGGCTGAAACTTTATTATTTTTATTAACATATAATGTATTATTTGACCCAGGGGTATAGGTCTGTGAATTGTCAGGCTTACACAATTCATAGCACTCACCATGTCACATACCATCCCCAATGTCCACAACCCAACCACCCTCTCTATACACTCCCTTCCCACAGCAACCCTCAGTTTGTTTTGTGAGATTAAGAATCTCTTATGGTTTGTTTCCCTCCTGATCCAAACTTGTTTCATTTTTTTCCTTCCCTACCCTCCAAACCCCAAACCCTGCCTCTCAAGTTCCTCATATCAGGGACTTCAAGTGATAATTGTCTTTCTCTGATTGACTTATTTCGCTAAGCATAATATCCACTAGTTCCAACCATGTCCTTCCAAATAGCAAAATTTCATTTCTTTTGATGGCTGCATAGTATTCATATATATATATATATATATATATATATATATATACACACACACACATACATACATACATACATACATACCACTTCTTCTTTATCCATTCATCTGTTGATGGATATCGAGGTTCTTTCCATAGTTTGGCTATTGTGGACGTTGCTACCGCAAACATTCAGGTGCATGTGCCCCTTCGGATCACTACATTTGTATCTTTATGGTAAATACCCAGTAGTGCGATTGCTGGGTCATAGGGTAGCTCTATTTTCCACTTTTTGAGGAACCTCCATGCTGTTTGCCAGAGTGGCTCACCAGCTTGCATTCCCACTAACAGTGTAGGAGGGTTCCCCTTTCTCTGCATCCTCACCAACTTCTGTTGTTTCCTGACTGGTTAATTGTAGCCATTCTGACTAGTGTGAGGTGGTATCTCATTGTGGTATTGATTTGTACTTCCCTGATGCCAAGTGATGTGGAGCACTTTTTCATGTGTCTGTTGGCCATCTGGATGTCTTCTTTGCAGAAATGTCTGTTCATGTCCTCTGCCCACTTCTTGATTAGATTCTTTGTTCTTTGGGTGTGAGTTTCTAAGTTCTTTATAGATTTTGGATACTAGCCCTTTATCTGATACGCCATTTGCAAATATCTCTCCCATTCTGTCAGCTGTTTTTTGGTTTTGTTGACTGTTTCCTTTGCTGTGCAAAAGCTTTTGATCTTGATGAAGTCCCAATAGTTCATTTTTGCCCTTGCTTCCCTTGCCTCTAGCAATGTTTCTAGGAAGAAGTTGCTGTGGCTGAGGTTGAAGAGGTTGCTGCCTGCGTTCTCCTCAAGGATTTTGATGGATTCCTGTCTCACATTGAGATTTTTCATCAATTTTGAGTCTATTTTTGTGTGTGGTATAAGGAAATGGTCCAGTTTTATTTTTCTGCATGTGGCTGTCCAATTTTTCCAACACCATTTGTTGAAAAGATTGTCTTTTTTCCATTGGACATTCTTTCCTACTTTGTCAAAGATTAGTTAACCGTACAGTTGAGGGTCTATTTCTGGGCTCTCTATTCTGTTCCACTGATCTATGTGTCTGTTTTTGTGCCAGTACCATACTGTCCCGATGATGACAGCTTTGTAATAGAGCTTGAAGTCTAGAATTGTGATTCCACAAACTTTGGCTTTCTTTTTCAACATTCCTCGCTATTTGGGGTCTTTTCTGGTTCCACATAACTTTTAGGATTATTTGTTCCATTTCTTTGAAAAAAATTGATGGTATTTTGATAGGGATTGCATTAAATGTGAAGATTGCTATAGGTAGCTTAGACATTTTCACAATATTTATTTTCCCAATCCATGAGCATGGAATGTTTTTCCATTTCTTTGCATCTTCCTCAATTTCTTTCATGAGTACTTTGTAGTTTTCTGAGTACAGATTCTTTGCCTCTTCGGTTAGGTTTATTCCTAGGTATCTTATGGTTTGGGGTGCAATTGCAAATGGGATTGACTCCTTAATTTCTCTGTCTTCTGTCTTGCTGTTGGTATATAGAAATGCAACCAATTTCTGTGCATTGATTTTATATCCTGACACTTTACTGAATTCCTATATGAGTTCTAGCAGTTTTAGAGTGGAGTCTTTTGGGTTTTCTACATAAGGTATCATATCATCTGCAAAGAGTGAGAGTTTGACTTCTTCTTTGCTGATTCGGATGCCTTTTATTTCTTTTTGTTGTCTGATTGCTGAGGCTAGGACTTCTAGTACTATGTTGAATAGCAGTGGTGATAGTGGACATCCCTGCCATGTTCCCAATCTTAGCAGAAAAGCTCTCAGTTTTTCTCCATTGAGAATGATATTCGCTGTGGGTGTTTCATACATGGCTTTGAGGATATTGAGGTATGTACCTCTATCCCTACACTTTGAAGAGTTTTGATCAGGAAAGGATGCTGTACTTTGTCAAATGCTTTTTCAGCAACTACAATGAGTATCATATGGTTCTTGTTCTTTCTTTTATTAATGTATTGTATCACACTGATTGATTTGTGGATGTTGAACCAAACTTGCAGCCCAGGAATAAATCCCACTTGGTTGTGATGAATAATCCTTTTAATGTACTGTTGGATCCTACTGGCTAGTATTTTGGTGAGAATTTTGGCATCTATGTTCATCAAGGATATTGGTCTGTAATTCTCCTTTTTGATGGGGTCTTTGATTTGGGGATCAAGGTAATGCTGGCATAAAATGAGTTTGGAATTTTTCCCTCCATTTCTATTTCTTGGAACAGTTTCAGGGGAATAGGTATTAATTCTTCTTTAAAGGTTTGGTAGAATTCCCTTCAGGAGCTGTCTGGCCTTGGGCTCGTTTCTTAGGAGATTTTTGATGACTGCTTCAATCTCCTTACTGGTTATGGGTCTGTTCAGGTTTTCTATTTCTTCCTGGTTCAGTTTCGGTAGTTTATATGTCTCTAGGAACATCCATTTCTTCCAGATTGTCAAATTTGCTGGCATAGAGCTGCTCATAATATGTTCTTATAATTGTTTGTATTTCTTTGGTGTTGGTTGTGATCTCTCCTCTTTCATTCATGATTTTATTTATTTGGGTCCTTTCTCTTTTCTTTTTGATATGTCTGGCCAGGGGTTTATCAATTTTATCAATTCTTTCAGTAAAACAGCTCCTAGTTTCATTGACCTGTTCTACTGTTCTTTTGGTTTCTGTATCATTTCTGCTCTAATCTTTATTATTTCTCTTCTCCTGCTGGGTTTAGGCTTTCTTTGCTGTTCTTTCTCTAGCTCCTTTAGGTGTAGGGTTAGGTTGTGTACTTGAGACCTTTCTTGTTTCTTGAGAAAGGCTTGTATCGCTATATACTTTCCTCTCAGGCCCACCTTTGCTGTGTCCCACAGATTTTGAACAGTTGTTTTTTTATTTTCATATGTTTCTATGAATTTTTTCTATTCTTCTTTAATTTCCTGGTTGACCCATTCATTCTTTAGTAGGATGCTCTTTAGCCTTCATGTATTTGAGTTCTTTCCACCTTTCCTCTTGTGACTGAGTTCTAGCTTCAGAGCACTGTGGTCTGAAAATATGCAGGGAATGATCCCAATCTTTTGGTACTGGTTGAGACCTGATTTGTGACCCAGCATGTGATCTATTCTGGAGAATGTCCCATGTGCACTAGAGAAGAATGTGTGTTCTGTTCCTTTGGGATGGAATGTTCTGAATATATCTGTGATGTCCATCTGGTCCAGTGTGTCATTTAAGGCCTTTATTTCCTTGTTGATCTTTTGCTTGGATGATCTGTCCATTTCAGTGAGGGGGGGGGGATTAAAGTCCCCTACTATTATTGTATTATTATCGATGTGTTTCTTTGATTTCATTATTAATTGGTTTATATAGTTGGCTGCTCCCATGTTAGGGGCATAGATATTTAAAATTGTTATATCTTCTTGCTGGACAGACCCTTTAAGTATGATATAGTGTTCTTTCTCCTCTTTATTATATTCTTTGGCTTAAAATCTAATTTATCTGCTATAAGGATTGCCACCCCAGCTTTCTTTTGATGTCCATTAGCATAGTAAATTGTTTTCCACCCCCTGGTCTTGGCTGGATGTTCTTGCTGATCTTCTAGGGGAGGGGCCTGTTGCAGTGAGTATCAAATGTCTTTGCCCAAGGCAGAATTTCACTGCCCTGTCCTTGCCAGGGGCGAGGCTAAGTAATCTGCTCAGGTTCGCTCTTGGTAGCTTTTGTTCCCTGGATGCTTTCCATAGAGTTCTGGAGGACGGGAATGAAAATGGCGGCCTCCCAATCTCCGGCCCAGAGAAGCCAAGAGCGTGGTGCCCCACTCCTCAGTTCACCCTCAGGGAAAAGCAGTGAATCCCTCCCATCTCCCTGGTCTCTGGTCACACTCCAGGCTCACCCTGCTTGCAACTGACCGTTTCTATCTCTGGTGCACAGCCCCGTTTGTGGAATCTCCAAACCAAGCAGATTCCTGCCACACATTCCTGTGCCACTCCTCCTGGAGGAGGAAGGAGGGGTTCTCTCCAGATCTGCCATTTGTGGGGGGTCCCTGCTCAAAGAGCAGTGGTCCAACTGTGCCTTGGATCACAGTTTAAGGTAACCCCGATCTGAAAGCTCACTCCTTGGCTCCGTCTCTGTAGCTGGCTTCCCTGCTCTGATACCGGGAAGATTTGCCACGCTCAGACACCCCTGGTCTTTCTGTGACCCCGCAGGACCTGAGACCACAATTTCCCTGTGAGGTCTCCACCCCTGCTTAGCCTCTGGAGTGATGTCCCTCAGTAGAGCAGACTTCTAAAGGTTGTGATTTTGTGCTCTGCTGCTCCACCACTTTCCAGGAGCCAGCCCCTCCCCCCACAGTCTATCTTCCTGTTGCTTCGGATTCACTTCTCCGCATGTCCTACCTTCCAGAAAGTGGTCGTTTTTCTGTTCCTAGAATTGATGCTCTTTTTCTCTTCTATCTCCTGTTGAATTTGTAGGTGTTCAGAATGGTTTGATAACTATCTAGCTGAACTCCTGGGACCTGATGTCATTTCAGTCTGCTACTCCTCTGCCATCTTGGCCCTGCTCCTTTCCTTTTTTTTTTTTTTCCTTTTTCTTAATAAAATATTCTCCTATCTCCTACCTATCATGCATAAAATCAAGCTTCTTAGAGAAATAATGGGGAAAAACTTAGAAAAATACTAGGATAGTCATTGTATCTACAGAAAAATTAAGTATTCATATGACTCACACCACTAAAAACTACAAAACCCACTAACTCCTAATCAACAACAAACTACCAAAAAACAGAAGGTCTGTTTCTGACACTGACAGTCTGGTAAATAGTTTGGATTCAAGACTGGCACAGGTACAAAGTTAACAGTGTTTCAATGGGTTCCTGTTGACAAGGATTATTCCCGGAACACGGGAACTGAACAGGTCAGGGGTAAGAGACACTTTTAATTCAAACTGGTTGCAACAAATTCTAGAAAGATGGCAGTGGAAACTACACAGGACCAGTCACAAAAACAAGCAGAAAGAAAATACTCTGTAATCAGACAGCTGTACAACTTTGTGAGCATACTAAAAATGCTGAAATATACACTTGAAAAGAGTGTATTTTTTGGCATGTGTATTATATTTTTTAAAAAAATGACATTTAAAGAAAATTGAGCAACTAGACAGTAAAACCAAAAACAAACAAATCATTTATAACAGAAATGGGGACAAAGCATTCTGTGAAACCCCAAAACCGCCCACAGCCACAAGATCTGAATGTCGTCAGTAAATGCGTGGGAAGAAGCAGAGGAAGTAATGGGTATAAAAGGACCGGAGAAATGGAGAAGCACAAGAGAGCCTTATACTTTTTAGTGTTTGTTCTGCTTTCCATGTTAGCCTTCATCTTCTGGAACTACAGGAAGTCCAACAGGTAAATTTAAGAAGTGCAGCTGAAACCAGGAAGGGTTCTGTCCATTCTAACAGCCCATGAATCTAAGAGATCTACAGTAGATCTAAAAGTGCCAAAGCAGTCTAACCTTTCTGAACTCTTCTAACGGACCAGCCAGGGATTGCTTCTGCTACGCACATCAACAAAATTGAGCAGGACAGAGTCAACAGAGGTGAAGAGAGGGTCCAGAGAAATAAGACAAAGAAAAAGAAGTTTCAGATAAGGGATGGGGAGAAGGTATTAGATGGGAGAGACAGGATAGAGTCAGGAAATTCCAGAAAGTAAGACTTCATATTTTTTAATGCTACATGCAAACAATAAAAGAGGCAGCTCGGTGAAATTAGCTCTTCTCACTTCTGGGTACACCTAACTTCTGAGCCATGGCTTCTAACTGAACCAACTGTCCTGAAGATTCAGGAAAACTAATTTCATGTAAAAATGAGTAACAGAAAAGGATCAAGGCTAAGTCCCACAGGCACTACCCTAAAAAGAGAATGACCAGGGGCGCCTGGGTGGCTCAGTGGGTTAAAGCCTCTGCCTTCGGCTCAGGTCATGGTCCCAGGGTCCTGGGATCGAGCCCCGTGTCGGGCTCTCTGCTCAGCGGGGAGCCTGCTTCCTCCTCTTTCTCTGCCTGCCTCTCTGCCTACTTGTGATCTCTGTCAAATGAATAAATAAAATCTTTAAAAAAAAGAAGAAAGAGAGAATGACCAGCATTCATAACATATCCACTGAAAAGGCCTCTCAACACTGAAATATCTTTCCAAGCAAGCTAAAGACATTAAAAAATAATAGCAGGCATGAAAAACAAAATAAATTGGAATTAGAAAATTCAAAAATGAAGTGACAGAACTTGGGGAGAAATTAGAAATAAAAGGAAAAAAAATCAGGAAGACTAAAGAAGAAGAAACACAAGAATAAATAATATAGCAGATATCAAGTTAAAAGAATAGAGAAAAGGAAAATATTTAAAGCCAAAATGAAATTAGAAAGACATAAGAAGGAGTCAAGAGAAAGCAACAAATGATGAAAAAAGGCAAAGAAGAGCCAACACGGGAGTCCTGAAGAACAAGTCAGAACAAGGAAACAGAATGCTAAGAACTGTGATTAAAGAAAACTGCATGAAATTTTTTTATTGGAAATTACATATTGAAACAGCACACATGCATACCTAAGAATACAGACCCAGAACACACATCATGAAGACATATTCTGGCAATAACTGTACTTCAAAGGAAAAAAGTCCTCCGAACATCCAAGTAAAAAGAGTAACTTAGAAGGTAAAGAAATTTAGTTTATCATTAGCCTTTGAAGCTTTATGCCAAAAGAAAATAAGCAACATATTTAAGAAACTCAGAAAAATCACATGTAAGCTAAGGGTTTTATGTCTAGCCAAACTAACTTTCAAACAAGAAGCTCCTATTAGCAAGCAAACGCAGAATATTGTTACCACGAGTCCCTGCTGAAATATTCAGAGGAGAACAACATCAGACAATAAGAAGAATCATAATAATGTCTAGAAATCATTCACATACAAATTGCTTGTGAGCACGAAATAAATAGCTACTTGTGGAAGTCAGAGGTGAATGGGAGAGTATGTGTTCAAAAGGGAGAATGTGTTAAGGTTGTATGTGCTGACAATGTCAATATAATACAATTTATTTTAAAAATGGGGGAGAACGGGGAGAGCAAATGAAAAAAAAATTAACTTTCCAGTAAGTACTGATGATGGGGGTATTAATATTGTTATTCTGAGACTGGTGGGAGAAAGCACACAAATAATTATGGAACATACTTATCATTCCCTGAGTCTTTGAGAACTGGGATTGCTGGTGTGGAAGAAAGGAGATATATATGTAATTTAGAAGAAGTTATGTAAAAACTATTTAACACTGAATTTACATTGAAAGCACCACTATGAACTCCCAAGGTACTTTATCTTTAAAAATATGTAAATATTCCCTAATCCTATTTTCACTGGAAAGGCATTGAAACAGTACCAATCCAGGAACAAATATCCTCAGCACCCCAGATGATGGTTTGCAACACCATTTGGTACTAACAGGAATGAGAACTTCTTGGAGAAATAGCTGTTTCGAGTCTGGGGCTAGTCAATGCGCAAGACTTCCTGACGAGTCTGGTATATCTCCCTACACCAGATAGTGAACATTACTACAGTTATGTCAAAAAAACCTCAGGAAATAACTTGAAAAACCTCCCTCTGACCAAAGATGAGAAATTTTAACTTCAAAAAAATATTATCTGCAATGGATTAGAAAATGTTGAATATGTTTAAATACACACACTTATAATGGTACTTTAAAAAATTAGTCACCTTCATGGGATGACAGGAAATAAGCTCATCCCTGGGAAAATGGACTTAAATTGCTGGTTAACCAAAATATAGTTAAAACAAAGTGTTTCTTTATAGAAAGAGCTCAACCAATAGCTGAAAGAGAAATCATTTTAATTCTTGACACGGATCATGACTGCAAGAGGATTTGTCATATTCATGTTGAATAAGTTATTAAAAACGTTCTGAGAGTTCAGGTTACAAACAAGGATATACACTTTTGCAAATTAAAAGGGGGAGCAGATGTGGAGATTGGGTAAAGGTGGTCAAAAGGTACAAACTTCCACTTAAAAGATAAGTTCTGATGATTATGGTTAGCCATACTATGTTGCATATTTGAAAGTTGCTAAGGAAACAGATCTTACAAATTCTCAGCACAAGGGGAAAAAAAATTTGTAATTATATGAGGTGACGGATGTTAACTGAACGTATTGCAGTGATCATCTCATAATACATACACATATCAAGTCATACTGTACACCTTAAACTTGTGCAGTGTTCTACATCAATTATATATCAATAAAACCAGAGGGAAAGACATCAGGCTGGTAAATTGAACTTTCCTGAAGAATACTGACCATACGTAACAAAACTCTTAAAAAACACGTATTTTTAAATTTTAGTACAGTAACTGTATATCTAGGGTACTCTTTTAAGGAAATAAAGATGCCAACAAAAGATATTTATTTCAGTGATATTTAAAATACTAAAGACTTGGGGCGCCTGGGTGGCTCAGTGGGTTGAGGCCTCTGCCTTCGGCTCAGGTCGTGGTCCCGGGGTCCTGGGATCGGGCCCCGCGTCGGGCTCTGCTCAGCAGGGAGTCTGCTTCCACCTCTCTCTCTCTCTCTCTCTCTCTGCCTGCCTCTCTGCCTACTTGTGATCTCTGCCTGTCGGGTAAATAAATAAAATCTTAAAAAAAAAAATACTAAACACTTAAACACTCAATATGAGGAAGATGGCGGAGAAGTAGCAGGCTGAGACTACTTCAGGTAGCGGGAGATCAGCTAGATAGCTTATCTAAAGATTGCAAACACCTACAAATCCAACAGGAGATCAAAGAGAAGATCAGCAATTCTATAAACAGAAAATCAACCACTTTCTGAAAGGTAGGACTGGCGGAGAAGTGAATCCAAAGCGATGGGAACATAGAACATGGGGGGAGGGGCCGGCTCCCGGCAAGCGGCGGAGCAACGGAGCACAAAGTCAGGACTTTTAAAAGTCTATTCCGCTGAGGGACATCGCTCCAGAGGCTTAACCGGGGTGAAGCCCACGCGGGGTCAGCGTGGCCTCAGGTCCCGCAGGGTCACAGAAGGATCGGGGGTGTCTGAGTGTTGCAAAGCTTACAGGTATTAGAACGGGGAAGCCAGCTACAGAGACAGAGCCGAGGGGTGAGCTCTAAGCTCGGGGATACCTTGAACCGGTCACAGGCTCGGTCAGCTCGGAGCGCGGCCAGAAGCCAGGGTGACGGGAGTAAATGGGTGCTGTTCTCTGAGGGCGCACTGAGGAGTGGCCCCGGGATCTTGGCTCCTCCGGGCCGGAGACTGGGAGGCCGCCATCTTCATTCCCGTCCTCCGGAACTACGGAAAGCACTCAGGGAACAAAAGCTCCCAAAAGCAAACCCGAGCGGATTACTCAGCCCGGCCCCGGGTAAGGGCGGTGCAACTCCGACAGGGACAAAGACACTTGAGAATCACTACAACAGGCCCCTCCCCCAGAAGATCAACAAGAAACCCAGCCAGGACCAAGTTCACATACCAAGGAGTGCAGTTTCAATTCCAAGGAGAGCAGCGGAATTCCAGAGGAGGAGAAAGCAAAGGATGGAACTCATGGCTATCTCCCCATGATTCTTTAGCCTTGCAGTTAATTTTTTTTTCTTTTTCAATTTTTCTCTTCTTCTGCTAAATTTTTTAAACTTTTACCCTTTTCTTTTTTAACGTTTTTTAACTAGTTTAATATAT